>NC_064639.1:795598673-795971173 GCF_023864345.2 Schistocerca serialis cubense
CTAGCAATGACATGCAAACAACCCCTCTCCGGAGCTCCGTCGGCATGTCTACTAAAGTTCAAACATCGATGCACAAAGCCCATTTTTGTGTGTTTGAGATTCCATAACATTTACAGATTTTCATAGCGTTCAGGGCTCGTTGTCTATGAAACAGTCAAGACACTGAATTGTAAACCTTAGTGTCTGTATATATTTCAGCAATCAAATCAACTGTTAGCAACTTACGCTGGAACTGCAGTATACAAAGTTATTTATTATATTTACTGTTTGACATTCGATGTAGAATAAATTAATACCTGAATTCTCTGTACACGAATCGCACCTGTTTCTCGCTCCTGTATCCGCTAAAGAAGCACAAGGCATGCAAAGAAAGTTTCGACACACAGATGCTGCTTTATGACAGGCTGCACTGTGAAAGCGTATTTGCCGTAGCTTATAAACTGTTATTTCCTTCACGTAGAACTGTTTGATGGCATCTGCGACTGTGTATGATATAAGGCCAATTTAAAAAAGATACCTGCGTGATTCGCATTTTTATTAAAATTCCACGACGCCTGTCGAGGGTTTCTTCCTAATCCACAAATGGATACTGTTTTGTTTTTGCTTATAATTTGACGGCTATATTCGGAGTAGAAATGTACACATAATTTTTGTAGCAAAATAAAAACATAAGAAAACGGGAAGCAACGTCTGGCTGCAGTGAGCAAACACGCCAAAGTAAGCCTCTGTCTGTGAAAATCCTCGAAATGCATCTCGGAGATTTAATAATAATAAAAAAAGTGACTGACGTAGACATCTGCCTTCTTTATAGTACTTTTACAAAATTAGCGGTAAATATTCTTTCTTGTTGTCTTTGGATAGCTACTCGACAAGTTTGTTTCAGTATTTGTGCCATTTACAAGTGTTCCTGTTGACGTTACATTTATAAGGCATTTTATTCTACGTATATGTAACAGTAATAAGAGATTTTTATCTTATATTGTGATCACATCTACACTCCTGGAAATTGAAATAAGAACACCGTGAATTCATTGTCCCAGGAAGGGGAAACTTTATTCACACATTCCTGGGGTCAGATACATCACATGATCACACTGACAGAACCACAGGCACATAGACACAGGCAACAGAGCATGCACAATGTCGGCACTAGTACAGTGTATATCCACCTTTCGCAGCAATGCAGGCTGCTATTCTCCCATGGAGACGATCGTAGAGATGCTGGATGTAGTCCTGTGGAACGGCTTGCCATGCCATTTCCACCTGGCGCCTCAGTTGGACCAGCGTTCGTGCTGGACGTGCAGACCGCGTGAGACGACGCTTCATCCAGTCCCAAACATGCTCAATGGGGGACAGATCCGGAGATCTTGCTGGCCAGGGTAGTTGACTTACACCTTCTAGAGCACGTTGGGTGGCACGGGATACATGCGGACGTGCATTGTCCTGTTGGAACAGCAAGTTCCTATGTCGGTCTAGGAATGGTAGAACGATGGGTTCGATGACGGTTTGGATGTACCGTGCACTATTCAGTGTCCCCTCGACGATCACCAGTGGTGTACGGCCAGTGTAGGAGATCGCTCCCCACATCATGATGCCGGGTGTTGGGCCTGTGTGCCTCGGTCGTATGCAGTCCTGATTGTGGCGCTCACCTGCACGGCGCCAAACACGCATACGACCATCATTGGCACCAAGGCAGAAGCGACTCTCATCGCTGAAGACGACACGTCTCCATTCGTCCCTCCATTCACGCCTGTCGCGACACCACTGTAGGCGGGCTGCACGATGTTGGGGCGTGAGCGGAAGACGGCCTAACGGTGTGCGGGACCGTAGCCCAGCTTCATGGAGACGGTTGCGAATGGTCCTCGCCGATACCCCAGGAGCAACAGTGTCCCTAATTTGCTGGGAAGTGGCGGTGCGGTCCCCTACGGCACTGCGTAGGATTCTACGGTCTTGGCGTGCATCCGTGCGTCGCTGCGGTCCGGTCCCAGGTCGACGGGCACGTGCACCTTCCGCCGACCACTGGCGACAACATCGATGTACTGTGGAGACCTCACGCCCCACGTGTTGAGCAATTCGGCGGTACGCCCACCCGGCCTCCCGCATGACCACTATACGCCCTCGCTCAAAGTCCGTCAACTGCACATACGGTTCACGTCCACGATGTCGCGGCATGCTACCAGTGTTAAAGACTGCGATGGAGCTCCGTATGCCACGGCAAACTGGCTGACACTGACGGCGGCGGTGCACAAATGCTGCGCAGCTAGCGCCATTCGACGGCCAACACCGCGGTTCCTGGTGTCCGCTGTGCCGTGCGTGTGATCATTGCTTGTACAGCCCTCTCGCAGTGTCCGGAGCAAGTATGGTGGGTCTGACACACCGGTGTCAATGTGTTCTTTTTTCCATTTCCAGGAGTGTAGATAGAGTGACGTCCATAATACATTTTGGAACGTAATTTCTTTTATTTACTACGTTGTTAACAGGGGTGACTTCTATAGAACTTTCGTGTTAATTTTTGACAGTTATAAAATGACAGAGCGTTCCTTTAATGCATTATGTTTACAAGCAAATTATATCTTACGTAGCCTGAGATTTTTTGCCTGAGATAATTTTGCGTTATGTAGCTGCGCGATCTTAATGTTGCCTAATGTTTCTTGTTTATCGTGCTCTGTCATCTCTTTTATACTTCTATTGTTTTAATAAATATTTCCAGATAATTTTTCTGTTTGAGGTCCATTTATTCGTTTAGGGTATCATTCGGATATCTATTTACGTGTGTACGAGTTTCTAGTTCTTCCAGAATGTTCATGGTTTGACTTTTTCGTATCCTAAATAGAATTTTCAAAGTGTTTTCGATTGTGTTCATTCCGTGGTTTTTATTTCTTAAGTGTAAGTAAAAAATTGATTGGTTGCTTTCGCAATCTCTCGTGTGCTCTTGTAAGTAGGCTGTTTAGGTTTTTTTATTGGTAACGCCACCTCTGTATGAAAATCACTGGCTGTGCTGTGTGCAGTCTGTGGCTGCTTTGCATTGTTGTAGTACTCGCCATTGTAGTGTTGGGCAGCGGCAGCTGGATGTGAACAGCGCGTAGCGTTGCGCAGTTGGAGGTGAGCCGCCAGCAGTGGTGGATGTGGGGAGAGAGATGGCGGAGTTTTGAATTTGTCATGAACTGCTATATTTATATATGATGATATCAAGGTAAATACATTGTTTGTTCTCTATTAATATCTTTCATTTGCTAACTATCCCTATCAGTAGTTAGTGCCTTCCATAGTTTGAATCTTTTATTTAGCTGGCAGTAGTGGCGCTCGCTGTATTGCAGTAGCTTGAGCAGCGAAGATTTTTGTGAGGTAAGTGATTTGTGAAAGGTATAGTTTAATGTTAGTCAGGGCCATTCTTTTGTAGGGAATTTTGAAAGTCAGATTGCGTTGCGCTAATAAAATATTGTGTGTCAGTTTAAGCACAGTCTTGTATAAATTTTTCTAAGGGGACGTTTCACTCTTTACATCTTATACTAAAGCGCAATCCTGTGTGCCCAGTGTATAAACGTCTGCAGTCGTAGAAGTATAAAGAAGATGTCATATCATAACCTTATGCAAGCTGCAAGCCCAGCAGAGAAGTTATTCCATTGATATCTGTTTCAGTTTTTCTTCTATCGCCTATAAAGGACCTGTGAAATATCAGGTATATCTTTTCACAGATCTAATCGAAGCACTGAGGTCAAACATCTTCGGATATTCGACAAACTGTGAGCAGACACCTGTGCACTTCAACTGTAACGTGTGCCTATTCTACATCAGGTCGCTCTGGTAGTACAAAAAATGTATCTTCGTCAGATGTGTCAATGACACGTTGAGCGGCGTTCATTCGTGCTCCCGTCTACTTACCAGTCAATTTGTGGAGCACACAGCAGGGCAACACCTCTTGCACTTATCTAAAATTTGGATATTCACAATGTCCTTGCAATCCCCCTTTCCTTTTATCTTAATCTGTCACCTTTTTAGTACCAGCTTACGTCGCATTTGCTAGACCTTCTCTTTCGCTATACTTTTTGACAGTCAGTTGAATCGTCGCGCATCTTCAACAGTTTCCGACGCAAAAGATACTGAAACTCATCGTAAACACTTTTCTTGTAAAAGGTCACTGTTCGGTACAATTTATCAACACCCTTGAACTGTGGCACATTCCTTACGTTCGATTGGTTGATTCGTGGAAGGGGATCAAACAGTGAGGTCATCGGTCCCATGGGATTAAAAGAAGCCAACCTGACATTTAACTGAAGCGACTTAGGAAAATCACAGAAAATCTAAATTAGGATGGCCGGACGCGGGTTTGAGCCGTAGTCCTCCCAAATGCGAGTGCAGTGTGCTAAGCACTGCGCCAACTCGCTCGGTCTGACGTTCGGCTACCCGCAGTACAAAAATTGGGTTCAGACATTGGGTTGTACGAATAAAACGGAAATTTTTGAGTTCTCATGTTCGCACGAATAAAGCGAGTCGGAGAATACACATCACCCGAGAATGTTCTCATCCTGAGTAAAAGGATAGGGGAATTTCTCAAAACAAAGAAAGTTTCGTATGAATAAAGCTAGAGGAGCTTCTCACATCCGCAGAAGATTCTCCGTTTCTCGAAGTTAGTTCTGTAGCATTCTTCGAGCTGTTCTGGTAAGGTTAAGTTTTACCAAGTTATTTTTAGTAAAAATAGCAGAATTTATGTTGCTGGGAAAGCAAAAAAGATGCACGTACCCCGAAGAAATACTGAAGAGGGATAGTCCAGATGTTTATAACGGTTTAACAATAAAAACATTAATTGCCAGGCGAACTCTCTTCCCGAAAATCACGAAAGAAGAGGGGGGTGACCTTTCAAACGAAGTGAAAACTATAACACTTTTGTTGCTATCTAGCAGACCCAAGTTTTCAGACTGATGTAGGTACACACCATACAACTGTGTGACTGGCATATCAGATGTTCATCAACATGATTTCTCACAATATAAGTCTTATATTTTGTTATGTTAGAAATAAGTAGGCGGGTTAGTAAGCTTAATCAGTGATTTATTACAAACCTAGCGATCTGATTCTCGGAACGAACCGCTTACGGGCTTGACGCGCGACCGCACCATTATGCGTCGTATTTAACCAAAATTATCTTCGTTAGAAAACTCTGACAGAGTTCCGGGTTTGGAGTAGATGAAAACATCATGTAATCTTCAGATTTCGTTCGCACTATGTGTTCACGTAAATTCAATAAGAAAAATGTTCACCGCATGTCGAAAATTCGGCAACATGGCGAGAAAACGCATTTAGTAAACTGTCCGTAATCGTCTTCATAGTCGCAGGTTCGAATCCTGCCTGGGGCATGGATGTGTGTGATATCCTTAGGTTTGTTAGGTTTAATTAGTTCTAAGTCCTAGGCGACTGATGACCTCAGAAGTTAAGTCGCATAGTGCTCAGAGCCATTTGAACCATTTCGTCTTCATAATTTGTTGAGTCACATAAAAGAAAAATCTAAACGTAGTATAACTCATGTAGAATATATTTGTACACTGAATAGTTTGCCTGTTTGATCGAGCTGAGTGAAACGTAACATCACGCATGTGTTCTGTCCCGGGCACGACACACAGCGTGGACTTTGTCAGGAAAGAGGGGAGGTAGTGAGCAGGTACTCCTAGTCGGAGAGTATGCTTACAATTTTTTATTCTTACGAAGTTACTCAGAGAATGTTCTTTAGCTCTGAGAATCTTCCCCGGAGAATTTTTTTTTTTTAATTTTATTCAAACGACCAAATGTGTTCGACGCTGCGAGAGGTTTCTCGATACGCCGCTCCGTACGCATGTTTACGAACGCATTTCTAACAGTGTTGCGATTTCTGTATAATTTCAATCTCCAAAATTCTTCGATACATTTTGTGTTTATCCAAGCAAGTACCTTATATGGAAAGCTATGGTGAATCAAAAGTGCAAGTGTTTCAATTGGAGCCGTGCGGGGTAGCCACGCGGCCTGAGGCGCCTTGCCACGGTCTCCCCCCCCCCCCCCCCCCCCTCCGTTAAAGCTTCGAGTCCTTCTTCGGGCATTGCGTTGGCGTGTGTGGTGTCCTTAGTTTACGTTACGTAGATTAAGTAGTGCGTAAGCCTAGGGACCGATGACCTCAGCAGCTTGGTCCCATAGGAACTTACCACAAATTTCCATTTTTTTCCCAATTGGACGCTACACCGGCTACCTGTGTGTCCCTAATCCCCCACAGTTATCCACCTGGAGAAAGGTAACCTACAGTTTAATGTGGAATCTGAACCACGTGTCGTTTCTGGCGATTATTCACATAATGGAGAGGTGAAGGCTACGTTAACAGTAGACTGAAAATTTGCATGGTGCGACTGGGATTCAGTCCCGAGACCTCTCGGTTACCCGACACGCGCTTTACCACCAGCCCACCAGAACAGACTAGTGAGTCAAATTAAAGCTAGTTGATACACCCAGTTTCTCCACTTGGCAATGGCAGTAAACAATGTGATGCAGTGGTTAGCACACTGGACTCACGTTCGGGAGGACGATGGTTCAAATCCCATTCCACCCATCTAGATTTAGGCTTTCCTTGATTTCCTACATCGCTTAAGACGAATGTCGAGATGGTTCCTTTGAAAGAAATCCAAGCATGTGCTCTTGGGTCTTAATCACTTCGGGACGTAAAAATCTAATATTTTTTGCTTCTTCCTTTCTTATTAGCCAGCAGATATACAAAGGTCATGTATTTTGTGTATTAGAGCCATGAACTGAGGAGGGCTATGATTCGTCTTTATAAGAGAATGTTCTTAGTTTTCACTAATACAAGATGCTGTCATCAACTCATCAACCCGGTAATTGGTTTGAGCATCACAGTGCTTTACTAGACGTGGTCCTATTACCTTCCTCCAACCTTAAACCGACTTTCTCAGCGCATTACTGGATGACTCTGAACCACGGTGCTACGCCGCATTTTTTTACATTAACAAAAGTGCCACAGGTCTGATACGCGACAAGTGACAGATAAAAATCCAAGGACAGACCCAGGTGTGGAATCCGAAACAATATTATAATAACTGCTAATTTTAGAGCGTCATAGGAGCGGTGAGTGCAGTAAATCACGTTTACTATTACTTCACTGGATGTATGTTAATTCACGAAGTGCAAAATAGACGCACACAGGCACGTTAACGTGACTAGTATACGGGAGGGGGAGCGGAGAAACATGCTCTATAACTCAAAGAACAGGAATTATTTCCCATTTTTACAATCAAAATTCATGATACAATGTGGAAAGAAGCTACGCCTTTACGTGCCTGTGTAACAGTAAAGGCTATTGGCCGCCAACAAAACCAAACAATCTTTGCAAGCCAAAGAGGAAACGAAAAAAAAGGCAGAACTTGCTGATATAAATTTCCCCTTTGCCTTAATTAACCCTGGACACTCACTGCGACGGCGAAGGCAAATGACTGGACGCGAGAAGGGACTAATGAGGCAATGAATCACCCGAGCAACTCTCCGTACACGAAATGCTCACTCGCTGCTTAGAATTGAGATTTCGTAAGCTTCTTTTTAATAGAGTCTGACGCCTAAGGATGCGAATAAATTAATTTCATAACCGCCCTCAAAAGGATACGAATAATGGTAAGAGAGTCGTCCTGCAACGTCCAACCTGTTGAAAGCGTTACCTATTGAACACAGTGAGAAATTAAAGCTTCTGATTTGTATGCGCACGGCTGGTCGTAAATTTATGCGAGACAGCGTTGAAGAACTAATCGAACTCCAACTAGCGGAGAACTGTAAAGGGAAGAAGTTAATTTTCACGTGTAGCCCCCAGGCTGACATGACTTCGATGCGTCTAAGAGAAATTATTACGTACTAAGACGCTGAAATCGCGCTAGGTGGAGCTGGGTTCAGATCTCTGACCGCCCATTCTGATTTACGCTTCCCGTTGTCTTTATAAATTAGTCGATGCAAGAGATAGTTTCAGTTCTCTCTCCCGTCCTTACCGAAATGGGTTGAGACTCCAGTACTAACAACTAATCTGAAGCCAGGACATTGAACATATTCAGAAATTTCTGTTTTTATTTTCAGTTTGTGAGATTTTGTGATCATAGATGGTAAATAAAGAATTCTTATACGTCTTGGATCGCCGAGGACGTAAGTGGAAGTGTAATGGGTATTCAAATGAAAACGAGACAAATGGAAAACAATCAAGTAAACTGTTTATTATATCAAAGGTAATCGCTGAAACTGTTAATACATTTATGCCACTCCGAGGGGAGACGGTCAACGCCTTATCATGATTGTACCCGGGCGTGCTCCTTTTCGTCAAAAGCAAATCGACGGCCACATAAGTCTTTCTTCAGGGCTCCAGAAATATAGAAATCGCATGGGGACCGAACGGGAGTCGAAGCGATAGCCACGTAACATAATCATGACCTTTTCCTTTGACTGCAAGGGCCCGCAGCACATTGACTTTCTGGAACACGACGCCACCATAAACGCACAGCGGTATGTGACACTTTCCAAAAACTGAAGCGCCCATGGATATTGGACGGTACCATTCTGCTCCAGGATAATGCTCACCCGCATCTTGCCAATGTTGTTTCGACTACGCTGCGAAAGTTTCGCAGGGATGCCCTTACATAGCCTCCATACAACTTCGATCTTTCCCCATGCGATTTCCATATTTTTGGAGCCCTAAAAAACGAGACTGGTGGCCGTCGACTTGCTACGGATGAAGAAGTGCACGTCAGCGTACAATCGCACTACCGTAGGCAACAGCAAACATTTCTCCACGGAAGCACTAATTGTCTTGCCTCACAGTGGGATGAACGTATCAACAGCTAATACCTTTGAAATAATAAACAATTTACTTACTTTTTTATCTTTCTCTTTTTCATTTGATGGTCCATTATATGTTGTCGATCGTAAATATATTTCGATTTAAGCATTAGTCAGTTTGCCTACCGGAAATGGTCAAGCGATTTAAAAAACTCGCAAAACGGAATAAGTTGGGGTGAAAAGCTAAATGAATACGTTGCGTCCTTCATTGGAGCTACAGATTTCAAAGATTTCAAATGAGTTCAGGTGTCTACTAAGGGATAATTGACACGAAAAACTACAAAATTAACGAGGACGGTGTCGAGGCCATTAGAGAGAAAACAAAAGCAGATTACAAAAGAAATCGATAGGAATTTGACCAGGACGTTATTTAAGGGTAGATTATACAGGGGAATCGAGAAACACAGGTTGGGTTTTTAACGCCACTCATCTCGAACTCACTTCTCTAGCTGACAAAAAATGCCCCCTGCCAGCATAAGTGGGGAACGGGATAAGTACACAGCTTGTAATAAGCTGAAGTGATTCACGAGCACGTAGAAAAAATGATCGAGACCAGTCGAAAAAGCCGCACTCCTCGAAGAATGCGAAATCATTTCTTCATGGAAAATAACGTTTCTATTTGGCGTCCCTTACGCATATTTGTTCGCACCTATTTGGAGTAAAAATTGATAGGCTTTACAGAAAAGGAAAAGTGATTTAATATGTGAAACATGGTCCAGTATGAATAACAGGGATGCGATCTATTGCTCTCCTGTGGAGGAAAATAAAAGGTAAGTTTTTGTGACGCAGATGGAGACCTCGCGTTCGATTCTAGATGAAGTGGTTGCCGGAATCGCCAACAGGGTGGCAAATGGCTCTGAGCACTATGGGACTTAACAGCTGTGTTCATCAGTCCCATAGAACTTAGAACTACTTAAACCTAACTAACCTAAGGACATCACACACATCCATGCCCGAGGCAGGATTCGAACCTGCGACCGTAGCAGTCGCGCGGTTCCGGACTGCGCGCCTAGAACCGCGAGACCACCGCGGCCGGCTCGCCAACAGGGGGCAAGCGGTGGAGCACCTGCATAACAGAAATATTATTCGCATGAAGCGGGTCCCACCGATGGTTGGTTTAAAGGCGGGAGAAGGGACCAAACTACGAGGTCATCGGTCCTTTGTTTCTAATAAAACAATGTCACAACTGTGAGAATAAAACGGACGAAACATTAAACACAAAACGGAAAAAAAACGAAAAGCCACAAGAACGAAGGGAAGGCAACGAACACTAACAGGAACAAAAGAGCACAAGAAAACAACAGAGAGACGCTAGAAACAGAAGAGAATAAAACATGAAATTAGATTACAGTGTCTGGCCAACCACGAGAATAAAAAGGGAAAGCCAGCCACTCTGCAACACATTAAAACCTCCACCTAAAAGCAGTAGGGTGGAGGACACAGAGGGACAAAGGAGGTCCCACCGAGATGAGCAATGTATTCAAAGCAATGCAGGAGTTCTTTAGTGACTAAGTTCTTGGTAGAGATACTACGATAGAAGGGTTCAAGCGCCTCATTTTAAGATCTGCTTCTCCAGAGCATAGAGATTTGATGTAGATCTAAACATGTAGTCCACTTGGTGTTAGTTTGATAGTTTTACGTGTCGCCTTCAGTGTGTTGGAATATATTTGGCGTGCAGCGTACGTAATTTTGTTGAATTTTTTGTTGCTTCACCGTGAACAGTAATTTTTCTTGGGGAAGACTTACTGCAGACTTTTGATTACATGACAACGGCGTTTCCTTTCAGTCTAAAAGACGGTCCAAGTCACCTGACGCCCAGTGCAAGTCGTGCTGGGTCAGAGTGGCGACTCGCGCTTGTGGGCGGCAATGGACGGCTGTCATCAGACGGCGAGCGCCGTCGTGTCCGCCGTACATCAGCCTGATTACATCGGCAACGCGACCGGCTCCAGAGCTCAATAGCAGTGCGTCTTATCCCCACCCCCAGTTTAAACTGCACCTACTGCCCACGTCCCTTTTGCAAATTACGGAACGTCTCCTCAGCACAGCTTATTTCCAGGGCTTCTACACAGCATTTCTGTGCATAAAACTGAGCGACGTGGCACAATGGTTTTCATTCTGGTTTCCCATTCGGAAGAACGACAGTTCAAACCCGCGTCCAGCCATCCTGATAAGGTTTTCAGTGACTCCCCCAAAATGCTTCAGGTAAATGAAGGGATGGTTCCACTGAAAGGACACGGCCCATTTTCTTCCCCATTCTTCCCTAATCTGACCTTGTGCTTCGTCTCCAATGACTTCGCTATCGGCGGGACGTTAAACATTAATCTCCTCCTCCCCCTCCTCCTCCTCATCCGCCAATAGTGCAGCCACTGCAGCTGGTCGCCGGACGAAACTGTCCTATTGTCAGAAGTCCGTTGAAGTAGATTCAAACCTGCTCCCGTACGGTAACACGTTGTTTTTGTTAGCATGTCCACAGCATCGCTGCCTCTTCAAGTTCCTCTCGAACACTCGATGCGAGTAATGCACCACATTTTTTCTCGACCAATTCTCTTGAAGAAAACAAAAAGTGCGGAATTTGTTCTGGGGCATCGCGGAATATTCCCGCTTCAGTCCCTGTAGTTTCATGAAATTCCGACAGGCTGAGGCGCTGTAAGTAGCCTTCAAAATGGCGTCGCTAACGGAGCTGAGTTTCAAGAAGAGCGCTGCCATTGAGTTTCTTTTGGCGGAAAACCAGAGCGCCGCTGATATTCATAGGCTCTTGCATGATGTCTACGGATACCGGGCAGTGAGCCGGCCGCTGTGGCCGAGTGGTTCTAAGCGCTTCAGTACGGAACCGCGCTGCTGCTACGGTCGCACGTTCGAATCCTGCCTCGGGCATGGATGTGTGTGATGTCCTTAGGATAGTTAGGTTTAAGTAGCTCTGAGTCTGGGGGACTGATGACCTCAGATGTTAAGTCCCCTAGTGCTTAGAGCCATTTGAACCATTTGAACCATTTTGAAGCGGGCAGTGAACAAAACCATAGTGACTCGTTGAGCGACGTGTGTGTTATCGTAACACGTCCTATCTCCAGCGTGCTGGCCGGCAGCACACAGCCATGACTCCTGCAATGTTGGAAAGTGCGCACACTCTCATCCGAGGTGATCGACGGATTATAAACAAACGCCTCGCTCCCCAAATGAACGTCCCTGTTGATAGGGCTCACAAAATCGTCCACGAAATGGGGTACTCAAAGGTGTGCGCCCGCTGGGTTTCTCGTCACCTAATAGAAGACTACGAGTACAAGCAAAGGACCCTTTCTGAGGGATCGCTTGCGTGTTACGAGGCTGATCGTGACAATTTTTTGTCGAACATAGTCACAGGCGATGAAACATGGGTTCATCACCTCGAACCGGAAACAAAACGGCAATCCATGGAATGGTGCCACACCATCGCTCCTCCGAAGAAAAGCCGCATCCTCAGCTGGTTAAGTCCTGGCGACGGTCTTCTGTGACTCTGAAGGGGTTATCTGTTTGATGTCCTCGCTCACGGTGCAACGATCAGCTCGGAAATGAGTTGTGCTACTCTCAGGAAACTGAAGACACGACTTCAGCGTGTTCGTCGCTACAAAAGTGCAAACGAATTTTCCTCCTCCATGACGACGCGATGCCTTTCACAATTCTGCACACCCCAGAGGAGTACACAAAACTTCATCCGACTGTTCTTCCTCATCCATCCGACAGCCCGGGCCTCGCGCCTTCCGAGATCCATCTGTTTGGCCCAAATAACGACGCACGTCGCGGGAAGAAGTAAGTGCGTAATGGTGAGGCTATTGACGATACAAAACGGTGGTTCCGAAGTTGGCCAGTAGAGTGGTACCAAGCGGGCATACAGGCCGTCTCAGTAGGTGATATAAGGCCGTCGCATTGAACGGAGATTATGTCGAAAAACTGTGTTTGCAGTTTAAAGAGCGGGGAGTAATACGGTGTATTGGAATACGAATAATACGGACCTGCTTTCAGAGAAAAAGTGTTGCATTATTTGTTGTAATCCCCTCGTAGAATCACTGATACATGAGTACAGCCGTTATCGCCTACACTGTTAAGTAAGCCTGTTACGTTTTCTGAACTTTATAGTCAAGTCTGCTGTGGCAAGTACGAAACAAATTTAGGAAGTGTTCTACGTATTATTTCTATACTTGGTTTATTTTTGCCGCTAACTGAGGGATCTTTAAGAATATATGTTGATATATGCACAAACGATTGCCAAGACAACACTCAAACTCTTCGAAAAGAATAGTCTTATATAACGCAACAGTGTAGCCATCAAATCCGGATTCGGAAAAGGACTAACTTAGAGCGAATAATTGTTTCAGCTAATTATTTGTATCTCCATGCAGCTGCAATTGTGGTTTGCATACCTTTGATGAACAAATGCAACTGTTGTTCGAACATTAAAAGAAAGTTACACGAGCACACGACATCACAGATGCAGCCAGAATGCCCAGGGTCACAATGTTCAAATGGTTCTATTTTGATGTGATTAACCTTCTACGATTCCCAAGACCTCTCTATAGAAGTCACGCGATTCCAGTTGCCTGTGTCCTTAGGTTAGTTAGGTTTAAGTGGTTCTAAGTTCTAGGGGCTGATGACCTCAGAAGTTAAGTCCCATAGTGCTCAGAGCCATTTTCGTACAGCTTCATGAAGAGATGTCAACATAATCCCTGCCCACACCATTAGTGATACTCCTCGATATCGGTCTCTTTGGGTCCCGAAATCGTGTCCCGCGTTCTCTCCAGATGCCAATTCGTCGAGGATCACTCTCCAGACCAAAGCGCGACTCATCTGTGAAAAGAACATTGGCTCGCTGTTCGACCGTCCAGGTGGCGTGTTGACGACTCCGGTCTAGACGTTCCCTTCTGAGCAGGTGCGTCACAGGTAGACATACAGCAGGTCTCTGACAAGGAAGGCCACTCTGCTGAAGCCTTCTGTACACCGTTTCCTCAATACAACACGTCCGGTGGATGCTGCCTCCAGATCATATGCCAGTTGCCGTGCAGTACTAAGGCGGTACCGTCGTGCCCTTACAGCCAGATAACGGTCCTCTCTTTCTGATGTCACACATGGTCGTCCCTGCGCTGGTCTTCGGAATTCAGTTTCAGTCTCTATAAATTGTTGCCACATCCGAGAAACAACACGGCTATGTGGTTATCGGGCCACATCAATTTGACTGTCCCGTTTCCATTCTTCCTTGGGCCCTCCACCGCATAGGCGTTTTCTCTGTGCCAACTACACCGTCTGTGACTGTGTACACAGCTATAATCGATGTGGGACTAACCGGCAAATACTAGGTGCCATTAAGTCATCGTTGGAGTGGTTGTCCGTTGACCGGAATGCCATCTTCCGTGCAGAACGCGATTGTACGGACATCTGTTGACAGTCTGTATGATTAACGTCTATCAGTTGTAGAATTTTGGAACACGTATTATGTTCGAGTATAATGATTTTTCTGGAGACTAGAAATCTACTCTGTAGGAATCAGCATGGGTTTCGAAAGAGACGATCGTGTGAAACCCAGCTCGTGCTATTCGTTCATGAGACTCAGAGGGCCATAGACACGGGTCCCCAGGTAGATGCCGTGTTTCTTGACTTCCGCAAGGCGTTCGATACAGTTCCCCACAGTCGTTTAATGAACAAAGTAAGAGCATATGGACTATCAGACCAATTGTGTGATTGGATTGAAGAGTTCCTAGATAACAGAACGCAGCATGTCATTCTCAATGGAGAGAAGTCTTCCGAAGTAAGAGTGATTTCAGGTGTGCCGCAGGGGAGTGTCGTAGGACCGTTGCTGTTCACAATATACATAAATGACCTTCTGGATGACATCGGAAGTTCACTGAGGCTTTTTGCGGATGATGTTGTGGTATATCGAGAGGTTGTAACAATGGAAAATTGTACTGAAATGCAGGAGGATCTGCAGCGAATTGACGCATGGTGCAGGGAATGGCAATTGAATCTCAATGTAGACAAGTGTAATGTGGTGCGAATACATAGAAAGAAAGATCCCTTATCATTTAGCTCCAGTATAGCAGGTCAGCAACTGGAAGCAGTTAATTCCATAAATTATCTGGGAGTACGCATTAGGAGTGATTTAAAATGGAATGATCATACAAAATTAATCGTCGGTAAAGCAGATGCCAGACAGAGATTCATTGGAAGAATCCCAAGGAAATGCAATCCGAAAACAAAGGAAGTACGTTACAGTACGTTTGTTCGCCCACTGCTTGAATACTGCTCAGCAGTGTGGGATCCGTACCAGATAGGGTTGATAGAAGAGATAGAGAAGATCCAACGGAGAGCAGCGCGCTTCGTTACAGGATCATTTAGTAATCGCGAAAGCGTTACGGAGATGACAGATAAACTCCAGTGGAAGACTCTGCAGGAGAGACGCTCAGTAGCTCGGTACGGGCTTTTGTTGAAGTTTCGAGAACGTACCTTCACCGAGGAGTCAAGCAGTATATTGCTCCCTCCTACGTATATCTCGCGAAGAGACCATGAGGATAAGATCAGAGATATTTGAGCCCACACAGAGGCATACGGACAATCCTTCTTTCCATGAACAATACGGGACTGGAATAGAAGGGAGAACCGATAGAGGTACTCAAGGTACCCTCTGCCACACACCGTCAGGTGGCTTGCGGAGTATAGATGTAGATGTAGATTATATCGTGAATTAGTTACCGGGCGTGGAAATAGCGGTTTGTTGCTTTAATTCTGAACACCAGTGTATTTATACCGCACCAGTTGGATTACAATTTCTTTCCTGTTTGTCGCTATTGGAGAACAACTTTCTGATTCCTCCTTTCTAGACATGAATGGGACCTTGCAGAAGTTTCCCCAAATTTAATGGCGATGTGAGAACTGCATTTCGAGTGTCATTCTTAAGCGGCCGCGCATACGAGCCATCCAAAACTGACAGTATAATGTGGTGCCTCATAATTGAAACAGATGGCAGTGGCCGTGAATTAAAAAAGCTGTGGTCGTACATGTTTAGTGGACAGCTAATGGACGGGATTAACTAGGTGCCTATTGTGGCGCCGTGTTTGAGGAGGCTCCCTCGAATAGAAGGGGGGGGGGGGGGGGGGCACCCTGGGGTGCGGCCTCCGGGGCCGGTGCGGCGCGGCGCGTTAACCCACTTGCGCCAGCCGTTGTTACGGAAGCCGGCCGGCTGGCGCCAGGACCCTGCATTAGGCGTCATTTGCCTACGGCTAACGACGCGCCCGGCTCCTTACGGGGGCGCTGGCCGCTATTGAAGACTCGACCTGGGCGGGGCGCGCCCTCGTTACAGGGCCCGCCGCTGATGTGATGCTCATCACTGCCGGACGGCCTATTCTGGGGGCAGCGGCGCAGGATCCCCGGGAGACTTGCTCAGAAGAGACGGCAAGATGGGCAGCGCCCCTGCTGCAGCCGACGGGAGGGAGCGGAGGCGCTGTTGTGACTATACAATTCAGGCCACCAACTCTCGCGCTAGGTTAGGTAACAAAGGAAGAAGCCTCATTTAATAAAACTCAGATGTTCCTACGAAACATTCATTCCCTTAATACGATTAACAGTGTGGTTTATTTCATCTGTATAAATAAAAATCAGTTGCCGCATGTGCGGAACATCATCACCGGAGAACGGCCTGATCGATTTCGTTGACCTTGTGTGTGTGTGTGTGTGTGTGTGTGTGTGTGTGTGTGTGTGTGTGTGTGTTCGTTATTGTCAGAAGGAGGTTTCTGTGAAAGCAAATTTGTGGAAAATCGAACGAAAAACTCAGAAATTGACATGAATTGCCGCGTGTATGTAGTATCATCAATTAAGAACGGCTCGACAGATTTGGTTGATTTTTGTCTTTGTTGTGTTCGTAATTGTCAGGACAAGGTTTCTATGGACGAAAATTTTTGAAAAATCCATCGGAAAAGTCGGGAGTTAAAATCAGTTGTGACAGATTATCACTTAAGAACGGCTCGACCGATTTGGTTTCTTTTTTTGTGTTCGTAATTATGGACGGTTATGGTACTGTTGGTAGGACAAATAAAATAAAAAAAATTGGCTTCAGTTTGACAGTTCTGATATCTCACGTGTTCATAAAAAATTTCAGTCTGACAGTTATATATAAAGTATATAAATATCTATGTAATATACGGTCGCAGGTTCGAATCCTGCCTCTGGCATGGATGTGTGTGCTGTCCTTAGGTTAGTTAGGTTTAAGTAATTCTAAGTTCTAGGGGACTGATGACCTCAGATGTTAAGTCCCATAGTGCTCAGAGCCATTTGAACCATATATAAACGGGAAGCGTAATTACCACGAATCTCGAAAAGTTTTTGATCGATTTACTTCAGATTTTTACACGATACTCTTACTGACATGGACGGACAGAGGCAGATGGGCTACATATGTTTGTAATAAATGTAATGTATAGATATGTATGTAACTTATAAAGGGGAAAGCGTTGTTACCAAACATCTCGTAAAGTTTTTGAGCGGTTTACTTCTAATTTTTACACGATACTCTAACGAACATTCGGACGGAAATGGACATAAAGATTGGGAAGAGTGAGATGGACGGAGGGAGGGGGAAGAAGGTTATTCACTGAGAGATGAGAGAAGGAGGAGACGTACGGAGAGAGGAGGGAGGATGAGAAGATGGGCAGAGAGAGAGGGTAGCAAGGAATTTAGGATGTATGTGCAATTTCCACACTTATTTAGCAACTGCAAGGCGTTGTCGGATTCACTTATTTTTAATATTAAGTTCATTTCGATATCTTTCCCTCATGATTCCACGAATTAATGCTGTCGTTCGAGCGCTTCAGTTCGACTGTTGTCGCCGCTCCTTGGACCCCACCATGTGTGTTGAAGGCCTCCCTTGACCACAATCAGCCGCAACTCACTTGTTCGTGTTCTCCAAGTTTATGAACACGAAAAGAACGAAGTACTATCGGTCTTCCTTCGCCAGCGACATCTAACATAGAAGACAATGTCGCAGCTCTTTCAGAATACAATCAGGTGACCTAGTTTTTATGGGGAGTGTGTTGTTACCTAGAACCTGTATAGAATATATACCATGTAGAACCCGTAGAATAGTGTACCTAGGAGCACAGGATGTTTTTTCATCGGTACTTCAGTATAGTGACTTTTTTAGAATCACACGAAGGAATGCTCATTAGAGACCGCCAAAAGGAGTTTCCTCCATTTTCTCCAGTTTTTGTTGTTGATAGCCATGACGTTCTGTTTGGTGCAGCATTTGTAAATATTTCGCGACACCTAAGTGCTGTATGAATTATTAAAGCTATCTGGAGCACACTGTTCTCTCTTCAGTTACAGAACGTTATGGCAAGTAAAATTCCACGTATTTTTAAAACTAGTTACATATATACAACGTGTGGTTGGAAATCCATACTTCGCCGGTTCGTGCACCATCTTTTACCTTGAAACAGGTCATTTGCCTTGGAACCTGGAATATGTGCAGATTAACTAAGTTTCGTTAATGTCTTAACAGTTTTACCTGTCTTCAAAATGGAAATTTGTGTTTGTTTCCAACAGCTTCTATTTCCAAATGTATATACCTTGTAACTGTTTTCTTTTTTTAATATCTCTCCCTAATCTGATTCCACTTACTGATCACCGCTGTATAGTAGAGTAACAACGTAACAGGCAGACCGCTAAATACATTATTACAATGCTTTTAAATTTCAATAGAATGTTTGTTCCTAGGTACATAACCATACTGTACCTTGGAACATGTTTTTACATTTGGAAAAACGTTAATTCTCCGGAGTAATTTTTGTTTTCAGAAAAAGACTACAGCACATAAAAAATGAATCCCATCATTTAAAAACGGAACAAGAAAATAAATTATTCTTCTATTACAGAGATGAATAGAGGCGAAAGTCTGAAGCGTCTCATGCTACAACACTTACCCCAACATCTAAAAGTTGTTCCGACAGGATATGCAACAAAGGAAAGTTTACAGAAAATCGACATCTCAATATACTGGACTTTGCCAGCCTTAGCGACGTAAAGTGGAACGTGAACACAATTGCCGTTTCGTCCTAAATCTGAATTCGAAGGGAAAGAAAGCTCTACTCAGCCACCCACGTTCCTTAACAAATTTATTAAGATTATTCGGATAGTCAGTATCGAATCTCTCAAAACTCCCTACCTCTAGCAAGAACACCGTACGAGATGGGGCCGTGCTGAGACAATGGACTCACATTCGAGAGGATGTAGGTTCCGCTCATCCACTTTTAAATTTTCCGTGGGTGCCGAACTGGTTGCTCTGAAATGGCATGGCCGACTTCCCGGACGGTTTCCCCAGTCTGAGTTCGTGCTCCGTGCCTAATGACCTCGTCGTCGACTGTTCTTTAAACCCTAAGTCCTGTAATACACGCGATAGCTTTTTGCTCTCAGACAGTTTGGTACTCTCACGAAGTGCTCGCAGACTTGTTTACACTATGCTTATAGTTACTACCTGACAGTTCCTTGTGAGTACATCAGGCAGTGCGATGATTTTTGGAGCATGCAAGAATCCATTACATAGCTTGTGACGGAAAATCCACAACAATATCGAAGATTTACGAGAATGGCGGCGATAGAGATGGAAAAATACTGTTTATAATTGGAACCAAAATTGCCAATCTAGATAGGTAAATCTGTTAGTGTCAAAGACAGACCGTTTGTGATACTAATATTGCTAGCAGCGGCTACATTTATTCTCTTTAATATCTGGTAAAGTAACAATTACGATGAAATGATATTACATCAGTTTCATCTTGATACCCATAGACGTTCAAAAGCTAAATAGGGCAGATATTTCATATATGAGGCACTTCCGGACATACATTCATTTGAACTTTTTTGTTGTACTGACTTAAGCGATTACTCGTAAATTTCTGAAGTTGTGTTCAACACCCTTATAACAAAATAATCAATAAATACCACGCCACATAAAATAGAGCTGTATTACTTGAAGCTAAATGGCACATTTCCGAGTTCCAAAACGATTACTTTCAGACAAAACTTCACTTGTTTCTCCATGTTAATTAATCTGTGTTATAAATCCACTTTGCCCGATTCCCTGAATTGTGGTATTCTGGTAAATTTCTTCTACGCAGGTGTTAAAAACTGTAGCCATTTCAGCCAACAAACTTTCTTATCTCAGTTCCTGTAGTGCAGTAACTGTACATTCCATAAAACTGGCCTTTCCTCGTACAAACAAATTAAATGCACGACTTCGTCCTGAGCCCACATTGTAATCATTACTTTTTTTGCCGATACATGGCTAACATTGACTCACAGCGCGTACCCTTTGCGACAGTAGTCTCAACCGTCCCTAAAGTGTCAGTACACTACGAGGCGTAGTTGCAGTGTTGCTGTAGCACAGTGGATAGCAAGGTAGGATTTCATTCATATTTTACCGAGCTAGATAGTGTTGGGGTTAGCACACTAGACTCGCATTCGGGAGGACGACGTTCAGACCCGCTGCCGACCATCCAGATTTAGGTTTCCTGTGATTTCCCTAAATCGCTTAAGGCAAATGCCAGGATGGTCCTCCTT
Source organism: Schistocerca serialis cubense (assembly GCF_023864345.2). Classification (NCBI taxonomy): domain Eukaryota; kingdom Metazoa; phylum Arthropoda; class Insecta; order Orthoptera; family Acrididae; genus Schistocerca; species Schistocerca serialis. The sequence continues at coordinate 795,619,086 of NC_064639.1, forward strand.
GTTATTCTAAACCGAGCTCATGCTCCTCTCTAATGACGTCGTTATCGACTAGATGTTAAACACTAATCTCCCCCACCTCCTCCTTCGTATTTTCCCCTTAACATAGGATTGAGTTCCATCCGTGACAATTTTTTTTCGTTTATTAATTCCGCAGAACAAGCCTATGATATTTTATATATTATTTGCCGCGTAGAATTGTTTCAGTCTATAACTCTCGAAATAGGCTAACTACTCGTGCTGTTCGTTTAGGAAGTAGAACGGGCGTTCTCTTCGATCAGGAATATGGCAGGGCCACATGTTATGGTTCAAAACTCGCAGTTTCGCTGGTATTTTTATTTAATATGTGCATGAGTATGTTAAAATGCATTACGAAGATGTGGTAATGTAGAAACTGTACAATGCGGCACAAATCTGGAACGCAATACGGGTGCTCGGACCTCTCCTAGTAGGCCTACTCTCAACTCTCCGGACAGTACCGGTATTGTTTTTCTGTTCTGAGACCTTCGGCGAGCAGCTCTCCAGAGAGGGAAGTTGCCGAGTACACGAGAGCACGACTTTCAGAGATCTTGGCCCACTCTCGGGCACTGCCGACGAGCCGACACTCGGCGCTGTTAACACGACACGTATTACTCGAAAAGGTTCTCCGAGAGAGAAAATCTCATGTGTATCTGCGATAATGATAGAAGCTGAGAAAATGAATGAAAATTTGTGACACAGCTGGGGCTTGAACCCAGGTCTCCTGCTCTCTAGACAGATGTGTTAGCCTTCACACCACCGTAGCAGAATTGGGAACGCAGCTGCACGAACTGCCGTAGTCCAATGCCCTCTGTATCACAAACTTCAGCTCGCACCTTGAGCCTGTTTTTCCCCCCAAAAATCATCAGTATTGAAAAGGCTCTCCGGTATTGGAATTGCAAAAATGGTTCAAATGGCTCTGAGCACTATGGGACTTAACTGCTGAGGTTATCAGTTCCCTAGAACTTAGAACTACTTAAACCTAACTAACCTAAGGACATCACACATATCCATGCCCGAGGCAGGATTCGAACCTGCGACCGTAGCGGTCACGCGGTTCCAGACTGTAGCGCCTAGAACCGCTTGGCCACACCGGCCGGCTTGGAATAGCACCCCACCTTTGTATGTAATGTGGAAATCCTGCCTGTACTTCAGGCATAGGTGATCTATAGATACATTTCTTCAGCTTTTAACATTATTGTAGATAAAGGTGAGTCTCATATGTCTCACGGAAAATTTAATTATGTAAGACCTATAGATCACCTACGCCTACGATAGAGGCAAGTTTTCCCCATTACGTAAAAAGCTGGGGCGCTATTCCAATACCGGGGATTCCCGACAATACCGACGATTTAAAAAGGGAAAAATAGGTTGAAGATGTTTGTGTTAGAGAGGGCAGCTGTGTTCTCTGTTCTGCTACCGTGATGTAATGGCTAACACATCTGCCTGCTGATCAGGGGACTCGAATTTAAGTCTCGGCTGTGGTACAAATTTTAATTCATTTCTTCAGCTTTTATAATTGTTGCAGATGAATTTGAGACTCATACGTCTCAGGGATAATTTAGTTATATAAGATCTCACGTGAATACCTAGCTTAACCTTCCTCTTCAGTAGGAACGCTGGTACCCCACAGAGTGCACCAAATAATGTCATCCCCTACTAGCGGGTTCTCACATCTGTTGGCAAGTCTTCTGGTGAAAGCCATCAAAGACCAATACATAGACAATGAACCTAAGAACTGGAACGCAGCAGTGCCAGAATACCAATCTGGGACGCTTTGCTTTAGCGTCGAGTGGTAACATCAGTCGCGCTTTATAGCCTCTGTGCAGCTAAATATCGTCTCAGTGGAGAGCGCTGGTTGGGTATAACGCGTGATGTCTTCAGCGTGTGGACGCTCGGCTTTAATAAGCTACGGTCGTTGACTGACCGTACAAAGTACACCACGTCTGCTAGCAATAGCGGCGCAGAAATTAGGGTCGGGACGTGATCTGCGTAAATAGGCTGCGCAGCTGCAGCGCCGCCGGACAGCTGTTGCGCGCGCGCGAGCCGACGAAAGCTGCGGCGGCGCCGCGGCCAGGTGAGTGACGTCACGACGAGGAGGCGTGCTCGCGGTAGCCGGCGACTCGGAAGTGACTCAGCTTCCGTAGCGGCTGCGTCATTACCGGCCGAGTGGCTCGCGGCCTCCGGCGGCCTTGCTAGCGCCTCCAGTTCCGCAACTTCCTGACACACATGCATTCCGCCGACGTCAGCTGCGGCGTGGAAATGGGAAGTGGAACAGGTTGGAGGATAATACTCGACAAAGTAAAATTTAGTTGCGATCACGGAAGGAAAAGCAACCGAAGACTTGGTCAGAATGACAGGACCGCCTAGTGTGTGCGTGAAAGATACACTCGTGAGAAGTAGTATTAGTGTACATACCATGCGTCCTACAAGTGAACCACTACCACACACTACACGTCTGCAAGTTAGAGGAAGGTACATTCGTAATAAATTTACATTAACATCATTTTTTTTCATCCAGTTTTATATGTATATATCACATCAACAGGATCAACTACAAACAAAAATGTAACAATTTTGTGATACAATTTCAAAAAAATGCTCAAATGTGTGTGAAATCTTATGGCACTTAACTGTTAAGGTCATCAGTCCCTAAACTTACACACTACTTAACTTAAATTATCCTAAGGACAAACACAAACACCCATGCCCGAGGGAGGACTCGAACCTCCGCCGGGACCAGCCGCACAGTCCATGACTGCAGCGCCTTGGACCGCTCGGCTAATCCCGCGCGGCCGTTACAAGTAGAAGTGAGATTTTAAATGATACTCAAATACCACGGAGTTTGGTAGGTAATTTCATGAAATGGGTAGGTAATTTCGTGACGGATGTAGCGTAATTTCGTAACAGTCGTAAGGTGATTATCAGAATGCAGCTATGTCAACAATATCAGCCAACAATGATGTCCCAAGAGACTACAAGCCGAAGTCGTGCTTCCCGCGCCCGAGTTCACGGGTTCGATTCCCAGCGGGGTCAGGGATTTTCTCTGCCTCGTGATGACTGGGTGTTGTGTGATGTCCTTAGGTTAGTTAGGCTTAAGTAGTTCTAAGTTCTAGGGGACTGATGACCATAGATGTTAAGTCCCATTTGAACCATTTGAACCGAAGTCGTGCGTTGCCCCTCCAACACGTGTGGTCGCAGTGAGTTGACGAAATAATATCAGTAAATTTCATCTAACAGGAAAATACCTCCCTTTATATTACTCCATACGCAGCAGTAAAAATTTACGTTGGCAAGCTACTCAACACGTCTCTGACATTTTGGATATTCTGTCTTTTGCTTCGGCATATTCTGATCTGAACTACGAAGACAGTATTTTGAGGAAGGAACTTTCATGATATGCTGAAATGAAAAAAGAAATACATAAACGTAAACACCACTTATGTGCCCAGTCAATTTTGATTACTACACAATGCGCATAAAACACAATACACAGAAACCGAGCTATAGCGCAAAAAGGTGACCACGCGTAAACTTAACCATCGTAGACGCTGAGTAGCTAAGAATTTCTTTCCAAAACTTAAGCTGTAACTTTGGCACGTAACTAACTACAGTAACAGCGATGCATAAAGAATTGCAACCTTCTTGGCTGAGAAAATGATATGTAGTTTTCGCTCTTACCTTGGCTCGTTATCTTATATTTCCAGAAAGAGTGCACGCACTGCTACGACAAGTGAATCTTATGGTGGACAACGACACAGCTACACAACTATTTTCCTTCTCGACGTCACGATTGCAACTTGGTCAAGAGTATCTCGTGCTGACAACAGTGATGTCCCAATCAACTACAAGACGAAGTCGCGCATCGGGCGTACAGTAGCTGTGGTGCATTGAGTGTCAAAGCGCTGAATAGTATAACAATTAAACCACTGACCAGCACATACGTTTATCAAAACCCAGCGCTCAGTATCACCTTGAACACAATCATTCAGTGTGTAATTATATGCATTTAGTCCGAATAAACCATTGGTCACTTCAATTCTGCATAACTTTTTCGTAAACATGTGAAGTAGTGTGTGTTTTTTTGTTAAATCTATGTGGTCCAGTTCACAATGATGGCCTGTTTATTCCAGCACCTTTTAAAACCAAATCCGACAGGGAGGACAGTTTTTCGTATTGTTTCATTGCTAGCCTAGAAGACCAGTTGTGTGTGACAATGCCTGTGAAGTTTTCACCCACCGATATTTTTCACTGTTCACAGAAATTGCTGCACACATTTATCAATATTGGATCCATATCGACAATGCCTTTTTTTCCCTCTGAAGTTGACATTTGAATCCTAATCTGCACAGTTTCATGTCGTTCCAAAGACTGCCACCTGTCCTCTTTTTGTAGCGATTGTCCGCACTTTTCCGTAACTGTCCCGTGAATATGATGGGACAACCTCAAGTCCCTACTTATAGTTTACTTTTTAGCTTTACTTTTTTATATCACACTGCATAATTTATATCACACTGCATAATTATGTTTTTGTAGCGATTGTCCGCAATTTTCTGTAACTGTCCCGTGAATATGATGGGACAACCTCAAGTCCCTACTTATAGTTTACTTTTTAGCTTTACTTTTTTATATCACACTGCATAATTTATATCACACTGCATAATTATGTTTTTGTAGCGATTGTCCGCACTTTTCTCTAACTGTCCCGTGAATATGATGGGACAACCTCAAGTCCCTACTTATAGTTTACTTTTTAGCTTTACTTTTTTATATCACACTGCATAATTTATATCACACTGCATAATTATGTTTTTGTAGCGATTGTCCGCACTTTTCTGTAACTGTCCCGTGAATATGATGGGACAACCTCAAGTCCCTACTTATAGTTTACTTTTTAGCTTTACTTTTCTATATCACACTGCATAATTTATATCACACTGCATAATTATGTTTTTGTAGCGATTGTCCGCACTTTTCTGTAACTGTCCCATGAATATGATGGGACAACCTCAAGTCCCTACTTATAGTTTACTTTTTAGCTTTACTTTTTTGTATCACACTGCATAATTTATATCACACTGCATAATTATGTTTTTGTAGCGATTGTCCGCACTTTTCTCTAACTGTCCCATGAATATGATGGGACAACCTCAAGTCCCTACTTATAGTTTACTTTTTAGCTTTACTTTTTTATATCACACTGCATAATTTACATCACACTGCATAATTATGTTTTTGTAGCGATTGTCCGCACTTTTCTGTAACTGTCCCATGAATATGATGGGACAACCTCAAGTCCCTACTTATAGTTTACTTTTTAGCTTTACTTTTTTATATCACACTGCATAATTTATATCACACTGCATACTTATGTTTTTGTAGCGATTGTCCGCACTTTTCTGTAACTGTCCCGTGAATATGATGGGACAACCTCAAGTCCCTACTTATAGTTTACTTTTTAGCTTTACTTTTTTATATCACACTGCATAATTATGTTTTTGTAGCGATTGTCCGCACTTTTCTGTAACTGTCCCATGAATATGATGGGACAACCTCAAGTCCCTACTTATAGTTTACTTTTTAGCTTTACTTTTTTATATCACACTGCATAATTATGATTTTGTAGCGATTGTCCGCACTTTTCTGTAACTGTCCCGTTAATATGATGGGACAACCTCAAGTCCCTACTTATAGTTTACTTTTTAGCTTTACTTTTTTATATCACACTGCATAATTTATATCACACTGAATAATTATGTTTTTGTAGCGATTGTCCGCACTTTTCTGTAACTGTCCCATGAATATGATGGGACAACCTCAAGTCCCTACTTATAGTTTTTTTTTAGCTTTACTTTTTTATATCACAGTGCATAATTTATATCACACTGAATAATTATGTTTTTGTAGCGATTGTCCGCACTTTTCTGTAACTGTCCCATAAATATGATGGGACAACCTCAAGTCCCTACTTATAGTTTTTTTTTAGCTTTACTTTTTTATATCACAGTGCATAATTTATATCACACTGCATAATTATGTTTTTGTAGCGATTGTCCGCACTTTTCTGTAACTGTCCCGTGAATATGATGGGACAACCTCAAGTCCGTACTTACAGTTTACTTATTAGCTTTACTTTTTTATATCACACTGCATAATTTATATCACACTGCATAATTATGTTTTTGTAGCGATTGTCCGCACTTTTCTGTAACTGTCCCATGAATATGATGGGACAACCTCAAGTCCCTACTTATAGTTTACTTTTTAGCTTTACTTTTTTATATCACACTGCATAATTTATATCACACTGCATAATTATGTTTTTGTAGCGATTGTCCGCACTTTTCTGTAACTGTCCCGTGAATAAGATGGGACAACCTCAAGTCTCTACTTATAGTTTACTTTTTAGCTTTACTTTTTTATATCACACTGCATAATTTATATCACACTGCATAATTATGTTTTTTTAGCGATTGTCCGCACTTTTCTGTAACTGTCCCATGAATATGATGGGACAACCTAGAGTCCCTACTTATAGTTTACTTTTTAGCTTTACTTTTTTATATCACACTGCATAATTTATATCACACTGCATAATTATGTTTTTGTAGCGATTGTCCACACTTTTCTGTAACTGTCCCGTGAATATGATGGGACAACCTCAAGTCCCTACTTATAGTTTACTTTTTAGCTTTACTTTTTTATATCACACTGCATAATTTATATCACACTGCATAATTATGTTTTTGTAGCGATTGTCCGCACTTTTCTGTAACTGTCCCATGAATATGATGGGACAACCTCAAGTCCCTACTTATAGTTTACTTTTTAGCTTTACTTTTTTATATCACACTGCATAATTATGTTTTTGTAGCGATTGTCCGCACTTTTCTGTAACTGTCCCATGAATATGATGGGACAACCTCAAGTCCCTACTTATAGTTTACTTTTTAGCTTTACTTTTTTATATCACACTGCATAATTTATATCACACTGCATAATTATGTTTTTGTAGCGATTGTCCACACTTTTCTGTAACTGTCCCGTGAATATGATGGGACAACATCAAGACCCTACTTATAGTTTACTTTTTAGCTTTACTTTTTTATATCACACTGCATAATTTATATCACACTGCATAATTATGTTTTTGTAGCGATTGTCCGCACTTTTCTGTAACTGTCCCGTGAATATGATGGGACAACCTCAAGTCCCTACTTATAGTTTACTTTTTAGCTTTACTTTTTTATATCACACTGCATAATTATGTTTTTGTAGCGATTGTCCGCACTTTTCTGTAACTGTCCCATGAATATGATGGGACAACCTCAAGTCCCTACTTATAGTTTACTTTTTAGCTTTACTTTTTTATATCACACTGCATAATTTATATCACACTGCATAACTATGTTTTTGTAGCGATTGTCCGCACTTTTCTGTAACTGTCCCGTGAATAAGATGGGACAACCTCAAGTCCCTACTTATAGTTTACTTTTTAGCTTTACTTTTTTATATCACACTGCATAATTTATATCACACTGCATAATTATGTTTTTTTAGCGATTGTCCGCACTTTTCTGTAACTGTCCCATGAATATGATGGGACAACCTCAAGTCCCTACTTATAGTTTACTTTTTAGCTTTACTTTTTTATATCACACTGCATAATTTATATCACACTGCATAATTATGTTTTTGTAGCGATTGTCCACACTTTTCTGTAACTGTCCCGTGAATATGATGGGACAACATCAAGACCCTACTTATAGTTTACTTTTTAGCTTTACTTTTTTATATCACACTGCATAATTTATATCACACTGCATAATTATGTTTTTGTAGCGATTGTCCGCACTTTTCTGTAACTGTCCCATGAATATGATGGGACAACCTCAAGTCCCTACTTATAGTTTACTTTTTAGCTTTACTTTTTTATATCACACTGCATAATTATGTTTTTGTAGCGATTGTCCGCACTTTTCTGTAACTGTCCCATGAATATGATGGGACAACCTCAAGTCCCTACTTATAGTTTACTTTTTAGCTTTACTTTTTTATATCACACTGCATAATTTATATCACACTGCATAATTATGTTTTTTTAGCGATTGTCCGCACTTTTCTGTAACTGTCCCATGAATATGATGGGACAACCTCAAGTCCCTACTTATAGTTTACTTTTTAGCTTTACTTTTTTATATCACACTGCATAATTATGTTTTTGTAGCGATTGTCCGCACTTTTCTGTAACTGTCCCATGAATATGATGGGACAACCTCAAGTCTCTACTTATAGTTTACTTTTTAGCTTTACTTTTTTATATCACACTGCATAATTTATATCACACTGCATAATTATGTTTTTTTAGCGATTGTCCGCACTTTTCTGTAACTGTCCCATGAATATGATGGGACAACCTAGAGTCCCTACTTATAGTTTACTTTTTAGCTTTACTTTTTTATATCACACTGCATAATTTATATCACACTGCATAATTATGTTTTTGTAGCGATTGTCCACACTTTTCTGTAACTGTCCCGTGAATATGATGGGACAACCTCAAGTCCCTACTTATAGTTTACTTTTTAGCTTTACTTTTTTATATCACACTGCATAATTTATATCACACTGCATAATTATGTTTTTGTAGCGATTGTCCGCACTTTTCTGTAACTGTCCCATGAATATGATGGGACAACCTCAAGTCCCTACTTATAGTTTACTTTTTAGCTTTACTTTTTTATATCACACTGCATAATTTATATCACACTGCATAATTATGTTTTTGTAGCGATTGTCCACACTTTTCTGTAACTGTCCCGTGAATATGATGGGACAACATCAAGACCCTACTTATAGTTTACTTTTTAGCTTTACTTTTTTATATCACACTGCATAATTTATATCACACTGCATAATTATGTTTTTGTAGCGATTGTCCGCACTTTTCTGTAACTGTCCCATGAATATGATGGGACAACCTCAAGTCCCTACTTATAGTTTACTTTTTAGCTTTACTTTTTTATATCACACTGCATAATTATGTTTTTGTAGCGATTGTCCGCACTTTTCTGTAACTGTCCCATGAATATGATGGGACAACCTCAAGTCCCTACTTATAGTTTACTTTTTAGCTTTACTTTTTTATATCACACTGCATAATTTATATCACACTGCATAATTATGTTTTTTTAGCGATTGTCCGCAATTTTCTGTAACTGTCCCATGAATATGATGGGACAACCTCAAGTCCCTACTTATAGTTTACTTTTTAGCTTTACTTTTTTATATCACACTGCATAATTTATATCACACTGCATAATTATGTTTTTGTAGCGATTGTCCACACTTTTCTGTAACTGTCCCGTGAATATGATGGGACAACATCAAGACCCTACTTATAGTTTACTTTTTAGCTTTACTTTTTTATATCACACTGCATAATTTATATCACACTGCATAATTATGTTTTTGTAGCGATTGTCCGCACTTTTCTGTAACTGTCCCGTGAATATGATGGGACAACCTCAAGTCCCTACTTATAGTTTACTTTTTAGCTTTACTTTTTTATATCACACTCCATAATTATGTTTTTGTAGCGATTGTCCGCACTTTTCTGTAACTGTCCCATGAATATGATGGGACAACCTCAAGTCCCTACTTATAGTTTACTTTTTAGCTTTACTTTTTTATATCACACTGCATAATTTATATCACACTGCATAATTATGTCTTTGTAGCGATTGTCCGCACTTTTCTGTAACTGTCCCATGAATATGATGGGACAACCTCAAGTCCCTACTTATAGTTTACTTTTTAGCTTTACTTTTTTATATCACACTGCATAATTTATATCACACTGCATACTTATGTTTTTGTAGCGATTGTCAGCACTTTTCTGTAACTGTCCCGTGAATATGATGGGACAACCTCAAGTCCCTACTTATAGTTTACTTTTTAGCTTTACTTTTTTATATCACACTGCATAATTTATATCACACTGCATAATTATGTTTTTGTAGCGATTGTCCGCACTTTTCTGTAACTGTCCCGTGAATATGATGGGACAACCTCAAGTCCCTACTTATAGTATACTTTTTAGCTTTACTTTTTAATATCACACTGCATAATTCATATCACACTGCATAATTATGTTTTTGTAGCGATTGTCCGCACTTTTCTGTAACTGTCCCATGAATATGATGGGACAACCTCAAGTCCCTACTTATAGTTTACTTTTTAGCTTTACTTTTATATATCACACTGCATAATTTATATCACACAGCATAATTATGTTTTTGTAGCGATTGACCGCACTTTTCTGTAACTGTCCCATGAATATGATGGGACAACCTCAAGTCCCTACTTATAGTTTACTTTTTAGCTTTACTTTTTTATATCACACTGCATAATTTATATCACACTGCATAATTATGTTTTTGTAACGATTGTCCGCACTTTTCTGTAACTGTCCCATGAATATGATGGGACAAACTCAAGTCCCTACTTATAGTTTACTTTTTAGCTTTACTTTTTTATATCACACTGCATAATTTATATCACACTGCATAATTATGTTTTTGTAGCGATTGTCCGCACTTTTCTGTAACTGTCCCATGAATATGATGGGACAACCTCAAGTCCCTACTTATAGTTTACTTTTTAGCTTTACTTTTTTATATCACACTGCATAATTTATATCACACTGCATAATTATGTTTTTGTAGCGATTGTCCGCACTTTTCTGTAACTGTCCCATGAATATGATGGGACAACATCAAGTCCCTACTTATAGTTTACTTTTTAGCTTTACTTTTTTATATCACACTGCATAATTTATATCACACTGCATAATTATGTTTTTGTAGCGATTGTCCGCACTTTTCTGTAACTGTCCCGTGAATATGATGGGACAACCTCAAGTCCCTACTTATAGTTTACTTTTTAGCTTTACTTTTTTATATCACACTGCATAATTTATATCACACTGCATAATTATGTTTTTGTAGCGATTGTCCGCACTTTTCTGTAACTGTCCCATGAATATGATGGGACAACCTCAAGTCCCTACTTATAGTTTACTTTTTAGCTTTACTTTTTTATATCACACTGCATAATTTATATCACACTGCATCATTATGTTTTTGTAGCGATTGTCCGCACTTTTCTGTAACTGTCCCATGAATATGATAGGACAACCTCAAGTCCCTACTTATAGTTTACTTTTGAGCTTTACTTTTTTATATCACACTGCATAATTTATATCACACTGCATAATTATGTTTTTGTAGTGATTGTCCGCACTTTTCTGTGACTGTCCCATGAATATGATGGGACAACCTCAAGTCCCTACTTATAGTTTACTTTTTAGCTTTACTTTTTTATATCACACTGCATAATTTATATCACACTGCATCATTATGTTTTTGTAGCGATTATCCGCACTTTTCTGTAACTGTCCCATGAATATGATGGGACAACCTCAAGTCCCTACTTATAGTTTACTTTTTAGCTTTACTTTTTTATATCACACTGCATAATTTATATCACACTGCATAATTATGTTTTTGTAGCGATTGTCCGCACTTTTCTGTAACTGTCCCATGAATATGATGGGACAACCTCAAGTCCCTACTTATAGTTTACGTTTTAGCTTTACTTTTTTATATCACACTGCATAATTTATATCACACTGCATAATTATGTTTTTGTAGCGATTGTCCGCACTTTTCTGTAACTGTCCCATGAATATGATGGGACAACCTCAAGTCCCTACTTATAGTTTACTTTTTAGCTTTACTTTTTTATGTCACACTGCATAATTTATATCACACTGCATAATTATGTTTTTGTAGCGATTGTCCGCCCTTTTCTGTAACTGTTCCGTGAATATGATGGGACAACCTCAAGTCCCTACTTATAGTTTACTTTTTAGCTTTACTTTTTTATATCACACTGCATAATTTATATCACACTGCATAATTATGTTTTTGTAGCGATTGTCCGCACTTTTCTGTAACTGTCCCATGAATATGATGGGACAACCTCAAGTCCCTACTTATAGTTTACTTTTTAGCTTTACTTTTTTATATCACACTGCATAATTTATATCACACTGCATAATTATGTTTTTGTAGCAATTGTCCGCACTTTTCTGTAACTGTCCCATGAATATGATGGGACAACCTCAAGTCCCTACTTATAGTTTACTTTTTAGCTTTACTTTTTTATATCACACTGCATAATTTATATCACACTGCATAATTATGTTTTTGTAGCGATTGTCCGCACTTTCCTGTAACTGTCCCGTGAATATGATGGGACAACCTCAAGTCCCTACTTATAGTTTACTTTTTAGCTTTACTTTTTTATATCACACTGCATAATTTATATCACACTGCATAATTATGTTTTTGTAGCAATTGTCCGCACTTTTCTGTAACTGTCCCATGAATATGATGGGACAACCTCAAGTCCCTACTTATAGTTTACTTTTTAGCTTTACTTTTTTATATCACACTGCATAATTTATATCACACTGCATAATTATGTTTTTGTAGCGATTGTCCGCACTTTCCTGTAACTGTCCCGTGAATATGATGGGACAACCTCAAGTCCCTACTTATAGTTTACTTTTTAGCTTTACTTTTTTATATCACACTGCATAATTTATATCACACTGCATAATTATGTTTTTGTAGCGATTGTCCGCACTTTTCTGTAACTGTCCCGTGAATATGATGGGACAACCTCAAGTCCCTACTTATAGTTTACTTTTTAGCTTTACTTTTTTATATCACACTGCATAATTTATATCACACTGCATAATTATGTTTTTGTAGCGATTGTCCGCACTTTTCTGTAACTGTCCCATGAATATGATGGGACAACCTTAAGTCCCTGCTTATAGTTTACTTTTTAGCTTTACTTTTTTTATATCACACTGCATAATTATTAATTTCATATTCTTTACATGATTATCATCTTATTCTTGAATGCCGCATCAAGTATATGTGGAGTACACGAGAGAATAACAATACAGTGCGTTTCAAAGCCAGTTTTTCACGGCCTCATTTTCATAATAGTTACTCAATACAGCCCATGTGTTGCAACATGATTCGTATGTTATGCGGAAAGTGAACTTCCTGTTAAAATAAATAATAACATGAGCTGCTCAGTGTCCTGTCAGCATGTTCTGCATGACAAGAAACTTATGAAGGCCGTTACATGAGGCAACTGCTACGTCTATAAATTTCGTCTCCAGCCCTACTGATTTTCACCACTGTATAAGGTACACACTTAACTTTTAAGTATCTTAAATTTCAAGTGCGGCATTTGTAGTTTAGTTTTGGTTTGAGCATAAAAACTGGCGAACGTTAGTAAGAACTGCACTTTCAAGGTATTAATATTTGTATTTGAAGTGCTCCGATTTTGACTTGCCAAAGGTGGCAGTGTCCTGACTTTTGACTTGCCACACGTGGCAACCCTGGTCTCTTCAGTTATAACTTATACCCATCAACTTAGCCAGCTTTAACGTTTTGCTCGCACGTTCAGTCACCTTTTTCGCTGGAATTGTCACTCCAGTAAGTTTTATCACTTTCCGAGCGTAACAAAGCGCACTACTATGAACCATAACGTGGCTGTGCCTAGCCATTTGACCACAACGATCGGCCCAACGATTCGCATTGTCGAGTAATCATTCTGTCGCGTGAGTAGACGTAGCCGCGTTTCGGTCCGAGGCAGTGCGCGTTGCTGCCTCGCAGTACTAGCACAGAAAATGATCGCGGAAAACGTGTCTCAAGCGACAGGCGATTTACAGACGACGAGAACGAGAAGGGAGTGACCTTGACGTTAGAGAAGGCAACGAAACGAACTTGCAGAATGTTAGAATTACAGATGGAAAGTCACGGTGCCTTAAGAAGTGATAGTTGAGTATCTAACCTAGACAAAAAAGGAAATACAAAACCTCTGACAATAAATATTTCGCTGCTGGTATGCGTGAACGTGCTGTTGCGTTGAAATTTCTTCAACACTACGTGGGGCATAAGGAGATGCAAACTCTCCGGAAAGTTCACCTTTACTGTGTTACATTTTAATCACAAAATCTCTCCGGAAATCAAATATCTCCGGAGAAATGGTCAATATTCAGGTATATGACAGAAGCGCTCATTTGAGGCAAAATTTTCATATCGACATGTGCCCTTTTACGAATGGTTTCCAAGATAAATGTGTTCTAAGTTAAATTCGCTTTTCGGTTAGTGGCGCGCACGTGTGTATCTTACACACCCAACATCTTTGGAGTTTTATTTTGGCACGACCTACCTCTTGCTTTCAACCTCTGTGCTCGGAAGTCTTTCTGCCATTAAACTAGTCCGCTGAACGCGCCGTCGCCCATGGTGTGTTGTAGTTGAAGCAGTGTGAGTGCATCTGAGAAAAGCATCGGGTAACTGTGTGTTTACACGAGCTGGCTACAATGACACACATCTACAGTAATGAAGAATTTGTAGATATGGCGTACGTTTACGGTTTCTGTGGTGGTAGTACTCCTGATGATACCAGAGTATCGTCGGCGCTTTCCGACAGTCGAATTCCTGACCGCAGAGTATTTGCCTGAGCTGCGTGAAAGGCGTATTCTTCTATTTTTATTCATGACATATAGTTCAACGTATAGTTCAACACATTGTTGAAATGGAGCAGCATAATCCTACCACCAGCACCGTATTACAGCTGTAATGTGACGTATATTATAATGCCATGATGTGAATGTGTTAAAAATACCTACGTTAAAAATACGAATTTTTCAATTGGTACTCTCTAAAACACATGTTGTAGTGTTTACTAACTGTTGTACGCATGTAGACCTGACGATCTACTGACTAATACAGAAAATAAATATGTTCTGTCTCGGAAAACATTAGAAATAGGGCATTTGTGCATATAAAGGTTTTTGGTTCAAATGATCGTTCCTATCATGTCCCTCGATATTGACCATTTCGCTGGGGACACCTTGTATGAAGAACAAGCTTGCAGGGCAGCAGATATTATACGAGGGTTGGAACTTAAATAGTGGCAACTATTTATTCACAACCGATACAAAAGAGTTACATGTCTGCACCCGTTATTGTCCTTCAAACTAGTCACCAGAGTTGTGTAGAGCCCGTTGTCAGCTATGTAGAAGGCATCGTATACTGGTAGCAGAGCCTGTTCTGTTGATGGTGAGAATGGAGCGATCCACTGCTTGTCGAATCTCTGGAACAGTTCTGAGCTTCTGTGGAGTTTGGAAGGTAGGAGACGAGGTACTGGCGGAATTAGAGCTGTGAGAACGGGATGTGAGTCGTGCTTGGGTAGCTCAGTTGGTAGAGCACTTGCCCGCGAAAGTCAAAGGTCTCGAGTTCGAGTCTCGGTCCGGCACACAGTTTTAATCTGCCAGGAAGTTTCAGTGATTTCCCTGCATCATTTGAGGTGGTCCCTTAAAGACTGATTTGCTCTCTCTTTCTCAATTAGCGTTCATGCTACGTTTCTAATTAACTGAAGTGGGTGGAACATAAACGGCAATTTCTTCCTACACGATGACACGCTAAGTGTAGACATCCAGGCAGAGTAATCACCACCTCTGCCACACTGTAGTTCATGGCACAGGTTTCAGTTAGATTCTTTTCCTGATCTATTTATCACATTTATTTGAATTTTGTGTGTGGAGGAGGCGGCAGCGGCAAAATTATGGAGAGGACAGCACCAAAGTTAGCCGAATACGGTCGAGTTTCCAGTCATCTGCGTGGTATTGTTACTGGAAAAAGACCGGCTTCATCTAGGTAAAAGCATGCTTTCTCGTCTGTTTTTACCTCGTCTTCTCGTGGTCTCGCCTGATGCTTGAGCAGCTCACGTAAAGTAATGAAGGACACGCGACGCCATTCGCCTTGCGACACGAAGGGCGGAGCAGCGGCTGGGAAGTGAGTTACTTTCAGCACGTTAGAAGGGCACGGCGCATGCATTAGCTGCAGAGGCACGCGCGCTCGCCCAAGAGCTGCGGGCAGCGGACCCCGCATACTGATGCGCTGCGTCGCCTGTACCGCAGGAAACGCCGGCCTCCACTGTATAAAGCCTGGCACTGGCAAGGCAACTGTGTCCTGCGAGATAGCACTGAAGTTTACAGTGGGATCATTCAGTAAAACCTCTGCTCCTTCATCTAAGTAAAACCACACTGCTGGCTGTGGGGCGGCGGATAAAATTTTATGGGTTGATTTGTGGTTCAGTTTTGTAAGTTGAAAATTGTCTGCCCGGTTAGCAGTGCGGTCTCACGTACGGCTTTCCGGACTGGGAAGGAGCGCCTGGTCCCCGGCACGAATCCGCCAGGCGGACTTGTGTCGAGGTCCGGTGAGCCGGCCAGTCTGGGAATGGTTTTTTCGATCTGCCTCGGCGAATGCAGGCTGGTTCCCCTTATTCCGCCTCAGCTACACTATTTCGGCGATTGCTGCGCAAACAAGTTCTCCACGTACGCGTACACCACCACTATTCTACCACGCAAGCATAGGGGTTACACTCGTCTGGTGTGAGACGTACCCGGGAGAGGGGGGGGGGGAGGGGGGTCCATCGGGGGCCGAACCGCACAATAACCCTGAAACAGTGGTTCGGTGTTAACCCTGAAAGAGTAGTTCGGAGTTAACCCTGAAAGAGTAGTTCGGTGTGGGGCGGCAGAGGGCTGAAGTGGACTGCAGTAGTCGTCGTGGGGTTGTGGACCATTGCTGCTGCGTCGGGGACGGAGCCTCTCCGTCGTTTCTAGGCCCCCGGTTGACATACAGTACAACACAAATTGAAAGTTGGATAGTCTTGCGCGGTTTTTGGATACCACAGCCTTTCACAGGAGCTTCAAATAGTCAGAAAGCGGTGGAGAACGTGCTGTTCCTAGTCTCCCGTCCACAGGTCCACACTTCAGCTCGCCGAAACTCAAATCAGTTGCTCTAACTCTTAAGAATAAGGCAGAGCCAGGAACCACGAGGATTTAAAGTCTGCTGCCGTTTATCTGAGCAGTATCTTCTAAGAAAACTTCGCACAAACAAGAATTAAATTAAAAGGAAGGTCAGCGTTGGCCGTAATATTGATGTTTCATTGATAGCAGAATCGATTTTTGATCACATAGTGATCATATTCAGTGCAGTACAAATTAAACTCAGACACTGGTATCAAGTTATCAATAACCAAAACTGAGAAGCGATCAAAAACGAACAGTAATACTGTGCAATGACGGTCTGCCGTGGAGGAACGTAATGCGTTAGGATAACACCACCACAGTCGTACACGAGAATCACCATAGCTTTAACCATACTGGGGCTCTGGAGCATCACCTGCGACCAGCTTTGCGAAAGAGACAGCGACACCTTCCGCGCAACCCATCGATCATTTTGCACGACACTACGCGGGTGCATACAGCGCAAGCTGTGGCTGCTCTGTTCCGTCGATGGGACTGGGACGTACTGTACCATCCACAATACTCCCCGGCCTTAAGTCCTTTTAACTTTCATTTGATTCCGAAGATCAAGGAACCGAGACCCGAACTCGGGACCTCAATATCCTTTCTTCCAGTAGTGCTAGTTCTGCAAGGTTCGCAGGAGAGCTTATGTGAAGCTTGGAAGGTAGGAGACGAGGTACTGGCGGAAGTAAATCTGAGGACGGGGCGTGAGTCGTGCTTGGGTAGCTCAGATGGTAGAGCGCTTGCCCGCGAAAGGCGAAGGTTCTGAGTTCGAGTCTCGGTCTGGCACACAGTTTTAATCTGCCAGGAAGTTTCATATCAGCGCACACTCCACTGTAGAGTGAAAATTTATTCTAATCACTGAAACTTTAAATTTGAATAAGCAATTGGGGTTCTGAACATCTCCAACTGAACGGCCCACTGTCTTAACCGCTGAAACACCATTTTGAATTGCATGGCACAAGTCACTTCCGATTTTGCAGTAGAAATGTTTATCCATTCTACTCAAGAGCGACGGTTTACTTGCCTCTGAATGAGCTATGGTTAATGTAACATCTTGCAACAGTAAAAATGTAGATTGCATGAAACTAGCTAATTCTTCTCAGTTCCATTGTGCTGATAACTAATATCGTAAACAAAACTGAAACTTAGCTCTGGTATTTGTTTTACAAAGGTTTTCATCCATAAAGGAAAATAGAAGAACTCTATAGCCAACGTGCCTATAATGTGTGTTAATACTGCAGGCAGTAATGTTATAATTTGTTATTATGTTTCGTTCTATGAGAATTTTTACAAGAAAATGAACAACAAAGTTGAGGCCTATAAGGGAAAATTTCCGAAGATTGAGCGAAGCAAAATCGAAGGGGTATCGTTCAAATGGCTCTGAGCACTATGGGACTTAACAACTGATCTCATCAGTCCCCTAGAACTTAGAACTACTTAAACCTAACTAACCTAAGGACATCACACACATCCATGCCCGAGGCAGGATTCGAAACTACGACCGTAGCAGCAGCGCGATTCCAGACTGAAGCGCCTAGAACCGCTCGGCCACAACGGCCGGCGAAGGGGTATATTCATCGATTTAGAAATTCGAAAGGTTTTCGCAGACAAACTGTTTAATGGAATGTTACGTACCGATGTGAATGAAAATTAAAAAAAAGTTTGTTTCAATTCCTCACGAAATAAGAGACTGCAGATATATAAAGAGCTTGTGCTGAACTGTTGTGATGTTATGAAAAGCTTGGCTCTAACAGTTCCCTGCAAACACACGTCCTTCACGCCACCTAGACTCCTTCCCTGAAAATTGCAGAGCAGTTTCTGACGAACATGGCGAGTGATTTCGTCAGGATATTGCAGTCATGGGCCGGCCAGAGTGGCCGAGTGGTTCTAGGCGCTTGAGTTCGGAACCGCGCTGCTGCTACGGTCGCAGGTTCGAATCTTGCCTCGGGCATGGATGTGTGTGATGTCCCTAGGTTAGTTAGGTTTAAGTAGTTCTAAGTTCCAGGGGACTGATGACCTCGGAAGTTACGTCCCATAGTACTCAGAGCCATTTGAACCATTTTTTTGCAGTCATGGGGAAGACTAATGTAGGGAAGTGGACTCCGGCTGTTTTTGCAGATTACTGCTGGACTAATGTCGGAGATGCTCCATATGCACCTTGTAAGGGACAATCCAAGCATATTTTTAACGTGCAGCCAGTTTAGAGTTTTATCACAAATTCTGAAAAAGTCAGCTGCTGATGGCTCAAGAGTTTATGTTACTGAATGTTACGTACTCTAGCGATGTTGTTATTTTCTTTATTGATTATTGATTATAAATTAATAGATGTTTGTGTATGTTTAATTATATCTTGAGTGTAAAAGCCCATTAAATTGTTCAAGTTATTTTCGTTTATTCAGCAGTTTGAGAGTTGATGTTTATTGAATTTTATGAGTGCAAGTAATTTCATGTTAATCGAGTGATGTTTCATTGCCGAGTTTCAGAATTATTGGCAAATTTATTATACTAAAGGGTTCAAATGGCTCTGGGCACTATGGGACTCAACATCTGAGGTCATCAGTCCGCTGGAACTTAGAACTACTTAAACCTAACTAACCTAAGACATGAACGAGGCAGTATTTAAACCTGCGACCGTAGTAGTCATGCGGTTCCGGGCTGAAGTGCCTAGAACCGCAAGGCCACCGCGGCCGGCTATTATACTAAAGGTTTCTAGGGTGTATTGCTCAAATGTGTATGTTGATGCACTCAAACAGCATACGTATTTCCAAAGCTGGATCAAGATATTTATTTTAATGGCTACTTTTCACAATATACGCCCCAATAAACATAGAAATCCTAAATTTAAAGACGTTGCGCATGTTCAGTGAAATTTTGTTGCACGGTGTTATATGCAGCGGCACCACAGTTTAATATAGGAAAGTTAGATTTGGTGCAGTATTTCGGAGAGCACAAGTTACAGCCAGGTGCGGGCCGGATCGCAGTAAGTTACGCTGACTAGCGGTTGAAGCCGAGTATAAATAGGTGTGGTTTTCTAACGAGATTCATCCAAATGTGGCAGCTCTCTGGACGGCGGACCGTGTCACACTACCGCCGACACACGGCAACAGATGGGGCGACAGCGTCCCAGTCCACAGTGGGTCGTTGGTTCGACCCTCTGAAGCCGACGTGGGGTCCGCAGTCAGCCAGGGCGGGCTACTCTTCACCGAGCGAGGTGGCGCAGTGGCTAGCACACTGGACTCACATTCGGGGGGACGACGGTTCAATCCTGCGTCCGGCCATCCTGATTTAGGTTTTCCGTGATTTCCCTAAATCGCTCCAGGCAAATGCCGGGATGGTTCCGTTGAAAGGGCACGGCCGACTTCCTTCCCTAATCCGATAAGACCGATGACTTGGCTGTTTGGTCTCTTCCCCCAAAAAATCCAATCCAATCCCGGGCTACTCTTCGGGTCGCTAGCGCGGACAGTCGTCTTGGCTCCCGACACACGCCGGAGACTTCTGAGGAGAGGGCCGCAGGTTCGGACGCCGGAACGAGAGCGGTCATTGCCGCCGCATTCACAGCTACGCCAGCCGAGGAAGAAGGAGTAGCACGGCTGCCTACGGCTCCCAGCGGAGCAGTGCGGAGTCAACGGGGACGGTGGCCATTGAGTCAGCTGCTAGCACAGCCATCCTGACGGAATTGGAACTCTGCAGCTGGCGTACAAGGCCAGTTCGATACAGTGCGTTGCACAGACCGCTCTGGGTACTACCTCAGCAAAGCGGGGCCTGTGACGCGGACCGAAGTCAACGAATCTCTGTAGTGGAAAAAATAAATCATTCGAAAAGCTCGGACGAATTTTAATATGGCACCTCCTGGCACCGATCTACTACAAATACAACCTCCACACCTCAAAGACGCTGGTATGAACTGGGCTGCGGGAAGCTACAAGTTTACTCACTGAGGACGTCTTCCTCGAATTTTGTAGGTTAACTTCGGTGACTGAACAATGTTGTTAGAAGGTCTGCCATGCGAGATTTTTCATCATTTTGATAGCACTCGCAGGTGAATTGCTCATATGTGACTACCCTGTACAGCTTCGTTAGTCCAACTGGGTACTGATCTTACATGACTCTAAAACATCCCAAAAGATATCATAAAGGTGGTTTGTATGCAGTCTGCCTATAATAATTAGATAGCCTCAGATATGTAGTAAATGAGGACCGTAGCGGTCGCGCGGTTCCAAACTGTAGCGCCTAGAACAGCTCGGCCGGCGACATTTGGACACTTGAAGACAATAGTATGTTTCCGGAAGGCGCCGTGGAAGGTTGTTTTCGCTAATAAATGTGACTGAAGCAGGAAACGTGTGTAGTTTTGGGTGCAGACTTCCAGTAATGACTCAAATAATTATCCTCTTTGCCCGTTTTATACGCTCTTGCAACAAGAATAATTGCCTTCAGTAGCGACACCTTCATGTTCGCTCCTGGGGTAAAGTGGATACTGCTCGCTGAGGCGTGTATCACCAGAAATGGTTCAAATGGCCCTGAGCACTATGGGACTTAACATCTATGGTCATCAGTCCCCTAGAACTTAGAACTGCTTAAAGCTAACTAACCTAAGGACGTCACACAACACCCAGTCATCACGAGGCAGAGAAAATCCCTGACCCCGCCGGGAATCGAACCCGGACGCGGGAAGCGAGAACGCTACCGCACGACCACGAGCTGCGGACGTAGCACCAGAACTCTGCACTACCAACGTTAGACAAGTTCGTTAATAGCTTCTCTTACGGAACTACCCTGACACATACTTTGCTCCGCGTTCACTCATGCTCTGCCTACACCTGCATCATTTTAACCCTGTGGCGCATAGCGTCCACCACGGGGACAGCTGTTAATGGTTGTTTCTTTGGCATTTTCAATCAGTCCTGAGGCTACAAATGCACACAGTTCACTGCAGTGGACACTCCCTACTGGTGTTGTGTCCTGCATGCATTTTTAGCCTCATGACTGATTGAAAACGCCAGAGAATTGACCATTAAAAGTTGTCCACTGCAGTAATTTCATGCACCATAGGGTTAAAACACAAGTAGGCAGGCGATCGTCAAGTGTTTCCCAAACCTGCAGGCAAACACAGTACCACAAACGAGCGCGATAAGCAGTTTGCGGCTGATCAACGTAAGCGGCGAGGAATGCTCCTTAGCGCCCTCGCAGGCCTGGGGCGCCGACCCTCGCATGTCACGCAACGGGAAGCGCCAGACGAGCTTCGCCATAGGCCCGCGCCGGCGCTCTACGCGGTAGGTAAGTTTCATTAGGCGCTCCCAAATACCGGCCGGGGCTTATTTCTGGAAGCACCGCCCTCCCTTCCAGCTGGTGGCCCGTCTGAGGCGGTGAGGCGCTAACGAGAACACACCTCCTGCCCTGCCGTGAGTATCATCGCTCACGCGACTTGACTATGACGTTGGTCTTAATCCTAGAAATACCAACGAATTTTCAATAAGGTCTGTTACCAACTGGGAGGAGGTAGGGTGCACTTCACACCCACTAAAAAAATGGTTAATTGTTGTCGACTTTTATTAAAAACACACTTTTTAACCCTTTCAGACTTGAATTTTTTCTGTAGAATGGAAAGTATTTATTTATATGGTAATCCTCTTAGGTGATATTTTGACGATTTTAGATGCAAGATTTACACAAAAATATGTACCTATTTTCAGAATGTACTTTGTACATTTGATTTCATTCTATGCACTAATATAACTACTCTACTGGCCATCAAAATTACTGCACCAAGAAGAAATGCAGATGATAAACGAATATTCATTGGACAAATATATTATACTAGAACTGACATGGGATTAAACTTTCACGCAATTTAGGCGCATACATCCTGAGAAATCAGTACCCACAACAACCACCGCTGGCCGTAATAACGGCCTTGACACGCCTGGCCATTGAGTCAAACAGAGCTTGGATGTCGTGTACAGTTACAGCTGCCCATGCAGCTTCAACACGATACCACAGTTCATCAAGAGTAATGACTGGCGTATAGTGACGAGCCAGTTACTCGGCCACCATTGACCAGACGTTTTCAATTGGTGAGAGATCTGGAGAATGTGCTGGCCAGGGCAGCAGTCGAACATTTTCTGTATCCAGAAAGGCCCGTACAGGACCTGCAACATGCGGTCGTTCATTATCATGCTGAAATGCAGGCTTTGGCAGGGATCGAATGAAAGGTAGAGCCACGGGTCGTAACATATCTCAAATGTAACGTCCACTGTTCAAAGTGCTGTCAATGCGAACAAGAGCTGACCGAGACGTGTAACCAATGGCACCTCATACCATCACGCCAGGTGATACGCTAGTATGGCGATCACGAATACACTCATCCAATGTGCGTTCACAGCGATGACGCGAAACACGGATGTGACCATCATGATGCCCTAAACAGAACCTGGATTCATCCGGAAAAATGACGTTTTGCCATTCGTGCACCCAGGTTCGTCTTTGAGTACACCATCGCAGGCGCTCCTGTCTGTGATGCAGCGTCAAGGGTAACCGCAGCCATGGTCTCCGAGCTGATAGACCATGCTGCTGCAAACGTCGTCGAACTGTTTGTGCACATGGTTGTCTTGCAAACGTCCCCACATCTGTTGACTCAGGGATCGAGACGTGACTGCACGATCCGCTAGAGCCATGCGGGTAAGATGCCTGTCATCTCGTACGAGGCCGTTGGGATCCAGCACGGCGTTCCATATTACCCTCCTGAACCCACCGATTCCATATTCTGCTAACATTCATTGGATCTCGACCAACGCGAGCAACAATGTCGCGATACGATAAACCGCAATCGCGATAGGCTACAATCCGACCTTTATCAAAGTCGGAAACGTGATGGTACGCATTTCTCCTCCTTACACGAGGCATCACAGCAACGTTTCACCAGGCAACACCGGTCAACTGCTGTTTGTGTATGAGAAATCGGTTGGAAACTTTCCTCATGTCAGCACGTTGTAAGTGTCACCACCGGCACCAACCTTGTGTGAATGCTCTGGAAAGCTAATAAATTGCATATCACGGCATTTTCTTCCTGTCGGTTAAATTTCGCGTCTGTAGCACGTCATCTTCGGGGTGTAGCAATTTTAATGCTATATATTCGCCATTGTAATAAATAGTAAAGTAATTATTCAATAATTAACATGCAAAATAGTAACAATATTCAGTTATCCAGTGGAATACGATAAATAACAAAACCACATCCGCATGTTCTAGTGGTCATGAGCTGCTGCGCACTGATACATAGACTTGCTGATATTTCCATAGTGATGCTCAGCAGTTTACAGCACTTACGCGTAATGAAAAGGATGAACATTCAAAAATGTGTACCTCATTTTTCAATTGGGAAAAATAGTTCTGTTGCAGATAACACACAGTAAAAGTTAACGTACACTTTTGTAGCCAGAGTGTCTGAAGGTGTTAAAGAGGTATTAGTCAACCACAGTATCATTGCATCTAGAAGTGATGGTCCTTCGGTCGGCTTATCGTGAATTTTTATCGTGATATTTTACGATGATCCGCTGATACACTTGATAGTACATGCACAGCTGTTTTGAAATCACTCATAGTGCGATGCGTTTTCCTTAGTCATCAGCGTACTTGTTTATTGTAATGTCGAAAGTCCAATGGTTGAAATGGCTCTCACCACTATGGAACTTGGTCATCAGTCCCCTAGACTTAGAACTACTTAAACCTAACTAACCTAAGGACATCATACACACCCATGCCCGAGGCAGGATTCGAACCTGCGACCGTAGCAGCAGCGCGGTTCCGGACTGAAGCGCCTAGAACCGCTCGGCCACAGTGGCCGGCCTGGGCAATGCTAACTGGCTGATTAACTCTCTGTTCGCAGCTCGCATGTCCACAGTTTACCCTTGCCCGCAGTTCGCGTAATTAAGAGAGAGCTGTCTGCAGTTCAGAAGTTGTGCATGGAAGATTCCAGCTGCGCCACATGAACTACTCTCAAAAGGTAGGCCGAAGATATACAAGCATGACGAGCTGCTGCTTATCAACTTTCTGCCTGAAAACTTACGAACAAGGTGGCTGTTTCTTCCCACTTTCAGTTGAACAGGAAACACTTGCAGTCATGGCCTTCTAACTGGGAAAAACTAAGGCACCGGTAAACCGTAAGTTAAATCGTACCAAAAAGGCAGCTGTCCTTGACTAGAGCTGACAGACTGTAAACACGTTGAAAGTAAACAGCCTTACTGTAATTTTCCAATGTAGGAGGGACAATTTGAGTCTTAGATACTGGCCGTCGGAGGATGCTCTGAACGGAGAAACGGTGAAAGTTGAGCATCCGATATTACACATTAATATTCGGAGCTGCGAGCCCAGCAGTATATCTCGC
The DNA here is from genome assembly GCF_023864345.2 of Schistocerca serialis cubense. Lineage (NCBI taxonomy): Eukaryota > Metazoa > Arthropoda > Insecta > Orthoptera > Acrididae > Schistocerca > Schistocerca serialis. The sequence goes on from NC_064639.1 coordinate 795,644,450, forward strand.
GCCAGAGGTGCCACAACAATTACTGGGACCGGACAGCCCAGGGAAGGCCCTCTGGTGGGAACAACCTCGTAAACAAGCCGCGCCGCCTGGCACGGCGCACCGTACCCCTACCCCTGCCTCTACCACTACAGGCTCTGCCCGAGAACGCGTGGACGGCGAAAGTCGGCGGCGATTTACGAAAACGATTATTACCGAGATCATCAAAGCGTCACTTTCTAGCGCTGGTTAACACCTCTGTAGACAACGCTAGCCCGACATTGGTACGCACACATTGGAAGCAATATCATCTAATGCCGTGCTTCCCAACCTGGGGGTAATTACCCCCTGAGGGGTAAAATTTAATTTTCTGAGGGGTAAAAAGAAAAGCATTCAATCGTGCCTCTGTCATGAAACTAAATTTTTAAAAGATCACTAGCTGTACTCGGACATGCGTTGTTGTAGCTCAGTCTGGTTAATTATAAAAGAAATTAAAGAGAAAATACACGTTTTAATATGCATGGGAATTTGATATTGCTCCTAATCTGCTTCTGTCCCTTCTCTCTGTCCATCTTCTCCCCCCCCCCCCCCCCCGGGGTCTCCGTCCACCACGTCTCTCCCCTATCTCTATCAAATTTCACCTCCGCCCTCTCTCTGTCCATCTCCTCTACCTCCCCCCCCCCCCCCCTCCTCTCCCTTCTCACCTTCAGCCCTGTTGACTGCTGTTGCAAATTCAGATTCCGTGGTAGTATTCTAATTATAAGCCCATAAGCCATAAATACAACTATCCTCCTTCCTCTGAAAGCCATCTGCGAGAAAGAAAACATAACAGCATATTACTGTATACACAATCTTTATTTGAAAATATATATAATGAAAAAGAATCTATGCAGCAGAAAAAATTCATCTGATTCTTTGAATTTCCCGCTATCGTAGTTAAAACGGCCTGCGACAAAGGAAACAAAACTGCACATTTTTATAGCAGAGCATTTTCTTTCTCGTAGTCGGTTGTAATAGAACACCAGTACGTTCTTTTTTTAAAAATTATAGTCTACGTCCATCTTAATGTTTAATAGAGTATTGTTCAAAATTCGAAGAGAATCGGTCAAGAACTTTTCGAGATTTTTGGCAACAACGTTTCACTTTACGGATATCATGCATATTAAAATATGTATGCTAAGCCCGTCCAAACGTTTGTTGGTGTAACATGTAAAAATTTCAAGTAAATAGGTCAAGTAGTTTTTGAGATGTTTGGTAACAATGTTTCTCCTCTATATATTACATACGGTATATATTTAGATATAAAAATGTATAGCACACTGTCCGTCTGAGCGTTTGTTAGTGCATCATGTAGATTTTTAAGTAAGTCAGCAAGAACGTTCCGAGATTTTTAATAACAATCTTTCCCCTTCATATATACATGTATATTTACATACCATATATATTCAGAAGATATAGCTTGTTTCCGCCGAATGCTCATCACATCAACGTGTAAAAAATTTAAGTAAATCGGTGAAGAACTATTCAAGACTTTTGGTAACGTTTCCCATTTATATTCTACATAATTATTTATATTTTTCATATATTTGAAAAATAGGTACCTAAAAGCAGGCGCGTGTTCATATGCAACGTTGAGCCAACACTTCAATCAACGGACTACTTTTCGAGTTTTGCGAGCACAAACATACGCAGGGTGAATTTTTTTAATATATAATGACTACAATTATCACTATTTTGTGAGTTAGATACTCTTCACATAAGTTACTAATAAGTACATTTTTTGTTTTCGACTGTGGCAAAATGTGGATGAAGTTACAGCTCGTGAAACGAGTGCAGGAACATCTTCCTCACATTTTGAATAAAATAATTTTGGGTATTGGGCCGCTTCATTGTAAACTACTGAAACCAACTAACTGCCAACGTTTGGACCGACTATCTGCGGTCCTCTTCAGGGAGGGGTGGTTCATTGCTTTATACAAGTCAATATCTTCTTTATATACTGTCACTTTCAGTTAACTGGTGGCTACCGACGTCATATATCTGGGATGTCACTGGACAATTTGAAGAGATACTGCTACGGAGGTGCTAGCTGTACGGCACGCTGTTGCCTGTGGCAAGCTGGCGGCAACTTTGAAGGCAACTTGTAGTAGGTGATTGGTAGGGACTAGCGTAATCGCTGGCTGTTGTCTATGCCACTCTAGCAAGTGACTGGTAGGCAATATATCGTTGGAGATTGGATGGCAACAGCAAATCGGCTGGATGTAACGGCAGTCGTTCTGTTATGAGTTTAGTATCTTAAATGTTGGGTGTCTTCGCTCGCTGCGCCTTACAGTAATATACATTGTTCGGCGAGAACATTATGATTACCTGCCTAATAGCCGGTATGTCCACATTTGGCTCGGATAAAAGCGGCAACGCGTCGTGGCATGGGTGCAGTGAGGACTTCGTAGGCCGGTCGAGGGGGTTGGCACCTCATCTGCACACACAAGTCCCCTTATTCCGATAAATTCCGGGGAGGGGAGGGGAGGGGGCGATGAACACAGGCGCAACGTCCAATCACATCCCATATGTGTTCGATCGGGTTCAGATATGGCGAGATGGGGACCAGCACATCAGTTGGATCTCGCCACTGTGTCCCTCGAACCACACCATCACACTCCTGGTCTTGTGACATGGCGTATTAACTTGTTGAAAAACGCCACTGCCGTCGGGAGACGTATCATCATGAAGGGGTGTACGTGGTCTGCAACCAGCGTGCGATACTCCTTGGCCGTCATGGTGCCTTGCACGAGCTCCACTCGAGCCATGGATGTCCATGTGAATGTTCCCCATATCATAATAAAGCCGCCGTCAGCTTGTCTCCGTCCCGTAGAAGTCAAGAACTTGTTCCCCTGCAACACGACGGATTCTCTCCCTTTCTTCGGCATTACGAAGAAGGGATCGGGATTCACCAGACCGGCTACGCTCTGCCACTGCGAACGACCAGTACTGATGGTCACGGGCCCATTTCAGTCGTAGTTGCCGAGGTCTTGGTTTTAACATTGACACATTCATGGGTCGTCAGCTGCGAAGGCTGTGTTCCACACACTTGCACTCTGCCCAGATCTTAGTTGCGCCACATTTCACCACCTGGCCTGTTTTACAAAACTGCCCGGTACTTCTAACATCTGTAATGAGGAGTGGCCACCCAACCCCACGATGTCTGGACGTTGTATCACATGGGTGGTTTCGCCTCGTTTTGAAGACACTCGCCACAGCACTCCTCGAACACCCAACAAATGGTGCAGCCTCCGAAATGCTCGTACCGAGCCTCCGAGGCGAAACCACCCATGTGATACAACGTCCAGACATCGTGGGGTTGGGTGGCCACTCCCCGGTCAAACTCAGACAGATCGCGCGCCTCCCCCCTTCTACACACGGACAGCACACTCACTGGTACAACATGCACCATGTGTGTGTCTGACTAGCAGCCATACCTTGCCAGGTTACGCTGCCATCGCCTGGACGGCTTTATATCGACAGTGGGTCGGTGGTCATAATGTTGTTGTTGATCATTCATACGGAAGCCACTTAACACACGCTTCGTGTTATAGCGTTATTTACACATCACCCTCAGACCAGAAGGAATATCAAAATGTGAGCGATTACCTGTCAGTTACTTACGCAGCAAATTATTGTGAATATCATACGACCATAAGAAGAAATCAAATGGCTTTGAGCACTATGGGACTCAACTTCTGTGGTCATAAGTCCCCTAGAACTTAGAACTACTTAAACCTAACTAACCTAAGGACAGCACACAACACCCAGCCATCACGAGGCAGAGAAAATCCCTGACCCCGCCGGGAATCGAACCCGGGAACACGGGCGTGGGAAGCGAGAACGCTACCGCACGACCACGAGATGCGGGCACCATAAGAAGAAAATATCATGGTCAGGTATGCTCTGTCACTTACATATGAGAATCATTGAATCGTTGAGCGCTGCTTGATCAGCAAGAGCGATACTTCTATACAGTTCAGTGTCCAAACCTGATGTCCAGTCCATAGTTCTTCAAAACTTACGGTTGGCGTTCACTGTGTTTCTGCTATGGTCTCGAGAGAGCCGAGTGCACCAATTACCGTTTGTTGCCAAGAAACGGTGAAATTCAAAGAAGTTATTAGCCAATTATTGCTATTGACAGAGTAGAAATCTTATCATCTAACGAGTTGCATGTTTCTAGTACGTGCCAGTTACGTATAATTTGTATTAGCCTTTAAAAAGTGTATAAATAAAATTAACGCTACACAGGCCGTATGTTGTTCTGATGTATCGCTGGTTACGCATGAGAAATGCGCACATTTAAATTTGAAACAGTACATGCCACAAGTAAATACGCCAAACATATTGTATGAGCAATTGCAGCAGAAAAAATAAGATAGCACACTCGCCGTTGTACCACCATTTCACTTACTAGAACAGAATTAACAAATGGAAATAACTCTTTGTGATTCAGTTTTCGTAGGCTCGTCAGTGCCTCATAACAGTACATAACGAGTGCACAATAGCATATTCCAGTAGAAGATGTAATTCTCGTTAGTACGTACACGCCCAGTTGCGAATTAACAGGTTTAGAATCGCATTTTGTCTGCTGAGCTGAGCGAGCGAGTTCAGGCCTACCTTCGTGACACGCGCCACGGCCATCTTTCTCGGGGGTCTCGCGTAAGAATGAAATGACGTTATTCTAGACACTTTACTCGTCTCATACAGGTATGATTTTATAGAGAGAGAGAGAGAGAGACTGAAGTTGCGAATGAAGATTTGTGCCAAGGCTGGGAATAGAGCCCAAATCTCTTGCTTACTAGGCAGGTGCGTTAGCCACTAAGACGCGTTGGCACAGCACTTCACACAACTGCACGGATTACCCAGACATGCCTCTCTCCTCGACCCAAATTCTCACTGCCGCCCCAGTCTACTTTAAGTTCCCCCTTACACACGGAACCGAACTGCCGAGGCTATCAGTGTTCTGGGATAACAACTCAGTATCGAACGTAAGTGGGGAATCCAATCTGAAAGCCTGGTGCAGTTGTGTGAAGCGCTGTTTCAAGGTGGCCAAGTGGCTAACGCACCCGTCTAGTAAGCGGGAGACCTGGGTTCTATTCCTGGTCTTGGTACAAATTTTCACTCGCCGTTTCAGTCTATATACATACTCGTAATATTTATAACAAGCAATTTGGGGGACATGCAATACATAATTGGTGCATGAATAGTTCACCTCCGCACTATTACAGCAGCTACTAAGTGATCTATGAATGGTACACCTCGTTACTGTTATCTACTGAATGTGCCAAAATATTTTTTATTTTAAATCTTACAATCATTGTCTGGCTATTGAAAATTCACAATGATACATTTTCAGAACTATGTTCTTGGGGTTAGGAATCTGTATGAGACTGAGAGAAATTATTTCATACCCTCTAGTCTGATTTAAAAACGTCGCATATTGAAAATTGACTGACAAGTGGGATACCAGGTGCCTCGTTCTACCTTTGTCAGCATCATTAACAATTTTCCGGGAACTTTTGGCATACGAATATATTCGCGCTCGTTTAACATGCTACTCACCATTCACGCCTATAAGCTACGCCGACATTAACTCACCCACACCCGCAAGTACAACGCCGTAAGTCGCTCACACCAGTCCACTACCACTTGCCCACTCTTACTCCCTCATTCTTCCCAACTCAGTCTCAATAAGTCTTGGTTTTCTACGGCTGTCACTGTCACATGCTTCACTGCCACAGTTTCCTTAGTTTCATCCTACTAATACTTTTTTTACTATCACTATCTTCCTCTTGCTTTCTCTTATTGCAACTATCTCGCTCATCCCTTCCCACTGCTGCTGTCTCTGCCCACTGTCACTGTCTCTCTTTTCCTCGTTATCATTGTCACAGACTCTTCTCTCTCATTATCGCTGGCTCTCTCCCACTTGCACTTTCTCCTTCTCTTTATTCCTCTCACACTGCCACTGCCTCCTTCACTCCTTTCCTAGCACTGTTCTGTCACTGTCAATTATGCTCCACTGCCACAGCATTCCCCCCCTGTCTCTCCCACTGGCATTGTCTACTTCACTCTTTCTGTACCACAACTGCTGTCCACTACCTTCCATATTAATTACTTTTCCGTCTCTTTCCCGCCGCCAACGTCTCCTCTCTCAGCACAGAAAATCACGAAAATCTTCACATGCCAAAAATTGGGAAATTTTTTAAATATGCTGAGGAAGGTAGAATGAAGCAGATGGTACCCCACTTTTCGGTCAGAGTCTTTTAAAATATGAGCATATCAGCCTTTTTTGTGCTCGGATGGGAGCATTTTTTCGCTGCTTCCCTTCTTTTCGCTGCTACAACAGGGCACGTCACTCGTATGAAAAGACCTTTATGGGCTAGTAAAATTTCTATAATTTATTTCTGTGAAATTGAAATAACGGAAACTACATAATTTTACACCTCAGACAGGATTTTATGTGCTTGAAAATTTTGCATGTGCTTCAGCAGTACGATGTGGGTCTCCCAGAACCCTTCTGTTGAAAACAGAGGCGCTTTACAGCATCTTTCTCCGTGCTATGTCACTTTATAAACTACGTTTTCACCCCACACCGGATCTTTGTGTGTTTTAAGCGTACAAGCAAGGTAGTTTTGAACCTCTGTATCTCGAAATCGGATGAAGATATCAAGAAAATTCAAGGTTGTTCGAGATTGGATCTTAGGAATATACCATAAAAATTACAGCCATTTGATGTGTATAAGCGTCTGGCACTGTTTTTGGTACCCAAAATCCATTTTTGGGGGGTGTTTCTCGATAACGTACAGATCTGTGAAAACGGTGATATCGCATTTCTGGAAAATGCCTTGAGAATATGCCGTTAAAATTTGACCAATTTGCTTCGGCTAGTTACTAAAATATCCGCTGCTGAAGGCGAAAAAAAATGGTGATAAACTCTTTTTTAGAGTTTTCTCATGAACCATCCATGAACTAAACGGTGCCTAGATAAGCCCTTAAGATGCATCGTATGCCACATCTAAAACAAAAAAAACCAACCGATTTCGCCCATTTGCCTAAGCTGGTGGAAGTGTGTATTATTCAAACTTTGACCCTGCAGGCCGGCCGTGGTGGCCGTGCGGTTCTAGGCGCTGCGATCCGGAACCGCGGGACTGCTACGGTCGCAGGTTCGAATCCTGCCTCGGGCATAGTTGCGTGTGATGTCCTTAGGTTAGTTAGGTTTAAGTAGTTCTAAGTTCTAGGGGACTGATGACCTAAGATGTTAAGTCCCATAGTGCTCAGAGCCATTTGAACCATTTTTTTGACCCTACACCGTAGGATAGCTACAGTAAGACGATCCTTCTGTTGGGTGTACAAATGGTCTCTAGCCCAAGACCGAGCGAGGTGGCGCAGTGGTTAGCACACGGGACTTGCATTCGGGAGGACGTCAGTTGAAGGCCGCGTCCGTCCATCCAGATTTAGGTTTTCCGTGATTTCCCTAAATCACTCAAGGCAAATGTCAGGATGGTTCCTTTGCAAGGACACGGCCGATTTCCTACCCTGTCCTTCACATGATCAGAGCTTGCACTCCGTCTCTAATGACCTAGATGTCGACAGGACGTTAAACCCAACCTTCTTTACTTTCTCCTAGCCCAAGGGCTATTCAGAACATTTGACCCTATCTTTCTGTCACGAAAGCGAGGGGATAGAATAAACAGAAAAAAGGAATTATTGTTTAAAAGCTACAAAACAACCTTATCCCCTTCAAAATATTCTCGATTACAACTAATAAATTTGCCCCACCGGTGCCTCCACTGTTCGAAACATTTTTTGTACTCATCTTTAGAAATGCTTGACGGCTCCTCCCTCGATTTTTTCTTGACTTCTTCAGTGTTGCCAAATTGGTGTCCTTTCATGCCCCTTTTCACACGTGGAAATAAGAAAAAGTCCCACGGAGCCATGTCAGGCGAGTAAGGTGCGTGGGGCAGCGGAACCGCGCCATTTTTAGCCAAAAACTGTGGAACAGTGATGGTTGAGTGTGCAGGTGCGATTTGTCGTGGCGGAAGAACCAGTCTCCTGTCTGCCACAAATTCTCTGAACCGAGCTCCAAGATAACCCACTAATCTCTGACAGTTGATCAATTGTCCGTCGACGGTCTGCGAGCACAAGCTCTACAGTTTTTTCAATATTTTCGTCGATTCGGGCAGTTGATAGACGTCCAGAACGAGGTTTGTCATCACTCGACATGTCGTCATTTTTAAATCGAGCAAACCACTAGAGCGTTTCACATAGCGTCATCTCGGTAACATGTTTTCAACATTATGACCGAGTCGAAAACAAAATTTTACAACTGCACGTTTTTCACTTTCCATCACAAAAAAAGAAACCTGAACAAAACAGCACCAGCTACAACAGTCACTGCAGATGAACAGAGCAAGCCAGGTCGACAAGGGCGGCACTGAACTGGCAATGTGTTGCTCTATACACGCCTAGCGGCAGAAATGAGTACTACACAAGCTCCGGCCAAGGCAATGTTATTCCGGTTTTTTGTTTTTTTGGGTGGAGGGGGAGCGGTACCCTCACGTACGACTCATGCATTGCACCGCTTCATTTTTAATCAAATAATTATTTTCTCTCTGTGCTTTAAATACGCAAGACGGCCGCCCTGGAGGTGGCCTGCAGACTGTGGGGAGTGGAGTGGAAAGCCCTGGAGTCCAGGTGTCTGGCCGCGGCAGCTCCCCGCGGCGAGCGGAATGTCGCACGTCGCAGAACAGAAGACCTCCCCGCTGGTTGCGAGGCGCAGCGCAGTACAAAGGCAGGCAGGCAGAAAGGCCGCTGGAACAACACGGCGGCACCCCGCTGCACGCCGCGTACAGTCGCAGGGAATACCGAACCGCTGCTGTTGGCCAGTATGCGCGGCCTAACAGCACCCACCACACTGAGGCCAATCTCGCACGTTCTGCAGGAGGGGAGGGACTTTCCGATCAGAAATAAAAAAAAGAAAAAATCGCTCTGAGCACTATGGGACTCAACTTCTGAGGTCATCAGTCCCCTAGAACTTAGAACTACTTAAACCTAACTAACCTAAGGACATCACACACATCCATGCCCGAGGCAGGATTCAAACCTGTGACGTAGCGGTCGTGCGGTTCCAGACTGTAGCGCCTAGAACCGCTCGGCCACCCCGGCCGGCCAGAAATTTTCAGTTTCAAGTTTCTAGGCTTCACGATATCATTCAACCACAAAGTTACAATGGTCTGGCAGCTGTAATATTTCAACATTATCCATTTCATTTAATAATGATTGACGTCTGATTTTCAGCTCATTTTCTTGTCGCATTGCATTACAGATACGGTTATGTCATACCTTGCGGAGTCGTGGAAATGCCTAATTTTATATTTGGTGTATGAATATAAACTGAATAACAACAAAACTGCAGGGAGTGATAGCGTAACAGCTGAATTGTTTCAGAAGGGAGGAATAAAACATGCAAAACAAATACACAAACTTGTCACGAACATCTGGAATGAAGAATGAATGTCAGAGGATGGACAGAAGCGATAATACTACCAATTCATAAAAAGGATCACAAACAACAATGGTCCGCAGCTCGTGGTCGTGCGGTAGCGTTCTCGCTTCCCACGCCCGGGTTCCCGGGTTCGATTCCCGGCGGGGGTCAGGGATTTTCTCTGCCTCGTGATGACTGGGTGTTGTGTGATGTCCTTAGGTTGGTTAGGTTTAAGTAGTTCTAAGTTCTAGGGGACTGATGACCATAGATGTTAAGTCCCATAGTGCTCAGAGCCATTTGAACCATTTTTCAAAACAACAATGCAGGAACTACAGAGGCATCTCATTAATCAGCACCGCCTGTAAGGTAATCTCCAAGATCCCCCCCCAAAAAAATTAGAGCTATTATTTAAAAGAGATAATAAATGAGAAACAAGGGGGATTTATGAAGAATCGTTCAGCTACTGAGCAGATATTTATAAGTATATTGCAACAAGTCACATCCAGATATTGAGAGTATAACAAAAACAATGGCAATATTATTTGTTGATTTTAAGAAAGGCTGTGATAGTATACCCAGAGATAAGTTGTGGGAGAAAATGCAGAGATTCACAATACCGAAGAAAAATATAAATCTTGTTAAAGTGACACTGAAATGCTCGAAAGAGGTTATGAAAACGTGATGGAGAATATTCCAAGGCGTTTGACATAAAAACAGGAGTCATGCAAGGAGATGGAATATCATCCCTTTTGTTCAACATTGTAATACAGGAAGCGCTGGACGCAGCAAGTGAAACACAAAAGCGAATTAAAAAATGAACAAATATAAAGGTCCTGGCCTTTGCAGATGACGTAGCACTAATCGCTGAAAATCCGGATGACCTTAAAATACTGCCTAAAAACTCTTTCAAAAGCAAAGGAAGCCGAATTAGAAGTAAATGGTGAGAAAACAAAATTCATGAGGCTAGGAAGAAATTACTGGACAAAAAGACTGGAAACTCAGCAGACCGATAACCATATGTTTGAAGAAGTCGATGAGTTTAAATATCTGGGGGTAGTAGTGAACAACAAAAACGATGAGAAGCAATAAAAACGGGCGAGGAACAAAGCTGCATCCAGGGCATCATACTAGCTCGACAAACTACTTTCATCTAAAGTTTTTTCAAGCGGAACCAAAGCAAGAATCTATAAAACCATAGTAAGACCAGTATTACTATACGGAGCAGGAATATGTAGAATAGATAAATACACGGACAGAAAGATAAAAATTTTCGAAAATAAAATCCTTCGAAAGATATTTGTACCAACGTATGAGTGAGGAGAATGGCGAAGAAGAAGGAACAGAGAGCTATACAATGAACCAGATATAACTGCGGAAGCCAAGACAAGAAGACTAAGATGGACCGACGACGTCTGTAGAAGTGAGCAGGGATCTTTACTGAGAGAAGTCCCAGAGAATAAACGCGAATGACGGAGACCTCTAGGCAGGCCGAAAATGAGATGGAGAGACCAGGTTGCCAAACATCTCCAGGTACTGGGAGCAAAGAAAGAGGATGTCGAAGACAGAATACTGTGGAAGAGTCTACTTCGCGAGGCCAAAAACGAACTGCGGTTTGTGGGCTAGAAGAGTGAAGAGAGTATGTGAGTATGAATATTACATCTCAGTTGCGGTGGTGGCGACATATGCGGTAATATTTTAAGAGAAACCGTACTTTCTGTTTTTTCGGCGAGTTTCAACTTTAAGGACGCATAAAAATCAGACCGTAATTTGGAGAAAAATTTCGTTTGCACAGTTCCGAGATGCAGCCTTATTCCATTTACAACCAGATTTTCGTTATTTTCTGATTACTCGTTTCATCGCTATAATGTCAAACGCAAGATGCTGCAATTGAGCCTACCGATGTAGATATCGCGACGTAGAAGGCGCTGGTGTTAAGTTTGAACTTCTGTTGGTTACGTCACATGGTCTTTACTAATGAATACTTCTCGCGTTTATTAGTTTAGAGTTTATAAAGTAATTGTGTTGGTAGCTGCAATATACGCGAGGCTGTGATGGAGCGTAGCTGTTACACCGGCGCGCGTCACAGTTGTAATACGCTATAAGCGCCTGTTCATCAACGAAGAACGTCAACTTCGTAGTCGTATTTCAGTAGAGCATTGCCCCATTCAGTTTTTGTTGCGAGTAGAGGGAAATAATATGGGAAATTTCAGTGCTCGATATGCAAGCAGCTCACAATAAACGAGCATTTGTACAGCACATTTTAACAGTAAATGGAAATGTCTATTAGCTCGAATAGATTTTGCAGTAAAGAATGACGACTGAAATAAAACCAGTCTTAATAGCTTTCGCTGCTGGCTGAGGTCTCGCTGCTGCTATTGCAGCCGTCTGCTTGCGTCAGCAACGGTTCTATTGCTACGTCAAGACAGTGGGCTCTTTGTGCCTGTTTTCAAGTTTGTGTACATGACTCACTGAATTCCTGCAGACAATTTGGGGGCCGCTTTCCAGAGCGTAGCGACATTACTATAAAGTATCATTAACTTTAAAATTCTTTTCTCCTTTGCTACCTTGTACTTGACAAATGCCCAAATAAGTTCAACTCGAAGTGCGCAACAAGCAACAACAAAAGTTTAAGTTCCTTGTCCACTAATGACAATATACTTTCCAAAAGATATTCCTGCGCGCTGAAGTGCTGTAGCGCGTGTCCCAGTAGGCCAGCTTTTGTAAATTCCTCATATGATGTGGCATCAGATGGATTGCTTTCCATCCATTCAATAATAGAATCCTTTCTCCATTTCGCAGATGGATTTCGTGATACTGGATTTATCACCCTGTGATATGGAGCCTGATCTGAAACAATCGCACATCTGTTTGGTAATTTTTCCGAGAGCACTCCTAAGCCATTCTTTGCAGCGTCTGGCGTTCATTGCAGAATGATAATCTGCTCCTTTTTTCCAATAAAACATAAGCCAGCATTTTGCACGAACGCGTAATCGTATACATTTCCTGATGCTTAAGGCTTTTTTTTGTTTCTGCCAACCAAAATTTCTGGAATGATTTGCACCACACCAACTCTCATCAGTGTAATAAATAGTCCATCCATTGGCTCAAATGACTCTAAGCACTATGGGACTTAGCATCGGAGGTCATCAGTCTCCTAGATTTAGAACTAATCAAACCTAACTAACCTAAGGACATCACACACATCCACGCCAGAGGCAGGATTCGAACCTGCGACCGTATCAGGCACGCGGTTCCGGAATGTAGCGCCTAGAACCGTTCGACCACCACGGCCGGAAAATAGTCCATCCATTGTTGCGCAAGTGCTTTATTTCTCGCAAGAACTCGTCTCTTTAGCCTGCTACTCGGTTATTTTAAATCAGCACAGGTTATTTGTTGAACTTTTTGCATCTGAAGCCCAATTTTCGAATAGCACGCCAAAGGATTGTTTCATTCATATCACGAAAATCTTCCAGTTCAGTCTTCAATTTTTCCAACACGGCTGCCACTAGTGGAAACTGCTTTTGTACATAGAAGTCGTCGATTTTTCTTCTTTTGACGCTCCGTGTAAAGTCGTCCAATACGAAATTCTGTCGCCTGACAGAACTCCTTTTTGGTGATATAAGACATGAAGTTCCTCTATGTTCTCTCGAAATTCGCTTCATTGTACTTTCACTAAGACTGAGGTATTCACAAGTTCTCTTCGCTGGCTGTTATACAGAACTGCTCGCGCCATGTTCTTTTTCGGCCTCAAAGTAAGCACGCACACTGACCACCACAGACCTTTCACAACTCCGTAAATGAAGCATGGCTTCACACAAGTACAAGGCAACGAATGGTGTTACGAGCACTGTCTCACGAGAATACACAACAGCGAATAGGAGCACGATCGTTTCGTATCTGACGGAAAGCAACTGCAACAAAGAACAATGAAATAGAAATACTGTTAAGAGGTCCGGCAACATAGAACACGCGAGCACGCGGTACATAGAAACGCCAAAGCAAATAAATTAAACATGTGATGTTAGCTCTTAGGAACGTAACAGCTGTAAAAGGCAAGAACGGAGCTTTCATTTGCACCTTTCGTTTTCTTAGTGTCACCATTAGGCGAACTGCAGCAATCTACGCCCACGATTATTTGGACAAAACGACTAATTGGGACATAAAGACAATTCGTCTGGTAGATGAGTATGCTTGTATCTTTAAACTGTGCAAATGAATTTTTTCTCCTAATTCCTGCCTGACATCTATGACTCCTCAGATTTGACATTCACCCAAAAAAGTGTAAAAAAAGCACACTTTCTCTTAAATATTACCGCGTATGCTGCTCCTTTTAAATTAAAATGTAATATTCATACACCAAATAAAAGCAGGCATTTCCACTATTCCGGCAAGGCATAACGCACCTAACAACCCTGTCTGCTGTGTCGTTCCCGACTGGAGTCCGGCGCTTGACTTCACGCCGTAACACCAAACACCCGTAAACAAGCAGCATAAACGCCAATTCTGAACATGGCAATTAAAATACCTACGAAGCAAGAAAACATGCTACAGGAAATAAACATAGTTAAACAAACTGTAGTTGCCAGTTACTATATTGCTTTCATTCTTGAGTCAGTACTATGGAAATTAAAGAAAGACTAAGACACAAGACCCACCACAGAAAATAAAAACAAATGTATCTCTAGCATCAGATACGTTGGCGAAATATCACGAAAGGTTTCAAGTATCTTCAAAAACCACAAAGTAAAAAACTAATACATGACGTTAAAGTATAATCGTCAGCCATATTCAGACTCTGGCGTACACAAAAAACATCCCAGGACTCCTCCATGTCCTACCTAGGACGAACTGGCCGTGATTTCAACATCAGGGCTGGCCGAAGTGGCCTTGCGGTTCAAGGCGCTACAGTCTGGAGCCGAGCGACCGCTACGGTCGCAGGTTCGAATCCTGCCTCGGGCATGGATTTGTGTGATGTCCTTAGGTTAGTTAGGTTTAAGTAGTTCTAAGTTATAGGGGACTGATGACCTCAGAAGTTAAGTCGCATAGTGCTCAGAGCCATTTGAACCATTTCAACATCAGGCCTACACACACACACACACACACACACACACACACACACACACACACACACGCACGCACCTGATGAATACCCAGAAACATTTGCAACGCCCAATAACTGTTTGGAAAAGAAGAGCAAAATCTCAAAGTACTCCAGCCGACTAAATGAAGGTAATGGGGCTGTTGGAAGCACTGGTGATATATTTACATTATTTTATCCATTTTGGTTGGAGAACACCTCATCTATTTTCGCAAATTACGCTGTAGGAAATACTGCAACCAGCCACAAGTTTTTTTTAAATGATTTCATTGTACTCTCACTAGTTCCGGGCATGAGTCCATCGCCAGATGTTACTGTTGACAACTTTGCAAGTTTTAGATTTCTGCCCTAAAATATATATGTTGTTTGTTGTTGTGGTCTTCAGTCCTGAGACTGGTTTGATGCAGCTCTCCAAGCTACTCTATCCTCTGCAAGCTTCTTCATCTCCCAGTACCTACTGCAACCTACATCCTTCTGAATCTGCTTAGTGTATTCATCTCTTGGTCTCCCTCTACGATTTTTACCCTCCACGCTGCCCTCCAATACTACACTCCTGGAAATTGAAATAAGAACACCGTGAATTCATTGTCCCAGGAAGGGGAAACTTTATTGACACATTCCTGGGGTCAGATACATCACATGATCACACTGACAGAACCACAGGCACATAGACACAGGCAACAGAGCACGCACAATGTCGGCACTAGTACAGTGTATATCCACCTTTCGCAGCAATGCAGGCTGCTATTCTCCCATGGAGACGATCGTAGAGATGCTCGATGTAGTCCTGTGGAACGGCTTGCCATGCCATTTCCACCTGGCGCCTCAGTTGGACCAGCGTTCGTGCTGGACGTGCAGACCGCGTGAGACGACGCTTCATCCAGTCCCAAACATGCTCAATGGGGGACAGATCCGGAGATCTTGCTGGCCAGGGTAGTTGACTTACACCTTCTAGAGCACGTTGGGTGGCACGGGATACATGCGGACGTGCATTGTCCTGTTGGAACAGCAAGTTCCCTTGCCGGTCTAGGAATGGTAGAACGATGGGTTCGATGACGGTTTGGATGTACCGTGCACTATTCAGTGTCCCCTCGACGATCACCAGTGGTGTACGGCTAGTGTAGGAGATCGCTCCCCACACCATGATGCCGGGTGTTGGCCCTGTGTGCCTCGGTCGTATGCAGTCCTGATTGTGGCACTCACCTGCACGGCGCCAAACACGCATACGACCATCATTGGCACCAAGGCAGAAGCGACTCTCATCGCTGAAGACGACACGTCTCCATTCGTCCCTCCATTCACGCCTGTCGCGACACCACTGGAGGCGGGCTGCACGATTTTGGGGCGTGAGCGGAAGACGGCCTAACGGTGTGCGGGACCGTAGCCCAGCTTCATGGAGACGGTTGCGAATGGTCCTCGCCGATACCCCAGGAGCAACAGTTCCCTAATTTGCTGGGAAGTGGCGGTGCGGTCCCCTACGGCACTGCGTAGGATCCTACGGTCTTGGCGTGCATCCGTGCGTCGCTGCGGTCCGGTCCCAGGTCGACGGGCACGTGCACCTTCCGCCGACCACTGGCGACAACATCGATGTACTGTGGAGACCTCACGCCCCACGTGTTGAGCAATTCGGCGGTACGTCCACCCGGCCTCCCGCATGCCCACTATACGCCCTCGCTCAAAGTCCGTCAACTGCACATACGGTTCACGTCCACGCTGTCGCGGCATGCTACCAGTGTTAAAGACTGCGATGGAGCTCCGTATGCCACGGCAAACTGGCTGACACTGACGGCGGCGGTGCATAAATGCTGCGCAACTAGCGCCATTCGACGGCCAACACCGCGGTTCCTGGTGTGTCCGCTGTGCCGTGCGTGTGATCATTGCTTGTACAGCCCTCTCGCAGTGTCCGGAGCAAGTATGGTGGGTCTGACACACCGGTGTCAATGTGTTCTTTTTTCCATTTCCAGGAGTGTAAATTGGTGATCCCTTGATGCCTCAGAACATGTCCTACCAACCGATCCCTTCTTCTGGTCAAGATGTGCCACAAACTTCTCTTTTCCCCAATCCTATTCAATACTTCCTCATCAGTTATGTGATCTACCCATCTAATCTTCAGCATTCATCTGTAGTACCACATTTCGAAAGCTTCTATTCTCTTCTTGTCCAAACTATTTATCGTCCATGTTTCACTTCCATTCATGGCTACACTCCATACAAATACTTTCATAAATGACTTCCTGACACTTAAATCTATACTCGATGTTAACAAATTTCTCTTCTTCAGATACGCTTTCCTTGCCATTGCCAGTCTACATTTTATATCCTCTCTACTTCGACCATGATCAGTTATTTTGCTCCCCAAATAGCAAAACTCCTTTACTACTTTAAGTGTCTCATTTCCTAATCTAATTCCTTCAGCATCACCCGGCTTAATTCGACTACATTCCATTATCCTCGTTTTGCTTTTGTTGATGTTCATCTTATATCCTACTTTCAAGACACTGTCCATTCCATTCAACTGCTCTTCCAAGTCCTTTGCTGTCTCTGACAGAATTACAATGTCATCGGCGAACCTCAAAGTTTTTATTTCTTCTCCGCGGATTTTAATACCTACTCCGAATTTTTCTTTCGTTTCCTTTACTGCTTGCTCAATATACAGATTGAATAACATCGGGGAGATGCTACAACCCTGTCTTACTCCCTTCCCAACCACTGCTTCCCTTTCATGCCCCTCGACTCTTATAACTGCCATCTGCTTTCTGTACAAATTGTAAATAGCCTTTCGCTCCCTGTATTTTACCCCTGCCACCTTCAGAATTTGAAAGAGAGTATTCCAGTCAACATTGTCAAAAGCTTTCTCTAAGTCTACAAATGCTAGAAACGTAGGTTTGCCTTTCCTTAATCTTTCTTCTAAGATAAGTCGTAAGGTCAGTATTGCCTCACGTGTTCCAGTATTTCTACGGAATCCAAACTGATCTTCCCCGAGGTCGGCTTCTACTAGTTTTTCCATTCGTCTGTAAAGAATTCGTGTTAGTATTGTGCAGGCGTGGCTTATTAAACTGATTGTTAGGTGATTTTCACATATGACAACACCTGCTTTCTTTGGGATTGGAATTATTATATTCTTCTTGAAGTCTGAGGGTATTTCGCCTGTTTCATACATCCTGCTCACCAGATGGTAGAGTTTTGTCAGGACTAGCTCTCCCAAGGCCGTCAGTAGTTCTAATGGAATGTTGTCTACTCCGGGGTCTTTCAGTGCTCTGTCAAACTCTTCACGCAGTATCGTATCTCCCATTTCATCTTCATCTACATCCTCTTCCATTTCCATAATATTGTCCTCAAGTACATCGCCCTTGTATAGACCCTCTATATACTCCTTCAACCTTTCTGCTTTCCCTTCTTTGCTTAGTACTGGGTTTCCATCTGAGCTCTTGATGTTCATACAAGTGGTTCTCTTATCTCCTAAGGTCTCTTTAATTTTCCTGTAGGCAGTATCTATCTTACCCCTAGTGAGATAAGCCTCTACATCCTTACATTTGTCCTCTAGCCATCCCTGCTTAGCCATTTTGCACTTCCTGTTGATCTCATTTTTGAGACGTTTGTATTCCCTTTTGCCTGCTTCATTTACTGCATTTTTATATTTTCTCCTTTCATCAATTAAATTCAATATTTCTTCTGTTACCCAAGGATTTCTACTAGCCCTCGTCTTTTTACCTACTTGATCCTCTGCTGCCTTCACTACTTCATCCCTCAAAGCTACCCATTCTTCTTCTGCTGTATTTCTTTCCCCCATTCCTGTCAATTGTTCCCTTATGTTCTCCCTGAAACTCTGTACAACCTCTGGTTCTTTCAGTTTATCCAGGACCCATCTCCTTAAATTCCCACCTTTTTGCAGTTTCTTCAGTTTTAATCTACAGGTCATAACCAATAGATTGTGGTCAGAGTCCACATCTGCCCCTGGAAATGTCTTACAATTTAAAACCTGGTTCCTAAATCTCTATCTTACCATTATATAATCTATCTGATACCTATTAGTATCTCCAGGGTTCTTCCATGTATACAACTTTCATTCATGATTCTTAAACCAAGTGTCAGCTATGATTAAGTTGTGCTCTGTGCAAAATTCTACCAGGCGGCTTCCTCTTTCATATTATATGCATCACAAAAACTTTGTTACATTTTAGGAGACAAATGTAAAACTAGCAAAGAAGTCAGCACTACCACGTGACTATGGGCTCAGGACTGAAAGTAGTAATGGTACAATAAAATCATTTTTAAAAAAATTATTGCTGGTTGCAGTACTTCCTACAGTGTAATATAATTTCTTCAGACACTTCAATAAAATAATAATGCTGACACAGGTAAGTACCACTGTAAAACCAGTGTATATATATATAAGCAAACGATGATCTAGATTATTAATATAAATAGCCATTGCAACTATGTATACATACTCTATGGACGACGCGAAGCGTTATCTCTGTTGACTACACAAAAAAGAACATCTTTGGTATTTTCATTGCGTGCTGTGTACAAGAAATTGTGTGTGCCGTTTAAAATGTGGGAATTGCTACACAGAAGGACCACAAGAAAACCGTAAGTAGAAGTTCTTTCCAGACTTTGTCACTAACTCTATATAAACATCGATCATTTATTAAAAATTGTGCGTTTTTTGTACATTACATTACAGAACAGTTCACCACTTGCACACGTAAATATCACGAATAAATCGTATAGCGCACTGAAAACTCATTTCAAAATCGGAATCATTTCCCGAAGCTCGTCATGCTGCAGACGCAGGCTTTCAACAACAATTTATAATTGATCAAATCAAAATATACGTTTAATTAGAGACAACTAGTTTGAGTCATGTGATCATGTTCAAGCGTCGTATTAACCCCACCTCAAGTTTAGCGAGCGTTCCTTGGGGTCGGTTACGTAATTTTGTTTGATCCAGGGTCCACAATTACTATGATGTTTTTTAAGGATTCCATGATGTCTGTAACTTATTATTTTGTTTTCGTGCTACCGGTACTGCACAATTTAGGCCTTAGGCCATTTTCGAGTTAAAGGGTTTTCTTGTAAAAAAAAAAAAAAGGTTCAAATGGCTCTGAGCACTATGCGACTTCACTTCTGAGGTCATCAGTCGCCTAAGAACTTAGAACTAATTAAACCTAACTAACCTAAGGACATCACACACATCCATGCCCGAGGCAGGATTCGAACCTGCGACCGTAGCGGTCGCTCGGCTCCAGACTGTAGCGCCTAGAACCTCACGGGCACTCCGGCCGGCTTTCTTGTAAAACAATATATCATTAGCATACTATTTTAAGTTAAAGTTAGTAGCCGTGACTAAAGAACGTAAGTTACACTTGCTCTAATAACGTATTGGATACATTCTTGTCAAGAAGAAAACAGCAACCTCCTATTGTTAATAATACTCTTTATTTACACAAATAGCATTGCACCTGTTGTGAACCGATAAGTTCGTCTTCGGGCTGTTGTTAACATTTATATTACATTTGTTGCTGTTTACCTTAGTTGTCGGGAAAAAACAGCCCCCAAAAAAAGTAAACACTGCAAACGTAATATAAACGTGCAATTTGTGTAAAAAAAGAAAAGTATTAGTAACAGTCGCTGGGTGCTGTTTCCTTCTTTGTAAGAATCAACTTGTAAAAACTTTCTTATGGTTTCTTTGAGCCAATCAGTTTCCTGATAAGGTGCAACGTTTTTAATAAAGCATTTGTTTTTAATTTTTTTCTCGCTTTTTTTCTGGCAATGCGTCGAGCAAAATAATTCCGTGGTATTAGAATACTTTCTCATTTTTTGGGTTGTTGTTGTTGTTGTGGTCTTCAGTCCTGAGACTGGTTTGATGCAGCTCCCCATGCTACTCTATCCTGTGCAAGCTTTTTCATCTCCCAGTACTTACTGCAACCTACATCCTTCTGAATCTGCTTAGTGTATTCATCTCTTGGTCTCCCCCTAGGATTTTTACCCTCCACGCTGCCCTCCAATACTAAATTGGTGATCCCTTGATGCCTCAGAACATGTCCTACCAACCGATCCCTTCTTCTGGTCAAGTTGTGCCACAAACTTCTCTTCTCCCCAATCCTATTCAATACTTCCTCATTAGTTATGTGATCTACCCATCTAATCTTCAGCATTCTTCTGTAGCACCACATTTCGAAAGCTTCTATTCTCTTCTTGTCCAAACTATTTATCGTCCATGTTTCACTTCCATACATGGCTACACTCCATACGAATACTTTCAGAAATGACTTCCTGACACTTAAATCAATACTGCATGTTAACAAATTTCTCTTCTTCAGAAACGCTTTCCTCGCCATTGCCAGCCTACATTTTATATCCTCTCTACTTCGACCATCATCAGTTATTTTGCTCCCCAAATAGCAAAACTCCTTTACTACTTTAAGTGCCTCATTTCCTAATCTAATTCCCTCAGCATCACCCGACTTAATTAGACTACATTCCATTATCCTTGTTTTGCTTTTGTTGATGTTCATCTTATATCCTCCTTTCAAGACACTGTCCATTCCATTCAACTGCTCTTCCAAGTCCTTTGCTGTCTCTGACAGAATTACAATGTCATCGGCGAACCTCAAAGTTTTTATTTCTTCTCCATGAATTTTAATACCCACTCCCAATTTTTCTTTTGTTTCCTTTACTGCTTGCTCAATATACAGATTGAACAACATCGGGGACAGGCTACAACCCTGTCTTACTCCATTCCCAACCACTGCTTCCCTTTCATGTCCCTCGACTCTTATAACTGCCATCTGGTTTCTGTACAAATTGTAAATAGCCTTTCGCTCCCTGTATTTTACCCCTGCCACCTTTAGAATTTGAAAGAGAGTATTCCAGTCAACATTGTCAAAAGCTTTCTCTAAGTCTACAAATGCTAGAAACGTAGGTTTGCCTTTCCTTAATCTTTCTTCTAAGATAAGTCGTAAGGTCAGTATTGCCTCACGTGTTCCAGTGTTTCTACGGAATCCAAACTGATCTTCCCCGAGGTTGGCTTCTACTAGTTTTTCCATTCGTCTGTAAAGAATTCGTGTTAGTATTTTGCAGCTGTGACTTATTAAGCTGATAGTTCTGTAATTTTCACATCTGTCAACACCTGCTTTCTTTGGGATTGGAATTATTATATTCTTCTTGAAGTCTGAGGGTATTTCGCCTGTTTCATACATCTTGCTCACCAGATGGTAGAGTTTTGTCAGGACTGGCTCTCCCACGGCCGTCAGTAGTTCCAATGGAATATTGTCTACTCCGGGGGCCTTGTTTCGACTCAGGTCTTTCAGTGCTCTGTCAAACTCTTCACGCAGTATCGTATCTCCCATTTCATCTTCATCTACATCCTCTTCCATTTCCATAATATTGTCCTCAAGTACATCGCCCTTGTATAGACCCTCTATATACTCCTTCCACCTTTCTGCTTTCCCTTCTTTGCTTAGAACTGGGTTTCCATCTGAGCTCTTGATATTCATACAAGTCGTTCTCTTATCTCCAAAGGTCTCTAATTTTCCTGTAGGCGGTATCTATCTTACCCCTAGTGAGATAGGCCTCTACATCCTTACATTTGTCCTCTAGCCATCCCTGCTTAGCCATTTTGCACTTCCTGTCGATATCATTTTTGAGACGTTTGTATTCCTTTCTGCCTGTTTCACTTACTGCATTTTTATATTTTCTCCTTTCATCAATTAAATTCAATATTTCTTCTGTTACCCAAGGATTTCTACTAGCCCTCGTCTTTTTACCTACTTGATCCTCTGCTGCCTTCACTACTTCATCCCTCAAAGCTACCCATTCTTCTTCTACTTTATTTATTTCCCGCATTCCTGTCAATTGCTCCCTTATGCCCTCCCTGAATCTCTGTACAACCTCTGGTTCTTTTAGTTTATCCAGGTCCCATCTCCTTAAATTCCCACCTTTTTGCAGTTTCTTCAGTTTTAATCTACAGGTCATAACCAATAGATTGTGGTCAGAGTCCACATCTGCCCCTGGAAATGTCTTACAATTTAAAACCTGGTTCCTAAATCTCTGTCTTACTTATATATAATCTATCTGATACCTTTTGGTATCTCCAGGGTTCTTCCATGTATACAACCTTCTTTCATGATTCTTAAACCAAGTGTTAGTTATGATTGTGTTGTGCTCTGTGCAAAATTCTACCAGGCGGCTTCCTCTTTCATTTCTGTCCCCCAATCCATATTCACCTACTATGTTTCCTTCTCTCCCTTTTCCTACACTCGAATTCCAGTCACCCGTGACTATTAAATTTTCGTCTCCCTTCACAATCTGAATAATTTCTTTTATTTCATCATACATTTCTTCAATTTCTTCGTCATCTGCAGAGCTAGTTGGCATATAAACTTGTACTACTGTAGTAGGTGTGGGCTTCGTATCTATCTTGGCCACAATAATGCGTTCACTATGCTGTTTGTAGTAGCTTACCCGCATTCCTATTTTCCTATTCATTATTAAACCTACTCCTGCATTACCCCTATTTGATTTTGTGTTTATAACCCTGTAGTCACCTGACCAGAAGTCTTGTTCCTCCTGCCACCGAACTTCACTAATTCCCACTATATCTAACTTCAACCTATCCATTTCCCTTTTTAAATTTTCTAACCTACCTGCCCGATTAAGGGATCTGACATTCCACGCTCCGATCCGTAGAACGCCAGTTTTCTTTCTCCTGATAACGACATCCTCTTGAGTAGTCCCCGCCCGGAGATCCGAATGGGGGACTATTTTACCTCCGGAATATTTTACCCAAGAGGACGCCATCATCATGTAATCATACAGTAAAGCTGCATGCCCTCGGGAAAAATTACGGCTGTAGTTTCCCCTTGCTTTCAGCCGTTCGCAGTACCAGCACAGCAAGGCCGTTTTGGTTATTGTTACAAGGCCAGATCAGTCAATCATCCAGACTGTTGCCCTTGCAACTACTGAAAAGGCTGCTGCCCCTCTTCAGGAACCACACGTTTGTCTGGCCTCTCAACAGATACCCCTCCGTTGTGGTTGCACCTACGGTACGGCTATCTGTATCGCTGAGGCACGCAAGCCTCCCCACCAACGGCAAGGTCCATGGTTCATGGGGGGGGGGGGGGGGATTTTTTGGGTACGAATCAATTATGTACAAACAGAGATACATTGGTTTTTCATTCTCCTAACAAGTGTCAGAATAGGCACTTACAACGTTTCCCGTTTCGAATCTTCATTTGTTAGCTCTTAGATCATAAAATATCTTCGACGGTTACATTAGCAACATTCCTTCACCATCTGCGAATAGCCTCGAAGATAATAAAACGTTGCTTGCTGGGCTTACATTTCATAGGGATGCACCGAACGCTACTTCCACTTTTGACGCTCTCTCTTTATCAACGATGACGCTAATGATATCAACACTAGCTACAAACCCACTGTGTTATTCTCTAAGCCACAAAATGTAAGCGACCAAAGACATTCGAGCTTAAGAAACGAAGACTTCGTTCTTATTATAACGAATTGTGCGTAACATGAAATGTTGAAAAATCGTGGCAATAAGTGTATTTGCATCGACGGAACCAATGATTATGGTTCTGAAGTAGTTGTGCTTCTTGTTCTTGATTGAGAACTTTTTCCGTGTGCTTTCCTTATTTCAAACTGACCAGTTCAAGAGATTCCCTTTTTTTTTTAATGAAATAAAAACTGAAGCTTGTAAAATACATCCTCAGATGATGCCAGATTTAGCTTTATCATTTTACGGTGCATGGCTTCCACAGATGAAAGAACCAAAGAAAACCTGTATTATTCATGATACACTGATAGGGCATGGAGAAAAATACAGCTGCAAAAATTAAATCGAAGGAAAGACTGGCGTAAGTACGTAAGCAAGTGAGAAGTGTCATGCAAAGAAGAAGAAGGTACCGGTATCACTTTTGAAAATCTTGAGTATGTGATTTGTTCTCTCCACCACAGTTCTGGGGATTTTTCCTGTTTCTTACAACTTACATAATTGAAACAGTAAAGAATGATCTTACGCGTCTCTCGTCCCATTGATACGTACGAAAAAGCTTGTTTACGTAGTGCGATTTCAAAAGCAGCTACTGTTGTCAGCATAAAACTTGTGTTTAAGTAAAAAGACCTTTCTTTTGCTGGTGTGTTTAATTCCTGTGTGTTTACATTTTCTTTCAATGATAACACCGTGCAATAGTCAGCTGTAACGATCAGGCTACCGGCATAATGCACACCGCATAAATACCACTGACATTCATAAGTCTAACCTAAGCTCAGCTCTTTGTCGTTTTGTGGTAGTTTCGTATTGATAACACTAAGTCTCGTAACCCGTGATTTGCGGAAAAGAATCGTCCGCGTTTAGTGGAAAATGGAAATTTGTGATATGGTCTTATGGGACCAAATTGCTGAGGTCATCGGTCCCTAAGCCTGCATACTACTTAATCTAACTTGAACTAACTTACGCTGTTGACAACACACACCCATGCCCAAGGGAGGGGGAATCGAACCTCCGACGGGGGCAGCCGCACGGACCGTGACAAGGCTCCGCGTTTAATATTTCAATCAAGCTGCAGCAGCCGACCACAAGTCGTCGTTTTCTTCGGATGTCAAGCTGTGAGGGACGCATTGCACACACTTTCCTCTTCCTCAAAACAATCTGTAGAATGTCTTGAACACTTGATTTAAATATTTTACTCCATTGCGAATTGTGACAAGTTTGTTGACACCCTAAGCCACATGGCCACATTGTCTGCTCACTACTGACTGGTCGAATGCATATCTGTTGTTTACTGTTGCTAGTTCAGGTTGCCACCGCAGTTACTGCGCTGGCGTCGCTAGTACGCCAGGAACACATTCGTCTCGGAATCTTTTGGCCGGACGGTGTAACTATTCGGGTATTCCGCAAGCAGGTATTTTGTTTATTGTTTCCTGAGAGGGAGCAAGTGTAAGACAACCATTAAAACACAATCTAATGTTCGTTCATGGAATTCCATATTTCACTCTGTTGAAAACTGTGTTACAACGCTGTATCAGGCAGTACACTCGAGACAACCAATAACCGTATAGTTATTTAGGAGTGATGCCAAACTGGCTCTAGAAAAGTTGCTCGAAACGATAAACTGCCGCTCTATTACGTACTGTCTGATCTCCTATGTTGAATATTAAGCAGCCAAGGAAATGAAGGGGAAGACAGAACGGCTGATACTGAGTCAGAAGAGAGTTGCCCACCGAATGATGTCACTCTGGTTGTTCCATAAATTATTATCTCCGTGTAATATTAGCAAAACTTAACGCACTCTGCTTGTATGTGTGTAATTTCGAGAATTATCTTGTCGAGTACAAAATCCATATTGCCCCAAGCGCATTTTTAGGATGAGCCATTTTCCGCTCGAGCTAGCACGCCGTGACACTGGTCCCGCACCAATGATTCACGACGTGATCTCCGGTGCGTTATTACCGAGTATTAAAGCTCGCGGATATCGTAGCAATTCAAGAAGATTGCTACGTAAATGCATTTGGCAACGTAGTGGTCGGCCTGAACTCAACACAGGTTGAATTAAATGCTTCGTACCTGGAACCGAGACCGATAATCTTGCAGACTGTTCGCAGATCTACCCGATGCGACGAAATGTTCTTAATGTATGCAATAAATATGACGCGTTGTTAACGTGATCATATTCTCAGTGAAATAGTAAGTTACTGCATCTCTTGGTAAAACCTCATTACATATAGTATGCCCACGAACAGACTATAACAGCTTGTAGGGCTATCAAAGGGTGTAATATGTTATGGTTCCAGAAATTCTGTTAGGATTTTAGGAACATCAGCCTAGAAACCCACGGTACCCTTGTGATAACTAATCGTCTCTCAATCTTTGACAAGTCACATCTGCTCCACAGATATTAACGGGGGTGAGGGGGGGATGGGTGGGGTGGAGGGGGGAGCAGGGCGTTGGCCGCTGACAAAGACGTATGGACCCTCGTGAGGCAACATTTCGTATTCATTGAATTTAGCTTATATACACCGTAGGCTTCCCAGAAAAGCTATCGTATCACTTGTGTTTGAAAGGCAATAGACCTCGTCTCCAACGAGTTATTAACTGAAGTAAGCTCAGGCCCATGTCATTTAGGAAAACCACACAGATCAGGCAGTTGACCGATCTCCATCTCGTCTGTCAGTACCTTGCTCTGAGAAAGGGCCTAATTATTTCGTAAAATTTGACAGTCTTGGCTGAAGGGAACGAATAACTGCATGCAACGCTAAGAGTCCAATTTCGATCACAGGAATGCCACCTTCACCCAAACTCATTACCTGATGTCCAAACAGATGTCCTATCAACCTGTCCCTTCTCCCTGTCAGTGTTTTCCACATATTTATTTCCTCTCCGATTCTGCGCATAACCTCCTCGTTCCTTACCTTATCAGTCCACCTAAGCTTGGTATATATCGATTACTAAAAGAAAACAAAATGTCGTTGAGAAGAATACGAGTGATTCTGGAATAAACGCGGGTGCATATTTGCTCATGAAACGGGATGAGACTTGCCAACAACAGCTGCATCGTCACCTGTGACAACACGTCTTCGTTGCTAGCAGCACCGAAGCTATAAAAGTCTGAACACTCGCGTGAATTCATTTCAAAACTTTCAGAAGAATGAGTGCACATTAATTGCCTGAAGCAAATTCTGCATTCGATTTCCCTATTTAGTCACGACTCACAATCCATGTTTCTCTGTCCGCAGCTCTTGGTCGTGCGGTAGCGTTCTCGCTTCCACGCCCGGGTTCCCGGGTTCGATTCCCGGCAGGGTCAGGGATTTTCTCTGCCTCGTGATGACTGGATGTTGTGTGATGTCTTTAGGTTAGTTAGGTTTAAGTAGTTCTAAGTTCTAGGGGACTGATGAACATAGCTGTTAAGTCCCATAGGGCTCAGAGCCATGTTTCTATGTGCCGATTGTTGAAATCAGTCACAAAAGTTTCTGAAATAATAATTTTCAATATGGGATATTATTATCAGCGCAGTAATGAATCTTCTACTGCCTATTTAAAATTGTTGAACTGCCTGTATTGCACTACAGTGAGCAACTTTTCGAGTAGTTGTATGGAAACCACATCGCACCATTGTGCTCACTGATTCATAGTCAGTGTGTAATAGTGAGAATGAGTATGTGTATGCAAGTTGCGTCCCGACAGCACTCTGTTAATAAGTGGATTTAATTTTTATTGGTTTCGTCTTTATGAAATCAGAGCGGCATGTTAAGATAAGACGGCGCTGCGGTACAGCGTAGCAACTCCAATGTTCTATCAAGTTCTCTCTTCGTATGTTATTTGCTATGTTACTTCCTATGTTATTTTGAAAGAGTGTAGTAGATATTATGTGCAGTTTTTTTTGGGGGGGGGGCTGGTAATGTGTGATTACGTGGGGATCAATTAGATAATGCTTTCCCACCCAGTAATCATATGCAGTCCAACAGCCAAAGTAAATATTAATAGGCCTAATAAGGAGCCAAATGTTGCAATGAAAATGAGTTATTAGACAATCTATGGGTAACGATGGTGGCTTTCATAGGCCAGCAATTTACATCGGCGCGTAGTTACCACAGATCGCAACTTGCCTGTCATAAGTAGACATGCCATCACCTGAATTGCAAATTTGAAAATCCTGTACAGATGGGTCGAATTGGATTATTTTTGCGGATACATACAGTCTGTCGACTATAAGCAACGCTGCAAGATGTCCTGCGCCGTACTGTCCATTTTTTCGACAGAAAATAATGAATGTTTAAGTCGATGTATGATGTATCGAGATATTATATTATCGGCACGAACGTGTGGGTTTAAACGTACGCTTGCACAGTTGACTTCCTTGTGAACATCTGTGCGCCGAACGGGGTGATGGGTGATGGCAGCTTCCCATTGTTCAAATGGTTCAAATGGCTCTGAGCAATATGCGACTTAACTTCTGAGGCCATCAGTCGCCTAGAACGTAGAACTAATTAAACCTAACTAACCTAAGGCCATCACACACATCCATGCCCGAGGCAGGATCCGAACCTGCGACCGTAGCGGTCGCTCGGCTCCAGACTGTAGCGCCTAGAACCGCACGGCCACTCTGGCCGGCTTTCCATTGTTCTCACCACAGAGATATGGAAAGTACGTCTGTAAGAGAGCGTCTAAGCGTGCTTCCCCCCACTTGTTTAGGAAAAACAAAACGAAACTCCCTGCGTGCATTCCTCATTTAGTGAATTTTAACTAAGATTTATTAAAATCGTTTATTTCCAATTAACTGAATTTCTCAGAGGCAGAAAAGGTCCGGATTTACCCCAGACACTTGTAAAACCCCACCGAGGACGCCCTCAAGACAAATCCGGGGAAACACAGAAGAATAATTACAGAGGTAAGCTGCCGTCGATATATAGCGTAATCAGTGGATTACCTGAATTATTCTCTGGAAATACTGGAATGGATCGCTGAAGACGCCATGCCTGGTATTGTTCACGAAATGAAATAGTGTAATCAGCTGAAATTAGCGATCCGTGAGTCTGACAGCTGCGCGGAGGGCACCATTGCCTATAGAGGTGGCCAGACACGTAACTTCAAGGTCGACAGGCATGCATGTGCAAGCACGCAGAAACTGTGTCTAGCGGGTTAAAAAGTATGGTACACAGTGGTCGAGCAGAACCTCATAAGCCACACATTTCTACGGTTATTGTTAAGCGCTGCTTGAGGTGGTGTGAAGAGCAGCGGCACTGACAGTGGATGACTGTGAACGAGTGATTCGAAGAGACGAATCACGCCAAATCACGTGGCAATCCGATGGATGGGTTTGGGTTTGACGACTGCCTGGAGTACGTTATCTGCAATCATGTATAGTGCCAACAGTGAATTACCGAGGAGTTGGTGTTAAGGTATGGGACTGTTTGTCGTGGTTAGTGTATGGTGCCCTTATTGCGCTTAAGGAAACGCCAAATACGGAAGGATATGATTACGTCTTACAGCGCTGTGTACTAGGTACAGTAGAGGACACTCCAGAGACCATGATTGTACCAGCATGGTAATGCACCATGTCGTAAAACAGAAATTCTGAGTCAGAGGTTTGTCGACGACAATAATGTTAGCTGTCCATTGCCGCGACCTGCATCCAATGGCACATGTTTCACATGAATTAGCACGTCGACTCCGCTCCAATCTTCAAACCCCAGAGTCTAACATTACTACCTTCTTTAGTTTCGGGTCAGTTCTTGAGCAAGAAAGGGGTGTCACTCCCCCACCGACATTCTGGCAAAGGCGCCGAAATGCTAAGGGTAGATACACCCCAAATTAATGTGTATAATAGGTGTCCTGATGCTTTTTATCAGCTAGTATATCAAAATAGCTTCTTAAATCTTCTGGCCAATGTTTGAGTGTGGGCTGCATACTACTCATGTAGTTTTTATTTTTCAAACAGCTTGAACAGTCCGAATGCTTGCGCAAAATTATCCTAGAGAATGGTCAAGCAAGCTTGCACAATGTGCTCGGCCATGCATGCTTGTGTTACCTTACAGTTTCATGCGTGGCCGCCTTAATTGCCAGGGCAGTTGTGCCACAAAGTGACATCCAACGACATCACAGGGAGATCTCACATATGTTGGTCGGCTTTTCGTGAGCCATCGGACCAGGAGTTCAGTTTTTATGACACTGGATTGGCGCGTAATTTCGAAGCGTTTTGCCCTGGCAATTAAGGCGGCCACGCATGAAACTGTAAGGTAACACAAGCATGCATGGCCGAGCACATTGTGCAAGCTTGCTTGACCATTCTCTAGGATAATTTTGCGCAAGCATTCGGACTGTTCAAGCTGTTTGAAAAATAAAAACTACATGAGTACTATGCAGCCCACACTCAAACATTGGCCAGAAGATTTAAGAAACTATTTTGATATACTAGCTGATCAAAAGCATCAGGACACCTATTATACACATAAGTTTAATAAACGCCACAGATACGCATAACAGAGACGTTATCAATAATATGTTCTCCTTCACTATTTACAGGTCTGCCAGCGCTGGGATAACTTTTCGGTTCCGCGACTGGTCACGTGGTTTTAAGACAAACAACTTGTCGAACCACGTTCGGAGCGCATTTTCATTCGGAAAGGTAGTTCCTCGAAGGCTGTTCGATAGAGAGCGGAGAAGATGAAAATCTAAGGGCGTACAATCAGACAAATAAGGTGGTTGTGAAATGACTCGCAACGCAACTACTGTATGGCATTTTTCGTCGGTCTAGTAGAAAGCGGCAGGCGCTGTCGTGGAGTAGCATCACTTCACGCAGTCTCCCTGGTCGTTGTTCTTGGATTGCGTCTGCAAGACATGTCAGTTGTTGACAGTAAATATCGGCAGTGATGGTTACACCTCGGGTGAAACAATTCGCAGTACACCACACCGTCGCTGCTCCACCAGCTGTTTAGCATCATCTTTTGTGGATGCTGCAGGTGTTTGTATGGGAAGTTTCTGCATTGTTTGGTCTCATCCACTCCTTTCTTTTCGTTAAGCACAAAAAAATTGTTCAAATGGTCCTGAGCACTATGGGACTTAACTGCTGAGGTCATCAGTCCCCTAGAACTTAGAACTACTAAAACCTAACTAACGTAAGGACATCACACACATCCATACCCGAGGCAGGATTTGAACCTGCGACTTCTCGTCCACACCGGCCGGCTAAGTTAGCACGAAGACACCAGTTACCATCAGGAACGATACAGGCTGCGAATGGTCGGTGTTGCTCACTAGTCAAATGATGACTAGCAAGCAGAGCTGCACATATGGTCATCCTCCGATTTTTATGATTTTGACCCAGAGCATGCCGTATCCATGCATCCGATTTACCAACCTTCCGCGCTGCATGCAAATGTCGCACGATGCTGGAATGATCACAGATCTTCTCATTCGACAGTTCTCGAATACATTAACGTTGATAATTATCGATTAATGCATTGTAAAATGGAAATGAGCGTTTGGCGTCATTGGCCGGGAGGCCCCTTGAGGGGCAAGTCAGGCCGCCTTGGTGCAGGTTTTATTGGATTCGACGCCACATTGGGCGACCTGCGCGCCGGATGGGGATGAAATGATGATGAAAACAACACAACACCCAGTCCCTGAGCGGAGAAAATCCCCGACCCAGCCGGGAATCTAACCCGGGCCCGTAGGGCGGCAATTCGTCACGCTGACCACTTAGCTATCGGGGCGGACAATTAATGCATTTAAACCATCTTAATCAAAGCCTGAAGGTCTTGCTGAACGTGTTGAGTCACTAATGACAAAACAGTGCTCCGGAAAACGAGAAACCTTTTTCTCACCGTGCTGTGTCCAGTGGCGTTATCCTCATACACGGCGCAGTTGTTTATTGCTGTCTTCGCTGCTGTCATCCTTCTACTGAATTCAGACAGAAGATGATGTCGGAAGTGGTCCGATTTCTCCACTTAGCACTCCATTTTCTAGCATCCGTAACTCCACTCACTATCTCCAAATGACAAAATGACAACATGTAAACTCAAACAGCAACAGTGAACTACAAATAAAAAATGACAGTCGATTAATAAACCCATAGCAGCAGGAATACCAGTACGCAAAACGAAAACGCTACGAACTTATATACCAGCCTAATATAATGTGAGATAAGAATACAGTGTATGTGTCACGGCTAGTTGTATTGAAACCTTCCCGTCTCCTCCGTATCTCTTTTGTTACGCAACCTTCCCTTCTACAATAACCTATGAAACCATCCCTTAGGATTTCTATCTCTTGCTTAATGATAACAAATTAAATCTTTCCTTTGAAATTAATTCTCTTTCTCAATAATAATAATAAGTGCAATCTTCGCATACAAATTTAAATGCTGTTTGTTAAAAGTGATTTGCTGATTATTTCGACGAAACATGGAATGTGTCGTCGTCGTGAGCCTCAGTTGTTACCTGCAATAACCCAAAACTGTTCCTTACCTTTTTGACGGTTACTGGGTCGGCATCTGACTGCTACATCGAACTGCGACATGAATATACTTACTCTGTTTTACTATACTGCTTAAGCTGCTGGTGGATTGTCATAATAAGTGGCTGTATTTATTACCAATGCTGACATTCTTTAATAGCAAAGCTGACGTTATTCTTTAATTAATTTGACTGAAGTTACGTAATTAATAGTTAAACTTTTTATTGACAACAATAAAATTTTGCAAAGTTTTACGTTGATGGTTTTTGGGATGGATTATAATCAGTAATGCAATATTGCTGGCAAAAATTGATTATAGTCTGAAAACGATTCTTCAAATATTTACTATTGGTAATGAAATGATTTTACAAACGTTCAAATGGGACTTACTTTTTACAATAATGTTACAACTAGCATTGCGCAAACATACCTTCAGTATTCTTGAGTTCCTCAAAAAAAAAAAAAAAACAATAATATTAGTTCCTCTTATGATAATAGTTAACTGATGTCTCAGTACATCCGTTTACAATCTCTTGTAAATCATAGCTGGTGGCTGGCAGGCACACCGCTCCTCTCAACCTCTCGCTTCAGACCTGCTACCGACTCGCTTCACATCTCGCTCACTACTGACTTCCTACGAACGCTGTAAGTGCGGTCTCTCCCGTCAACAATGCTTTCTGGTGCAGACAATCCTTGCCACCATTACAAAATGTATCAATGCGCGGTCTTTCCCGCTCTTTTCTTAAAATGTATCCATACGCGGACTCTCCCGCCCTTTTTAAAATTATATCAATATGCGGTCCCTCCCGCCAACCATACTTTGGTGCAGACATTCCCTGCTACCACAATTACTTCCAAAATGACAAATATTAATTATTCCTACTTAATCCTATTAATAAAATATAAACATCTTTCATAAATTGTGGTTTGACAATACAGGGTGTTACAAAAAGGTACGGCCAAACTTTCAGGAAACATTCCTCACTCACAAAGAAAGAAAATATGTTATGTGGACATGTGTCCGGAAACGCTTACTTTCCATGTTAGAGCTCATTTTAGTTTCTTCAGTATGTACTGTACTTTCTCGGTTCACCGCCAGTTAGCCCAATTGAAGGAAGGTAATGTTGACTTCGGTGCTTGTGTTGACATGCGACTCATTGCTCTACAGTACTAGCATCAAGCACATCAGTACGTAGCATCAACAGGTTAGTGTTCATCACGAACGTGGTTTTGCAGTCAGTGCAATGTTTACAAATGCGGAATTGGCAGATGCTCATTTGATGTATGGGTTAGCAGGGGGCAATAGCCGTGGCGCGGTACGTTTGTATCGAGACAGATTTCCAGAACGAATAGAAATATACACGTATTACAGTATGAAGGAGTTCATGATCAACGGCAGTAGTGTGAGCTGCTGGCGATGATTCACTACAGCAACCCCTTTGGCTCGCTTTGTTACCGGAGACAGTGTACCGCCTCTTCTATGCGTCCGCGGTCAGGGGCGGCAACAGCTGGACACGCAACGGCGGCGACCGGACGGCGGGGGCGGTGGCGGCCACTGGGCGGATTTGCATAGCCAGCCGGCCCCTCCCTTCCTCCCACCAATTAAATCATTAATTGGCTCTCAGCCGGCAAACAAACAAGCGCCATA
This sequence comes from Schistocerca serialis cubense, assembly GCF_023864345.2. Lineage (NCBI taxonomy): Eukaryota > Metazoa > Arthropoda > Insecta > Orthoptera > Acrididae > Schistocerca > Schistocerca serialis. The sequence continues at coordinate 795,678,672 of NC_064639.1, forward strand.
TCGGCCGTGAGGGTGAACCGCTCCTCTATCCCATTTCGCTTCACTGTGCTCGCTGAGTAGCTGGTCGGGCTGGGTTTTCCGCTACATCCTAGCGTCAAGTCCCCAGCAAAAATATTTAACGACTCCAAAAAGCTGTGCGTGAATGTACTTCCCAGACGCTACGTGTCGTTTTGTAACAAAGATTACCAGTTCGCTTCATAAACAAGTTACGTTTCAATCCCGCGCCCTGTCATCTTGCTTTAGGTTATCCGCGATTTCCCTAAATCACTTCAGGCAAATGCCGGGATGGTTTCTTCGAAAGGGCACGATCGACTTCCTTCCCCATCCTTCCCTAATCCGATGAGACCGATGACCTCGCAGTATGGTCTCTTCCGCCAAATAACCCAACAATTTATAGTGATCACATGCTATGAAGGAAGAACACTTTTTCAGAGTGCAAGAGCACTTATTCAGTATGCTGCCACTGGTTGTCAAAAGCGAACTTAGCAGCACTTTCGTTTTTACTAAAAGCGACGTCATCTAAATTCTTCACCGTTTGTTATCGACCATTATACAATGAGATGACAAAAGTCCTGGGATACCTCCTAGTACCGTGACTGACCTCTTTTTAGCCGCGGAGCGCAGCAACTCGATGTGGCATGGACTCAACAAGTCGTTGGCAGTCTCCTGCAAAAATATTGAGCCATGCTGCCCCTATAGCTGTCCATAATTGCGAAAGTGTTGCGGGTGCGGGATTTTGTGCACAAACTGACCTCTCGATTCTGTCCCACAAATGTTTGATGGAGCTCAAGTCGGCGATTTGGATGGCCAAATCATTCGCTCGGATTGTCCAGAATATTCTTCAAAACCAATCGCGAACAGTTGTGGCTCAGTGACATGGCACATCGTCATCATAAAAATTCCATCGTTGTTTGGGAACATGAAGTCGGCGAATGGCTGCAAAAGGTCTGTAAGTAGCCGAACATAGCCATATCCAGTCAATGATCACTTCAGTTTGACCAGAGGACCCAGTCCATTCCATGTAAACACAGCCCACAACAATATGGGGCCATTACTAGCCTGCACAGTGCCTTTTTAACAACTCGGTTCCATGGCTTCGAGGGGTCTGCGCCATAATCGATCCCTACCACCAGCTCTTACGAAATGAAATCGGCACTCATCTGACCAGGCCATGGTTTTCCAGTCTTCTAGAGCCCTTCCGGTAAGTTCACGAGCCCAGGAGAGGCGCTACAGGCGATGTGTTCCTGTTAGCAAAAGCACTCGCGTCTGTTGTCTGCTGCCAGAGCCCGCTTAAACCACATTTCGCCGCATTGTCGTAACGGAAACAAATGGTTCAGATGGCTCTAAGCCCTATGAGACTTAACATCTGAGGTCATCAGTTCCCTAGACTTAGAACTACTTAAACCTAACTAACCTAAGGACATCACACACATCCATGCCCGAGGCAGGATGCGAACCTGCGACCGTAGCAGCAGCGCGGTTCCTGACTGAAGCGCCTAGAACCGCCCGACCACAGCGGCCGGCCGTAACGGAAACATTTGTGGTAGTGTAAGTTCCTACGGGACCAAACTCCTGAGGTCATCGGTCGATACGTTTGTCATGCGCCCCACAATTAATTTCTACGGTTATTTCACGCGCAGTTGCTTGTCTGTTAGCAATCATAACTCTACACAAACGCAGCTGCTCTCGGTCGTGGAGTGAATGCGGTCGGCCACTGTGTTGTCCGTGGTGAGAGCTAATGCCTGAAATTTGGTATTCTCAGCAGATTCTTGACATTGTGGATCTCTGAATACCGAATTCCCTAATGATTTCCGAAATGGAATATCCCAAGCATCCAGCTTCAATTACCATTACACGTTCGATTTACACCTTGCATATGCGATACTACCTCCATCCTTATGTGTGCATAATTTTAACGCTATTCCATGACTTGTTACCTCAGTGTAGTGCTATTTAATAAAGAAGGCAGGCGCATCAGTGCATGCAGAACACGTGAAAAACAAAGGAAAATCGAAGCTCCGGGATCGACCGACCGCCGTGTCTTCTTCTAGTGGCTTTATGCGTCTTGCCCGGCGAGGGACGGAGAACAGATAAACTTCGCTTCGTCAGCTAGTCTGCGCTCTGCCCCTCTGTTGGGTTGTTTTTGGGGGAGGAGACCAGACAGCGAGGTCATCGGTCTCATTGGATTAGGGAAGGAAGGGGAAGGAAGTCGGCCGTGCCCTTTCAAAAGAACCATCCCGGCGTTTGCCTGGAGCGGTTTAGGCAAATCACGGAAAACCTAATTCACGATGGCCGGACGCGGGTGCCCCTCTGTCCCACACCACATTCTCCCGCCGATGCCTACTTTGGTGTCTTGCCACGATTACGTAAGCGCCACATTTTAGCCGCTGTTTCTGCTTCTGACTCTCCCTACAACAATTTAAATACATGGAAAACTATAGCTGTCCCTCCATATGTAATACTTGTAGTGTTTGTTTTATGCCACCCATAATGAACACTAGAGTGCACAAGTATCTCACCATGAACTAACATGAAAACCTGCGCTAAATTTTTGGCACGCACGCTACATACAGGTGCAGCAGAATGACGCTATTAGCTATAGTGTCAAGAGATGCATAGCGCCGGCCCTTGTGGCCGTGCGGTTCTAGGCGCTACAGTCTGGAACCGCATGACCGGTACGGTCGCAGGTTCGAATCCTGCTCGGGCATGGATGTGTGTGATGTCCTTAGGTTAGTTAGGTTTAAGTAGTTCTAAGTTCTAGGGGACTGATGACCACAGATGTTAAGTCCCATAGTGCTCAGAGCCACTTGAACCATTTTAGATGCATAGCTTATTGCCACTGCGCACCGCTCCATCATCCACCCATACACACCACTATAGTTACTTGGAACCGTTATGTTTGTAGCAAACTTTAAATCAAACACGTTTAATGAAAGGTTATCCCATCAGTCAGATAATGAAGGTCAACAGACAACTGAGGAGAATGACTGTAACTGTTGGCGTTTTTCTTTTTTTTTTGTAGTAGAAGTGTAAGTAGACTGTTTATGTTTTTATGTTGGTAACGCCACGTAGCGCTCTATATGAAAATCACTGACTGTGCTGTGTGAAGTCTGTGGCTGGTTTGCATTGTTGGAATATTCGCTATTGTAGTGTTGGGCAGCTGGATGTGAACAGCGCGTAGCGTTGCGCAGTTGGAGGTGAGCCGCCAGCAGTGGTGGATGTAGGGACAGACATGGCAGAATTTTGAGAGCGGACGATCTGGACGTGTGTCCGTCAGAAAAAGGAAATTTGTAAGACTGGATGTCATGAACTGATACATATATATATATATATTATGACTTTTGAACACTATTAGGGTAAATACATTGTTTGTTCTCTATCAAAATCTTTCATTTGCTAACTATGCCTATTAGTAGTTAGTGCGTTCAGTAGTTAGAATCTTTTATTTAGCTGGCAGTATTGGCGCTCGCTGTATTGCAGTAGTTTGAGTAATGAGGATTTTTGTGAGGTAAGTGATTCATGAAATGTATAAGTTATTGTTAGTCAGGGCTATTCTTTTGTAGGGATTATTGGAAGTCAGATTGCGTTGCGCTAAAAATATTGTCTGTCAGTTTACTGTTGATCACAATAAGTAAAGAGAGAAATGCCTGAGTGCGTTCAGTTTTGCTCAACTGCTTGAAAATCAGATCATGTAAGAGGTTTTCTAGCACTGTCATTCATAAATTTCACCAAGGGGATGTTTCAGAAGGAGAATCAATTGCCATGATCATGATGAAGAAACCATCCCTAATAGGCTACTGACATGCCCGTTTTAATATTCCTGTATGGCCTTGGTCTCTTGTAGAGTCCCATAATTGCACTATTAATATTTTCTTTCTGAACTTCCCGTCAATTCCTAGTTTGGAAACTGAGAATTAGTGGCTCTTTATTCCCCAAATATGTTTCAGCTCATTTATTAAGCATTTTTAGTGGTATTAGCAAGGAAGTGTATTCTAAACGATGAACTACTACTCAGTGATTTTCCCTCCCCTCTCCGCCGGCCGCAGTGGCCGTGCGGTTAAAGGCGCTGCAGTCTGGAACCGCAAGACCACTACGGTCGCAGGTTCGAATCCTGCCTCGGGCATGGATGTTTGTGATGTCCTTAGGTTAGTTAGGTTTAACTAGTTCTAAGTTCTAGGGGACTAATGACCTCAGCAGTTGAGTCCCATAGTGCTCAGAGCCATTTGAACCATTTGAATCCTCCCCTCTCCCTATCCCCCTTCCACCCCCCTCTCTGTCACACACAAATTCTCTCTCTCTCTCTCTCTCTCTCACACACACACACATACACACAATATATATATATATATATATATATATATATATATATATATATATATACGAGGGGCGTTCAGAAAGTAAGCTCCGATCGGTCGCGAAATGGAAACGACTGTGAAAATCCGATAAAGCTTTGCACAGATGTGTTGGGTAGTGTCTCTAGTATAACCCCAGTTAGCATCACGTCGCTCTTCTCATTTCTGAGCTCGCAGTGAGTGCGTAAAGATGTCTAGAAAATAGTGTCTGCCGCCAAGTACGAGGGCCTGGTGAGAAATTTAGCCTGAAGCTATGCAGCTAACATTACATAACTGTCGTGCTGTTTCTTCTTCAAGATAATTCTCAGCCGCATTCTGCAGGGGCAATGAAGATGCTCCTGCATCGTTTTCAAATGGAAATGTTAGATTACCCACAATACAGTCCGCAATTGTCTCCCCCTGAGTTTCATCTCTGGTCGCATGAACCGCTGTCTTTGAAGACAACATTTTGACACAGACAACGAGGTGTAGGCCAGCGTGGAGAACTGGCGGAAAGCACTGGCGGCTGCCTTCTATGATGAGGCTATTGAAAAGTTGGTACAACGCTATGACAAAAGTCTAAGTCAGAACGGCGACTACGTAGAGAAGTAGCTGAAAGGTGTAGCTAATTGTTACAAGTAAAACATTTCTGATGTTCACTGTGGTTTCAATTTGGCAATCAATCGGAGTTTACTTTCTGAACAGGCCTCGTATATATATATATATATATATATATATATATATATATATATATATATATATATATATATATATATATATATATATATATATAGTGCTGTTTTTCTGGGAGAACGCTGAGGGGTTGGTACCCTCGACTTTTTCGTCGACAAAGTAATTTTTTTTAACTTGGAAGAGTGCCAAAGATTTATTTCACGGACGTAAATTATTCATTTCATTTTTTCGTGTTGCTAATTGCAATGCAAACGATACCAGTGCAGTTTTTGGTGGGAAAAGCGATGTCATTGACTGTTTCAAGCATTTCGAAGCTACGACCGATACTTTTTTTTTAGTTCGGCATGTTGATGACGTCATGGCTAAAAGCAGACGGATGGTATCCCATGCTGCAGTTATGAGTAATTATCGCTGCATTATATGCAATGTCGGAGTGCCCTCAAACTTTTTTTTTTTAGGAAAAAAGCACTATATATACATATACATGTGCTAGAGTTCCCCTACTTGTCTGCCTCGTGTCAACTTCTCACGCTTAGGTCTTTCAATAACCAGCATTGAAAACCCACAAGAGCGCTACAGAATTTACTTCCTACAGTCCAACAAACACCAAAACGGTGCAATTGACAGACGTTCCATGCATATATTTAGTGGAATGGAGCAGGCCTCTGTTCCAGAGACAAGTTTTCACTGCGTGGAGAACATGGTAAGGTGTATGTGAAATTAGAGTGTTCGTTGCATGAATGCTAATGGTTATCTATAGTTTACTCTGTTTTTCTTCGTCATTGTGTTCATAACACTGGGATACATTTACTATGATACTACTGCGTGTTATAAGGAAAATAATAAAAATGCGAGCCTTCAAACCCAACAAGATACGTTCACTGCCACTATGGCACGCAAAAACCTATCATCTGGTTAACAGTTCGCTCTGTAAGACAGCCATCTGATGATCAGCCGATGTTCTAAAGCGATAATGGCAAGGAACAATGAAATACGTTACGCAAAAACGCCTTGAATTGAGTAGCTGGTAGTCGATTTTATAAGTTATCTCATAATGCAACTGCAGAGGAGCCCTTACAATGTGAACTAATGACAAACCCAGACTTGCCGCATTAGAATATTGTGTAACTAGTACAGCTTCTGCGACGAGTTGCGTAGTCTGAAAGTACAAAAAGATGCAGAGGCAAAGAATGAAACAAATCGAGTTGTGGGGGGGGGGGGGGAGGGGGGGGGACTTTTGTCCCGGAGGCAGTATCTGCCATGGAGAAAGCGGCGTCCGTGCCGGCGCAAAGCATTCCACTATCCCTGTGCCTCCTGGGGCGATACTCTAGGGTTGGCGGTGGCGGGTGTGTGTGTGTGTGTGTGTGTGTGTGTGTGTGTGTGTGTGCGGGGGGGGGGGGGTGAAGGCAGCTGCCGTCGACGCGGCGCAATAATGGAAAGGGGGCGGTCACACACACGCTGCCTTTGTACGCTGCGGGATACTTCCGCTTTGATCCGTCTCATTTTGCAGTGCTATCTGAGAGGGACGTGGGAGGTCCAAATCTGATTACATCGTCAGCTACTCACGTATTGCCGCCAGAAGTTGTAGGAGACCGCGTGAGGCAGTAGTTTGATGCTTCAATTTTCTTTGTGTGTCGTTGTCGTCGTGGCGGTTTTCATTTTCCTTCCTTAGAGATTGATTCACTCTGAACGTCAACTGAACGGAAGACGACGTCACTGACAACTGGTGGTGCGTTCACACATGGTCGAAACGTCAATATAACGCCCAGTACCGAACAGTGAAAGTGAGGTTTGAGATACCATCCGTCGTACAAATAGTCATAATAATAAAGTATATTAATGGACGAAGCAGAATCGTAACGGACGTCCTTGGCGAAGATTGTATGCTAAAGTGCGGAGTAAGGGAACGATAGGAAAAGTGTCGTCCTAACATTTTAAAGCATCGTTATTTATGTGCTACGCAAAATTTATATGTTGTTGTTGTGGTCTTCAGTCCTGAGACTGGTTTGATGCAGCTCTCCATTCTACTCTATCCTGTGCAAGCTTCTTCATGTCCCAGTACCTACTGCAACCTACATCCTTTGAATCTGCTTAGTGTATTCATCTCTTGGTCTCCCCCTACGATTTTTACCCTCCACACTGCCCTCCAATACTAAATTGCTGATCCCTTGATGCCTCAGAACATGTTCTACCAACCGGTCCCTTCTTCTGGTCAAGTTGTGCCACAAACTTCTCTTCTCCCCAATCCTATTCAATACTTCCTCATTAGTTATGTGATCTACCCATCTAATCTTCAGCATTCTTCTGTAGCACCACATTTCGAAAGCTTCTATTCTCTTCTTGTCCAAACTATTTACCGTCCATGTTTCACATCCATACATGGCTACACTCCATACAAATACTTTCAGAAATGACTTCCTGACACTTAAATCTATACTCGATGTTAACAAATTTCTCTTCTTCAGAAACGCTTTCCTTGCCATTGCCAGTCTACATTTTATATCCTCTCTACTTCGACCATCATCAGTTATTTTGCTCCCCAAATAGCAAAACTCCTTTACTACTTTAAGTGTCTCATTTCCTAATCTAATACCCTCAACATCACCCGACTTAATTCGACTACATTCCATTATCAAATTTATATATGTTTCTAGAAATATCCCCCAGGCTGTGACTAAGCCATGTCTCCGCAATATCCTTTCTTCCAGGAGTGCTAGTTCTGCAAGGTTCGCAGGAGAGCTTCTGTAAAGTTTGGAAGGTAGGAGGCGCGGCACTGGCGGAATTTAAAGCTGTGAGGGCGGGGCGTGAGCCGTGTTTGGGAAGCTCAGTTGCTGTACTCGCTTCGGCGGTACATATACTAAAATTGGAACGATACAGAGAAGATTAGCATGGCCCCTGCGCAAGGATGACACGTGCCGGCACGGTAGCTCAGCGTGTTCGGTCAGAGAGGTGGCTGGCCTCTGTAATAAAAACCTGAGTGAAAGGATCAACAACGAACTTGAACGGATGTTACGTGACGTCCGCAACGGCCAAACACAACGATCAACAACGAAAAAAAAAAATGGGGAAAAAAAGAAATGCACATATAATACAAGATTTAAAAAAAAGTTGGTAGAGCACTTGCGCGCGAATGGCAAAAGTCCCGAGTTCGAGTCTCGGTCCGGCACACAGTTTTAATCTGCCAGGAAGTTTCAACGTTATTTTTCTTGGAAACCATTTAGCGGTACTCTTGACAGGATAGTTTCAGTAATTCCGAATGAAATTCTTCATTGTGCTGTGATATGAAATAAGCTGCCCATTTTCATGTGTCAAAAAGCTTTTCAAAGGCAGAGTCGACACTTTTTTTTGTTGCATGAATTTCGTGAAATTTTGCTACTGATTAAAGAATTTACTGTCATCCAACTTCGCGTTTCTCAATGCAAAAATCTGTAGCTTCTGCTGCTTGTTCTCGCGCTGGAATATCATCCAATGCCATCCACTGAAAGTGCTTTAATTGGGTGCTAAATCTGCATGTCAAAGATTTGAAGTAGTCTTTGGAAATAACGTACACATTACTCACGTTTGCTCTGAATTCTTTCATCTGTTTTTGATGGGTCTCTCATGATACTCTTAAAATTCCGAGAAATTTGACTGGACGTTCGTGTCATTAGCTTGTAAGAAGCTTTAGTTGTACGTACCTTCATCGTTAGAAAGCATAACAGAAGCCCGACAGGTGGGGCTTGTGTGTATTTGGCAACCTCACGCCTGACAACGCTATATTTGACAAAATAGATCTGTACGCAAAAACGAATGAGTATGAAATTTAAATCGATGTGTAACTACCTGTAAGTGTGCAGTTGTTTTGTGATCCGAACTAAAACGGAAATCATTGATCTTGATAACTGAAAACATGTGTGTCTGGTTGCTGGTCATTCTCTACATGTTGACATCTTATTGTAGCATGCGATTGTTTTGAGGCTCGGTGACGGTGAGAAGACGATGAAATTTACTACTTACTATTGCACTAGTAAAAAACTGTGTTTAAGAAACATGTGGTAGAAAAAATTAATCACGCGTGCGAATTATGGTCGCTGAGAGGTTGCTGCTGTTGCCGTGTAGTCTGCTCAAATAAGGTTTGCACTTACCGCGGCACAATATTTTGCTGTGATTCACAACATTTGCTCCAGCTAAAGATAATGCATTTTTCATTTATTGTTAATTTCTAAAAAATTTAAAATATAAAATACGTACATGTTTTTAAAAAGATTCAAGCATGAGGTTGTGTGCTGAGAATTTAGAGGAAAACATTATTGTCCTCTTTAAAATGGTCAGTTGGCCATAGTCTTTAAGAAAAATGTAGCGCTTCACTTTACTGAACTGCTGGAAATGAGCAGTGGGGAGCCAGGGTGTTTTGCAGGCGTGTGGGACGGAGGATTTGGGGAAATGGGTCCCGAATGGGGCTGGGTTGATTTCCAGGTCACGTGCGTGTTGCCTGTTGGCCCCGGGTGGGTGGCGCCAGTTAGAGTTTCCTTCTTTCAACAGTTCGTGACGGTAGGGTGGGTGGTTAACATTAAAATACAATTTTTTAACGTTGCTGATCCGCCAGAGAAAGACGGGTGTAAAAGTCTAGCAAGAAGCCAGGATATAAATAAACGTTTATTTGGACGAAAGACACATTGTATTATTATTTTCCAGTCGTGGCGTGTGTGTGTGTGTGTGTGTGTGTGTGCGGGGTGGAGGGGGCGGAGGTGTGTGTGTGTGTGTGTGTGTGTGTGTGTTTGAAAGATTGGGATGCAATATTTCGTAAATGCCGCTCGCCGCTAACGGCCGCTGATGCCTGCAGTGGTGCCGCCTGGAGGCGGCTGACTTAACTGCGTGCTCGCGTCGCCAAGCTCGTGTCGCGCACACTCGGAATTCCCATGCAGGCGCCGGAAGCGGGCCGCTAAATCACGGCCGCGCCGATTACGACGGACGGTTATTACGGAGGACGGTTATTGGCTCGTAATAACGGCGCCAATACGCATGTGCGGCCAGGCGGAAAACGTACATGGCGCCGGGCACGGCTCTCTGGGAAATATCAGACGTGTTCACACGGATGGACACGATCAGAATTGTATCGACATCGGGCACCACATTCATGTTACAATAAAGGGCTAATTTCAATATGTATGATACATATAATGCCATGTAATTACTTATATCGCAATACTCACGAAATATATGCGCTTCAAGCCTCATTTTTCATCCACTCACCTGAAAATAGAGGTAAAATGAAATTAGGTATGCTGTCTTTATACAGAATGGAATATAAAGATACATTAAAAATGCAGTTCAACTGTTCTTATTTTAGACTAGAATTAAATTCAGTTTCATTTTTATGGGAGACAGATACCTTGAAGATCAAACAATGAATTTCAGTTTTGACTAGTTGAGTATCACTTACATTAGAAGGAATTTACAATGTATCCATGTAATATGGAAATGTTTAAGATCTGCGATTTTTATGAAATCAGTCACTTTTTGCTAATGTTATTAGCACGATGCGTTTAAGTAGTATGTTGCCATTATCAGATGCGGTGCAGTTACATCATGTACTACATTAATTTGAAGGGTAATGACGTTCATTTGCTGGGTGTGCCAATAATTACATGGTGTTGCGGTAAGGAAATATAGCCCTGTACTGAAAGATACGTTTTTGGTGTTTACCTAAAGTAAGTTGGTTGCTTAAATTATTCCAGCAGTAGATATTATTTCATAAAGATCACAAAAGAATTATTATTTAGTTACCAAATACAGTAATTAAACAAATAAAGAAAAAGTACTTTTTTTTTGCAATCTTGCCTCACACTTTTTCCCTTTCGATTTGCTGCGTCACTCCGTTTCACGCCGGCAAATTTGGGGTTTGACTGTTGACGGATTCTTTTACATTAAATCTAGATTGATAGTGAGATGTATATTTAAGGGCAAAAACGAAGGGAGGATATATTACATATGATCCACACTTGAGAAGGTTAGAGGAGTAGATGTGACTACAGAAGTATGCGTTATATCAATTTTGTTAAAGCAGGGTCTTATGTGTCCTTAAGAAGGTTGCAGAATAGCAAATCATAATTCTAGTGTCCAATAATACGAGTGAATAAACGAATATATGTATTCCTGACGTTCGACGATACGTTTATATATCCTTCATCCATTTTAATAATGATTCTCCGGACAGCCACAACCTCTTGGAAAACAAGAAAAAAGAAATTAGAACACATATTGATAATTTTACACTAAAAAAAAATCTTCTTACATAATTGTTTATATACATTGTAGCAGGAGTTTAGGAAGCGTGGCACTGCTGGTGTAGTGGTATCATGCAAGATTCCCATTCTTGCGACCCGGGTTCGATTCCCGGGCAGTGCACTTATTTTAACTTTGTATAGCTATTCTTCATTGACGAAATGTATTGCCAGTAACTGTTTTTTAGATATGCCGATGTAATTAGCAGGTACTGAAGTGCCTAATGTAAAATTTACATACCTACGATATTGAAATGAACTTCAATAAAAATTAACGGTCTCATAATTTTGACGAAACTGTAAGAAGAGTATATACGATTTCTATTGATACAAATCTGAGGATAATCAAATTGTACAGTTTTGTAGAAGGGACGGAGCTGGAAATCCATGGAGAAGTGGACATTACTCTTCTCGGTACACTAAGCAGACGTTCCTGTTATTCGATATCAACACTATTAATATATTTGTTTTAAACGCACGCAGGTAGGTTGTTCTGTTCTGATAACACGAGGACGTCCATCCCATCTAGCGCAATTTATTATAAATCTCAATGTTATTGCACTTTTAAGTGAATGTAGTCTGCGCTTCACAGGACTTTACAAATCCGTAAAATGAACTCCAGAGATGAGTCAAATTTTGACAAAGAGGTGGCAGCTTGATGAGAAATCGAGATAAATAAACACACACACACACACACACACACACACACACACACACACATCAGCTACAACACGTCTTTACACTTTAGAGTCCTCCATACATCTCTCTATCTAAAGTTACTCTCTACCTCTGTCTATCTAAAGTTACTCGAACTCATTTCCCATAACATCTTGAACCAGCGATCGCTTTTGAGCAGCGACGCTACTGCGCAATCGATACTACATTTGACAATCTAAAATTTCAATATTCTCGAGGCGTCATCACTCTAAAGTAATTCGTTTTTAGCGTCCGCCCCCGGTAGCTGAATGATCGCTGGCACGGTAGCTCAGCGTGTTCGGTCAGAGAGCTGGTTAGCCTCTCTAATAATAATAATAAAAAAAAAAAATAATAATAATAATAATAATAAAAACAACTGAGTGGAACGTTCAACAAAAAAACTTGAACGGATCTCATGTGACGTCCGCAACGACCAAACACAACGATCAACAACGGCAAAACGCTAAAAAAAGAAAAAGCCAGCGTGACGGATTGTCAGTCCTCTGGGCCCGGGCTCGATTTCTGGCTGGGTCGGGAAATTTTCTCCGCCCAGGGGCTGGGTGTTGTGCTGTCATCATCATCCTTTCATCCTCATTGACTGCGGGTCGCTAAGTGGCGTCATATTCAAAGACCGACACCCGGCGAACGGTCTGTCCGACGGGGGGCCCTAGCCATACGATTAAATAAAGTTTTTGACAATGCCATTTCTTACCGTCCGTGTAAGTCACTACCCACCGACCCATCCGAACACACACACACACACACACACACACACACACACACACACACACAGCTTCATAGCCGGCAGGAGTACCCGAGCGGTTCTAGGCGCTACAGTCTGGAACCGCGCTACCGCTACGGTCGAAGGTTCGAATCCTGCCTCGGGCATGGATGTGTGTGATGTCCTTAGGTTAGTTAGGTTTAAGTAGTTCTAAGTTCTAGGGGACTGATGACCACATTAGTTAAGTCCCATAGTGCTCAGAGCCATTTGAATCATTTGAACACAGCTTCATGTACGCTAGTTTACTATTGCAGCGGCGCAGCAACATCATGTAGCCCCAAATTAAGTCAACGTAAACATGACTGTAACACGCCTGTTGAAGGTGCGTGACAACCAGAAACACATCTAGACATAAATAAAGCTGTAGAAGCGGCTAGCTGCAGTACTTTTCCAAGTATTTAATCCATAGAGTCATAGATCAACCGCTTTTACCATAAGTAATTTTTATAGGAATGTAGCCCCCACGTAACAGAGTATTATTCTTTTGCACGCCTAGTTTCAATAGCAAAAAGTAATCTAAAAGTTTCAAATGAATATTTGCTTTCAGTGTAGTTCCCATGACAATTTTTACTGCTTTCTTCAAGTTAGTGTTGCGGGGATATTACACTTAAAGCAGCCCTTTCCATATACGACCGAAAATTATTTGTTACGATTTTTAGAAGGTGAGTACTCGAATCAAGATATGTACACAAGGTTATGTTTGTGAACGGATATGTTGTCCGTTTAAGACAACGACATTGCACAAGTATAATAGAATTGTTCTCCGATTTTTGCGATTGATACACAGTGGCATTAATAAGTTGCAAGTTACCGCCATCACGGCGACTCCCGTTAAAATTATATCTTTGTGTGGCAAAAGCCAGCCTTCACCTCCAGGTATGCTATCTGCAAGATGAAGTTGGCAGTAAAATGTCACCAGAGCCTGGCGAACTAACATCCCGAAATGGTCCTTCCTGAAGTTGTTGCAAGAGGCCCAGCTACGCTGGTCATAAAAAGTAATGACACTCTGGCCCATCGACTTTTTTTTTTTACCAGACATTTTAAATGGGGCCTGCGAAGAGCAGTCGCCAGCAACATGTAACTGATGTTTGAGAGAACAACACGTGCCATTCTATGGAAGTTTATTTGAGTGATTAACTCTTATGGAAGGCTACCAGTTGTGAACGAGCAAGTACGAGGGTTGCCTAGAAAATAATGCACCGCATTTTTTTTCTCACCCGAAAACAATGCTACGAACGCGAAACGTTGTGTATGTATAAAGTCTCCTGAGTGAGCGCATTAAGTTTCGGTGACTTCCGACAGATAGGGTAGCTGCAGGACAGTTTGAAATCGGCATCTGTAAGTCATGTACGTTACAAGCAACGTACCGACATTGAATTTCTCACTGCAGAGAAAGAAACCGTGGGGAATATTCACAAACGCTTGTGCAAAGTCTATGGAGCATCTGCTGTCGACAGCAGTACAGTCAGTCAGTCGCTGGGCACGGAGGGTGAGGTCGTTAGAAGGCGCTTCGGCGGAGCTCCACGGTTTTCAGCGGTCGGGGAGACCATCCACGGCTGTCGCGCCTGACCTAGCCCCTCAGACTTCCACTTGTTTGGGCTATTAAGAGATGCAATTCATGGAAGACATTTTGAGGACGATGAGGTGGTGATTCACACAGTGAAGAACTGGTTCCGCCACCAGGACAAGGATTGGTACCGACAGTGCGTACACGCCCTTGTTTCACGCTGGAGGCAGGACGCAGAACGGTATGGAGATTACGTGGAAAAACAGGGTGTGTAGATAAGACACCATTGTTTAGTTCATTATGTTCAATAAAGAATTGTTAAAGAAAATGCGGTGCATCACTTTCTGGGTAACGCTCGTATTTTAATCATCTTAATTCTCGGTAGTCGCAGTCACTCGTTTAGCTAACGTAAATACGAAAATACGTTCATCGCCAAGTCACCTGGTCATCCATGTCACCTCTCAGGCAACATAAAAAGAATGTTGTATTTTTGTAGGTTGAAAAGTAATGCACACTTGCTTGTTGAACGCGACCTAAGTGACTGAGAAATGATTGCATTGAACCAGTGTATTTTGAGTAGCGGAAGTGTGGAGACGTGTTTACCGCTGTGTCAACGCGAGTAAAGCAGCCTGCAGTTATTGAATTTTTAACTGCTGAAAATGTGACTCGCAGTAAGATTCATCGTCGTTTAAAGGCTGTTTATGGTGAGGATCGTAGAAACATACCGCCGTTTGAGTCTCGTACACATTCGCGTATGGAGGACATAGTGATAGACATCCCTGGGGTTGTGAAGCAGCTGAATTGGTTGAAAATAAGTAAATCGCCAGGTCCCGATGGGATTCCAATTCGGTTTTACAGAGAGTACTCTACTGCATTGGCTCCTTACTTAGCTTGCATTTATCGCGAATCTCTTGCCCAACGTAAAGTCCCGAGCGACAGGAAAAAAGCGCAGGTGACGCCTGTATATAGGAAGAGTAGAAGGATGGATCCTCAAAGTTACAGACTAATATCCTTAACATCGGTTTGTTGCAGGATTCTCGAGCATATTCTTAGTTAGAATATAATGAATTTCCTTGAGACAGAGAAGTTCCTGTCCATGCATCAGCACGGCTTTAGAAACCATCGCTCCTGCGAAACGCAACTCGCCCTTTTTTCACATAATATCTTGCGAACCATGGATGAAGAGTATCAGACGGAAGCCATATTCCTTGACTTCCGGAAAGCGTTTGATTCGGTGCCCCACTGCAGACTCCTAACTAAGGTACGAGCATAAGAGATTGGTTCCCAAATATGTGAGTGGCTCGAAGACTTCTTAAGTAATAGTACGTTGTCCTCAATGGTGAGTGTTCATCGGAGGTGAGGGTACCATCTGGAGTGCCCCAGGGAAGTGTTGGTAGGTCCGCTGTTGTTTTCTATCTACATAAATGATCTTTTGGATAGGGTGCATAGCAATGTGCGGCTATTTGCTGATGATGCTGTGGTGTACGGGAAGGTGTCGTGGTTGAGTGACTGTACGAGGATACGAGATGACTTGGACAGGATTTGTGGTTAGTGTAAAGAATGGCAGCTAACTCTAAATATAAATAAATGTAAATTAATGCAGATGAATAGGAAAAAGAATCCTGTATTGTTTGAATACTCCATTAGTAGTGTAGCGCTTGACACAGTCACATCGATTAAATATTTGGGCGTAACATTGCAGAGCGATATGAAGTGGGACAAGCATGTAATGGCAGTTGTGGGGAAGGCGGATAGTCGTCTTCGGATCATTGGTAGAATTTTGGGAAGATGTGGTTCATCTGCAAAGGAGACCGCTTATAAAACACTAATACCTCTTCTTGAGTACTGCTCGAGCGTTTGGGATCCCTATCAGGTCGGATTGAGGGAGGACATAGAAGCAATTCAGAGACGGGCTGCTAGATTTGTTACTGGTAAGTTTGATCATCACGCGAGTGTTACGGAAATGCTTCAGGAACTCGGGTGGGAGTCTAGAGGAATGCGGGCGATTCTTTCGTGAATCGCTACTGAGGAAATTTAGAGAACCAGTATTTGAGGCTGACTGCAGTACAATTTTTCTGCCGCCAACTTATATTTCGCGGAAAGACCACAAAGATAAGATAAGAGAGATTAGGGCTCGTACAGAGGCATATAGTCAGTCAATTTTCCCTCGTTCTGTTTGGGAGTGGAACAGGGAGAGAAGGTGGTAGTTGTGGTACGAGGTACCCTCCGCCACGCACCGTATGGTGGATTGCGGAATATGTATGTAGATGTAGGTGTAGACGATGCTGTTGATAGGTCTACTGTAAATCGGTGGATACTAAAATTTCGTGGTTGCGAGCCTGGAAAAGCCGTAATTGTTGGTGACACGGGTAGCGGATGGCCAATCACTGTCGCAGCCGATAAACATTGCATAATCATCGACGATTTAATTCGAAAGGACGAATCACCGTATCGTAAACCATATTGGAATAGCCAAGGAACGGGTCGGCTTCATTTTTGAACAATTAGGATACCGTAAAATCTATGCACTATGGGTACAACGCCGTTTCACAGAAGAGAACAAACAGTGTGGAGTGGAATGCTGCGAGCAACTTTTGCAGTGCTACCGTGACAGAGACGGCGACTTCCTTTTGAATATTGTGACAAGGGACGAGTCATGGATCCATCATTACGACCCATAGGAGAAAAGACGGCGCGCTGAGTATCGACATTCGTTTTCTCCTCAGGCGAGAAAGTTCAAAACACAATCATTCACAAAAAATTCTTTTGACTGTGTTCTGGGATGCTCACCGAGTTTATGTAACCTATAATCTGGTACGAGGGGCAACGGTAAATTGTTCTCAGTACAGAGAGACTCTAAAAAATCTCCGATGTAAAGTTTGTCGTGTTATAGGCAGCGTGGCGCCAATAAATTTACTACATGACAACGCTGGTCCACACACCTCGCACGCAACTAAAGAGACTCTGCGAAACATGAAGTTTGATCTGATTTCACACCCTCTTTCCTCCCGCGATCTTGGGCCTTGCGATTTTTACTTTTTCCTCTACTCATGAGAGACCTCAAGGGTTATCATTACACCGCGGACGATGATGTGAAGGCAGTTGTCAAGTCTTGGATTCGAGAAAAATCGGAAGAATTTTTCATTGAAGGAATGAAAAACAACTTGTTACTTGGGAGAAATGTGTTATTCTTAACGGTGACTATGTTGAAAAATAAATATATAACTTTTAAGTTTAAGAACTGGGCTTTAATATAGTTTTTGTCTGATCTTCCTAATTGTTTTCGTTCGTGTTCTACAAGCATGTGTACCTTACTTTTCAGCCTATCCTCGTATTTGACGAAATCTCCTTCGCTCGCCTCTTTATCTGATGTTTTTCTTTATTTCTTGTGCTTTGTATTTTCTAGTTAACCGAGCAACGACTTCCTAATTTATATTACGTTTATGTGGAACAATTTAAACACCCTTTGGTACTTTCCTCCTCCATCTTCTTCCTCTTCTTCTTTTTCTTCTTCTTCTTTTACGGCTTGCGTAGGACCTCAAAAAATGGCTCTGAGCACTATGGGACTTAACTTCTGAGGTCATCAGTCCCCTAGAACTTAGAACTACTTAAACCTAACTAACCTAAGGACATCACACACATCCATGTCCGAGGCAGGATTCGAACCTGCGATCGTAGTGGTCGCGCGGTTCCAGACTGTAGGGCCTAGAACCGCTCGGCCACACCGGCCGGCGTAGGACCTCAGGTAACTCCTTCATGGACTGCATTTGCTACATTTGCTATTTCTCCTCCAAATACTTCTTCATCATTACTCTTCTGTTCTCCCGCTCTTTTTTGGCCATCATCAGTGTCTTCTTCTCTTGTCTGCTCAGACTCTCTGCATCCTTTTCCTGTACCGTTCAGTGTCGTTGACGTCTGCGATATTAGTCGCAGTGTACGAGGTTCTCCAATTTTCTTTGCCTTCCACTTTGACCTCAATACAGACCAATCCGTCTTTAGCTCAACAACCCACTTTCTTTCTGTCTTTTCTCTTGTCCCCCCTGTTGTTTCCCAAAGTCTTTTCATAATTCAATCTGTAATCATCCTGATCACATACCCCGCAACTCTTTTCAGTCATATTTCTCCTGTTATTGTCCTCATGCTCCGGTACAGTTCTTGCCCAGAACTTCCCATCGATGTCTCACTGCCTCTTTTACAGCCCAGTGTTTTCCTAGGTTTTTCTCTCTTCTTTTTCTGTCTGTTTTGCACCACATCTTCCTAGTGCAATCTTCTCTGCCCGTGCTACGTATTTCAGTGCGATTCCATTTGTCAAACAGCGTGCTTCTTCGTATACGTAATTAAAAATTTCAGTCCATCTGTTTGAATCCTAATAGGACTGTTGTTTGAGCAGTGTTGTGAGCTCCCATCTGTGCTTTGTTTCTTGTAGTAGCCTTACTCCAGTTAACTGTGATGAGACTAGTAAATGAAATCTAATGTCTAGCAGCAGGTCTCATTGTAGCAGGACCTGGCAGAACGTGGGAGAGAATACTGCCAGTTTGTTGGCCATAACGAGGACAGGTGGGGTGCCACTGCACATGGGAAACGCCTTACCAGCAGAGCTAAAGAGACGAGACCACCTCATAAAAGCTTACGAAACAAGAGGAACAATGTGCACCTGGGAAATCGAAACTGTTCGCCAGAATAAAGGAGGAAAGCACAGGAAATGTATTTTCTGATGGCAAACAGTGCCGCTCGGTGGGCAAAAAGTGTCAACCCAGCGCGAAGAACACATCAGTACCGAGAAGCAAACGAGAAAGTAACAAAGCTGGAGGCGTGAGGTCGTCAGCTGGATAACAGCATACAAGTTGAGGAAGATTTATGGGCTATGAAAACTTAATGACGTAAGATACAAAGCACAGTCGTAAAGGGGCTGTCGTAACTGTTTCTGCTCTTTCCTGCACGGGAACAATAGCAGAGCGGCAACGACGAGAAACAACATGAAGCTCGTGGCGAGTGACGGGGTTTCTCACGCTGCGACCGCTGTTGGTGTGCGGTGAAGGACATGGAGTTCCTCACCTCCGTCGCAGCAGGGGAAGTTAATGAAAGCAATCAATCTCCGCCTCTTAGTGCCATGATTTATCGCAGCCACTGGGAACGTTCCTCGGCCCTAAGGTTAGGCTGTTCTTGCAAGCAACTTTTTGTACGGTGCTGTGGCTGCGAGAGAGAAAAATCCAGCAAAATTGTCCATGTATCCTCACGTTATGTGAAGACGAAGTCTAGTGGGGGTAAGATAGATACTGCGTACAGGAAAATTAAAGAGACGTTTGGAGATAATGGAATCTCCTGCATGAATATCAAGATCTGGGGTGGAAAACCAGTCCTACGCAAAGAAGGGAAAGCAGGTGGAAGGAGTATATAGAGGGTCTATACAAGGGCGATATACTTGAGGGCAATATTACGGAAATGGAAAAGGACACAGATGAAAATGAGATGGGAAATATGATTCTGTGAGAAGACGTTTGTCGGTACTACTGACACCCTTGGGAAAAGCAGCCATGAAGAAACTCCTCCGTCTGCTGTGTAAGATGTATGAGCCGGGAGAAGTGTCATCGGACTTTAAGAGGAACATAATAATTCCAATTCTAATGAACGCAGGTGCTGACCGATGGAAATATTAAAGAACTACCAGTTTAATAAGTCATGGTTGAAAAATACTAACACGGATCCCTTACAGAAGACTGGAAAAACTGGTAGAAGCCAACGGGGAAGATCAGTTTGGATTCCGGAGAAATGTAAGAACATTAGAGGTAATACTGAACCTACGACGTCTCTTAGAAGATACGTTAAGGAAAGAAAAACCTACGTTTATAGCATTTGTAAACTTAGAGAAAACTTTTGACAGTGTGGTCTTTAATACTCCCTTGGAAATTCTGAGGGTAGCAGGGCTACAATACAAGGAAAGAAAAGCTATTTACAACTTGTACAGAAACCAGTCGGTAGTAATAAAAGTCGAGAGGCTTGGAAGGAAAGCAATGGTTGAGAAGAGAGTGAGACAGGTTTGTAACCTATCCGCGATATTATTCAACCTGGACATTGAGCAAGCAGTAAAGGAAACCAAAGAAAAATTTAGAATATGAATTAATGTTCAGGGAGAAGAAAAAAAAACCATGTGGTTTGACGATGACATCGCAATTCTGTCACAGACAGCAAAGGTAGAAGGACAGTTGAACGGAATGGGCTGTGTCTTGAAAGGAGGATGTAAGATGAACATCAATAAAAGCAAAACAAATAGAATGTAATGTTGTCGAATTAAATCGGTTGATGCAGAGGGAATTAGATTAGGAAACGAGACACTAAAATCGGGAGATGAGTTTTGCTATTTGGGCAGCACAATAACTGATGATGGCTGAAGTGTATGGTATACGAAATGTACGAGGGCAGTTCAATAAGTAATGCAACACATTTTTTTCTGTAACAGGGGTTGTTTTATTCAGCATTGAAATACACCAGGTTATTCCCCAATCTTTTAGCTACGCAACACTATTTTTCAACGTAATCTCCATTCAATGCTACGGCCTTACGCCACCTTGAAATGAGGGCCTGTATGCCTGCACGGTACCATTCCACTGGTCGATGTCGGAGCCAAAGTCGTACTGCATCAATAACTTCTTCATCCGCGTAGTGCCTCCCACGGATTGCGTCCTTCATTGGGCCAAACATATGGA
Organism: Schistocerca serialis cubense; assembly: GCF_023864345.2. Lineage (NCBI taxonomy): Eukaryota > Metazoa > Arthropoda > Insecta > Orthoptera > Acrididae > Schistocerca > Schistocerca serialis. The sequence goes on from NC_064639.1 coordinate 795,699,647, forward strand.
AATCCGACGGTGCGAGATCGGGGCTGTAGGGTGCATGAGGAAGAACAGTCCACTGAAGTTTTGTGAGCTCCTCTCGGGTGCGAAGACTTGTGTGAGGTCTTCCGTTGTCATGAAGAAGGAGAAGTTCGTTCAGATTTTTGTGCCTACAAACACGCTGAAGTCGTTTCTTCAATTTCTGAAGAGTAGCACAATACACTTCAGAGTTGATCGTTTGACCATGGGGAAGGACATCGAACAGAATAACCCCTTCAGCGTCCCAGAAGACTGTAACCATGACTTTACCGGCTGAGGGTATGGCTTTAAACTTTTTCTTGGTAGGGGAGTGGGTGTGGCGCCACTCCATTGATTGCCGTTTTGTTTCAGGTTCGAAGTGATGAACCCATGTTTCATCGCCTGTAACAATCTTTGACAAGAAATTGTCACCCCCAGCCACATGACGAGCAAGCAATTCCGCACAGATGGTTCTCCTTTGCTCTTTATGGTGTTCGGTTAGACAACGAGGGACCCAGCGGGAACAAAGCTTTGAATATCCCAACTGGTGAACAAATGTGACAGCACTACCAACAGAGATGTCAAGTTGAGCACTGAGTTGTTTGATGGTGATCCGTCGATCATCTCGAACGAGTGTGTTCGCACGCTCCGCCACTGCAGGAGTCACAGCTGTGCACGGCCGGCCCGCACGCGGGAGATCAGACAGTCTTGCTTGACCTTGCGGCGATGATGACACACGCTCGTAGACTGGTAATGGCAAGAAAAATATTTCTGAAGAACAGAAATTTGTGAACATCGAATACCGACTTGAAGTGCCAGGAAGTCTTTTCTGGAAGTATTTGTATGGAGTGTGAGGGTAGTGAAACACGACGATAAGCAGTTTAGACAAGGAGACAATATAAGTTTTTCAAATCTGGTACTACAGTAGAATGTTGAAGATTAGATGGGTAGATCAGGTAACGAATGAGGAGGTAGTGAATAGAACCGGCTAGAAGAGAAATTTGTGGCACAATCTAAGTGTGTGTGTGTGTGGGAGGGGGGGGGGGGGGGTAGAACTCTAACTCGTAGAGGGAGACCAAGAGATGAATGTAGCAAGAATATTCACAAGGATGTAGGTTGTAGTAGTTATTCGGAGATGAAGAAGCTGAAGAGAACTGCACAAGATAGAGCAGTGTAGATAGCTGCATCAAGCTAGTCTTGGGACTGAAGACAACAACAACAGCATCAATACAAAACAATAGCTACGCTCTCATCTCAACGTGCTCACTAAAGATCTACGCCGGCCGTGGTGGCCGAGCGGTTCTAGGCACTACAGTCTGGAACCGCGCGCGACCGCTACGGTCGCAGGTTGGAATCCTGCCTCGGGCATGGATGTGTGTGATGTCCTTAGGTTAGTTAGGTTTAAGTAGTTCTAAGTTATAGGGGACTGACGACCTTAGAAGTTAAGTCCCATAGTGCTCAAACCCATTTGAACCATTAAAGATCTACAGCGCGGATCCGAACTGTGCATTTTTTTTTATAGTTTTACTTTTTTACTACTCACTTCTTAATTGCTCGTTCATTATGTTTAGTACGACTTGTTGCTTGAATTTTTCTTTTTCAAGTGCTTGATGCTTTACAAGTTGCCTTCACAGTCACATCATTCATCTTATCTACAAGCCGCTGTTGCGTATATTCATTATAGTTGGTGTCTTTCTGTTGCTGTTTGTAAATGTTCTACAACTAAATATTGTGCTGTTGACTGACACCTAAAATTATATTTCAAACAACATTAATTTAAAATTCTAACCAAAACACTGTTTTCGATTTGGACTGGGCACACCATTAAAAGCGATATGATCCGTCTCAGTTCGGCGTGCCACTACAAGCACAAAAGCGAAACTAACTTCAGAAATACCGGAGGGAAGGACAACAGGCAATTTTATTTGTGCATGTTAAAATAGTAACATGTTTATGTGTATAAATAAGTACCGTTATATGTTTATGTAAAATTCACCTCTGAAATTGAGATGGGCATGTAGTGGGCTTCAGTTATGTAAATTGTTCATTTGACAAAATCGCGAATATTCGCGTGTTTTGCCCCATTTTTATAGTTCTTTAACATTTGTAATAAAGAGGAAGACATCAACAGCATCCGATTACAAGATTAATGATGGCCATTTGTAACATATGACATTGTATAAATGTGAAGTTGGACGAGCGTAAGAAACCATCAGTACGCTAGGTGAATGGAAGACTTAGATTTATTGTGATAAGGTTTCTAGGAAAATACACTGCTCCTGCAAAAGTGATTGCACACAAGATGGTAATGCGGCCAGTTCTTGAGTACTGTTACGGTGTTTAGAGTTATCGTCAGATCGGCACGACTGTGGAAATGTAATGAATTCAAAGATATGTTGATAGGATCACAGCACGTCAGTACAGCCCACATGCAACTGTAACAGAAATATACAGTGGGTTGCAGTGTATATATAAATGTACGAGGGTCGCCCAGAAAGTAATGCCCCACATTTTTTCTTCAACAATTACTTATTCCATACAATGAAATCGACATACATGAAAGGATTGCTGGGCCACGACGTAGTCTGGAGCAATGAAAGGCCTGGCGTCGATGCAGCAAAATTACGTCATTACGTCGTTATGGTGAAGTGGTTAGCACACTGGACACTGGACTCGCATTCGGGAGGACGACGGTTCAATCCCGCGTCCAGCCATCCTGATTTAAGTTTTCCGTGATTTCCATAAATCGCTCCAGGCAAATGCCGGGATGGTTCCTCTGAAAGGGCACAGCCGACTTCCTTCCCCGTCCTTCCCTAATCCGATGAGACCGATGACCTCGCTGTTTGGTCTCTTCCCCCAAACAACCCAACAAATTATAGTGATCACATGCTATGAAGGAAGAACACTTGTTCAGAGTGCAAGAGTACTCATTCAGTATGCTGCCACTGGTTGTCAAAAGCGAACTTGAGACACCTTTCAGCTACGAATGAGCAGCTAGAAGAACTGAGTGGACGAGAAAAGCAGGCCAAGTGAAGTGACTATTGCTTCACGGTGGTAGGCGGGCGATAACTTGTTTTTGTTTCCGGGGTGAAGTGCTGGTGGCAGGAAAACACTAGCCGGTCCGGTTCGCATGAATAAACTCTGTCAGTGTGCTTGGAAGGTCTCTGACGGTATCCTGGTCCGTACATAATGTCGAGCTATTGCGCCAGTGCCAGCCTCGAAATTTGAGACGATGATGCAGCCAGTCACCTACTGCGGAGTTACGCTCCAGAAGCTAGAGCTTGTGCTGAAGATTGTATGCAGACTACCTGGCACCTTCACGCCACTGAGTTCCCTACTGGGTGACTACCTCCTGAGCCTCCTGGGGACTTCCACCTGCCTTGTGGGAGGTCTGTTCGAGTCCGGGCTGATAGGTGCCTGCTACCCTACCAATACTGTCTGGTCCTTAAGGACCATCTTGTCGCCGACCACCACCCAGGGCGGGCAATATGCCTTCGACATCGATCATGCAGAAAGCTACGGTTTCGGTACTGTCCCTGTGCTGTATTCCAGGACCCAAGGTCGGCAAGCAACCTGGACGGGGTTGTTATTCATCACCCGTGGCACAGAGTGCCATCCTGCTGACATAAACGAATTAGCTGCCTATGCTAGCAACTGCGCAGGCGTACCTGCTCACTAAGATGTGCGGCTCAAGACGTCACCTCGGGGTCAACAGCCACCCTTCCAGCGGCGACAACACTTCCGCACTCAACACGAATAAAAGTGTGATTCAACCAGGGATGTCTTATTAGCAGTTCGCCGCTCGCTTCCAGTGACCCCCACCACTCTCAACGCACGTCGAGACGAAGGAAGCGGTGACTCATCCTGGCCTTTGCGCAGCCGTTTCCTCTGCCACTGTTGGGTCCACACGCGGCCACAACTATCTGTTGTCAGAAGTATCTACAGCAACGCCGGCTGCTGCCATTCGCCGAGAGGACTCCCCGTCTGCGACATAACTGCCAGCTGAAGCTTGCGGTTTGAACATTACAAGTTTGGCGAGAGGTCTTTACATTTTTGTATCCTCGGTTCTGTTACTCTTGTTTTTTGTCAGGGCGGATAGGGCTGAAATACATAAAAAATTGCAGGTATGGTTTGAGAAAGAAGAGGGACCTGAGGACTTGTCACATTTTAAAATGAGTTGTCGAGTGCTATCTGAGTCCATATGACACCAAAACTTTTAGTACCGAGCGGTGTCCCTTACAGCAGACCATGCTTTCCATAAATGAAATTCAAGTTAATCCTCTGACTGGCTCTTGCAGGGTAAATTCCTCGAGCTGTGCAGCACATACCGCGAACTGAAACGCCATAATTTGGAAGAAAACAAAAGACTGGCTAATGATGCGTTTGCGCACTAACGAAAAAAGTTGGCGCGGATAGCTGACCTGTTTCACATTACTTCATATTTCTGTGAAGCCTTGTTGTGCACAAGCGTTATTGTCTACTTGATTACTTTATTTTGCCCATATGCTGAGGACGAAACTGAAGACTGCCCCTACGTTGGTACATCTACATCTACATACATACTCCGCAATCCACCATACGGTGCGTGGCGGAGGGTACCTCGTACCAAAAAATGGCTCTGAGCACTATGCGACTTAATTTCTGAGGTCATCAGTCGCCTAGAACTTAGAAGTAATTAAACCTAACTAATCTAATGACATCACACACATCCATGCCCGAGGCAGGATTCGAACCTACGACCGTAGCGGTCGCTCGGCTCCAGACTGTAGCGCGTAGAACCGCACGGCCACTCCGGCCGGCCTCGTACCACAACTAGCACCTTCTCTCCCTGTTCCACTCCCATCAGAACGAGGGAAAAATGACTGACTATATGCCTCTGTACGAGCCCTAATCTCTCTTATCTTATCTTTGTGGTCTTTCCGCGAAATATAAGTTGGCGGCAGAAAAATTGTACTGCAGTCAGCCTCAAATGCTGGTTCTCTAAATTTCCTCAGTAGCGATTCACGAAAGAAACGCCCGCTTTCCTCTAGAGACTCCCACCCGAGTTCCTGAAGCATTTCCGTAACACTCGCGTGATGATCAAACCTACCAGTAACAAATCTAGCAGCCCGTCTCTGAATTGCTTCTATGTCCTCCCTCAATCCGACCTGATAGGGATCCCAAACGCTCGAGCAGTACTCAAGAAGAGGTATTAGTGTTTTATAAGCGGTCTCCTTTACAGATGAACCACATCTTCCCAAAATTCTACCAATGAACCGAAGACGACTATCCGCCATCCCCACAACTGCCATTACATTCTTGTCCCACTTCATATCGCTCTGCAATTTTACGCCCAAATATTTAATCGATGTGACTGTGTCAAGCGCTACACTACTAATGGAGTATTCAAACATTACGGGATTCTTTTTCCTATTCATCTGCATTAATTTACATTTATCTATATTTAGAGTTAGCTGCCATTCCTTACACCAATCACAAATCCTGTCCAAGTCATCTTGTATCTTCCTACAGTTACTCAATGACGACACCTTCCCGTACACCACAGCATCATCAGCAAACAGCCGCACATTGCTATCCACCATATCCAAAAGATCATTTATGTAGATAGAAAACAACTGGGGCACTCCAGATGGTACCCTCACCTCCGATGAACACGCACCATCGAGGACAACGTACTGGGTTCTATTACTTAAGAAGTCTTCGAGCCACTCACATATTTGGGAACCAATCCCATATACTCGTACCTTAGTTAGGTGTCCGCAGTGGGGCGGCGAGTCAAACGCTTTCCGGACGTCAAGGAATATGGCATCAGTCTGATACCCTTCATCCATGGTTCGCAAGATATTACGTGAAAAAAGGGCAAGTTGCGTTTCGCAGGAGCGGTGCTTTCTAAAGCCATGCTGATGCATGGACAGCAACTTCTCTGTCTCAAGGAAATTCATTATATCCGAAGTGAGAATCCTGCAACAAACCGATGTCAAGGGTATTGGTCTGTAACTTTGAGGATCCGTCCTTCTACCCTTCTTATATACAGGCGTCACCTGCGCTTTTTTCCAGTCGCTCGGTACTTTATGTTGGGCAAGAGATTCGCGATAAATGGAAGCTAAGTAAGGAGCCAATGCATTAGAGTACTCTCTGTAAAACCGAATTGGAATCCCATCAGGACCTGGAGATTTGTTTATTTCAAACCAATTCAGCTGCTTCACAACCCCAGGGATGTCTATCACTATGTCCTCCATACGCGAATCTGTACGAGACTCAAACGGCGGTATGTTTGTACGTTAAATCCGAAGACAGTGATTATAGTTACACCGGGAGTAATTTTGAACCATTCTCGGCCATCAGACTTCTTTTGCTGAGACCGCTGCTGATATATTACAGTAGCCCAGCAAGTAATAAAATTTTCGAATCTCTACGCTTGTTTATCGGAGAACGTTCAAAGGCTGGCACACGTGCCTCTTCGGGCGCCGTGAGGTCAGGCTATCAGCAGCAGAGAGCGGCGGCCAAGGGCTCGAGGCGTGGCGAGATGAGGCTGTGGAGTGGACTGCAGCCAGCGCCTGTAGCAGTGCGCTCTCCAAATATTTGCGCCCGTCTAGGCCCGGCCGCGCCACGCCGCGGCTACACCCACTCCTCCTGCGCTAATGGCCACAATAAACACCGCAGCGCTCCCTTTTCCCTGGCTGGCCTTATCAGGCGCCCCCGCTGACACAGCCCTGCCCTTGGCACCGTTTCCCCCTGAATAGTCTCGAGCCTACCTGGCGGCGAGGGGCAGCACGCCTTCCGCGACTCTGTCTGCTCCAACAAGGTTGGAGTGTGACGTCACGTTCGAGGTGCATGTGACAGACAGGTAGCGGCGCGTACCTCCCATCACGTGACACTGCAGGTTTTACGAGTGTCAGCTGCCGCCTCGCGGCGGGAGCTAGGAACTGTTTCAGTCGAATTTAATTATTCTTAACTGCGCGTTTAAACACATGCAAGCACAAGACAAAGTTAAGGACTTTAATAGGTACCTTTTCATTGACATACTGATTTTCCGTCGACCTTGCACGGAGACAAGCGTTCCTGAAATATGGCGCACAAGGCGAATAGTGTGACGTCACAACTTCGTTGCGGGGCCCATGTTTCCTGTGGGTGCGACGTCATCAGAAACAAGTTTGCAACCGACAACGATGGTGGAACCAAGCAGGCACGGCATTACTTAACGGAAGCAGCTCGGCACGGTTTAGAGAAAAGAGTGACAATTATGTCTCCTGGTGACTAGACTGGTATTTGAAGCCCCAACCTCGGACAATGTGAGTCGTGAGTATACGACCCTTGTACAGTGATATTATGTTATTTTTGATGCAGGTCATCCCGACACCCAAATATGTCTATAGGTGAATCAATGCGACATTCTAGAGGAGTTGCACGCTCGACCTTGTGTCGTGTTCAAGAGTTAATGAAAATAACAGTCTGCAGATTCTTATTTATTTTAGGATTAGCGACCGGTATGGCCGAGCGGTTCTAGGCGCTACAGTCTGGAACCGCGCGACCGCTACGGTCGCAGGTTCGAATCCTGCCTCGGGCATGGATGTGTGTGATGTCCTTAGGTTAGTTAGGTTGAAGTAGTTCTAGGGGGCTGATGTCCTCAGAAGTTAAGTCCCATGGTGCTCAGAGCCATTTGAACCATTTTGCTAGGATTTGAATCAGCAACGGTGATCGTTTTCAAAGTGTAAAAGTATCAAAAAAATGGTTCACATGGCTCTGAGCGCTATGGGACTTAACTTCTGAGGTCCGAAAGCTTATGACGACTATCTTTTGGGATTCACAAGGGATAATCCTCATCAACTATCTGGAATAGGGTAAAACTATTACAGGTGAATATTATTTATCGTTACTGGGCCGTTTGAAAACCGAGCTGCAAGAAAGACGCCGATGATTGGACCGCAAAAAAGTCCTTTTCCATCACGACAATGCACCAGCACACACCTCAGCAATTGTGGTCGCAAAATTAATGGAAATAGGATTCCAACTCGTTTCACATCCCCCCTATTCTCCAGATTTGGCTCCCTTGGACTATTTGTTCCCCAGTTTGAGGAAATGGCTGGCGGGATAAAGATTTTATTCAAACGAGGAGGTGCTTGCAGCAACTAATACCTGTTTTGCAGACTTGGACAATTCCTATTATTTGGAAGGGATCAACAAATTAGAACAGCGTTGGACGAAGTGTATAAGTCTAAAAGGAGACTATGTCGAGAAATGAAAAAGGTTTACCCCAGACACTTAAGTAGTTTCTATTTTTGCACGGACTTTTCAGACGTCCCTCGTGCATCTGACTATTCGTGGTGACACTTTGCCTTATCTTACTCCTGGATTTCAGTTACCTCTCTGTGAGACCTTCCGATTCTTCATGTCCTTCATGCCAGTGATTTTATTTTTCTCAAAGTCTGAAACAGTTGTAAGTGCATCCACTGGGCATACTGTGTTGCAGTTTCTATGCTATCACGTAGCGATACCATCCCAGGGGCTTCTAAGCTAGTAATGGAGTTGCAAGTTTCCGTCAGAAACCAGTAGCGGTTGCGCGTGATCTGGCAGATCCAACCTACAGTGCGCGCCCGTTGAGCTAAGCCTTCAGCGGCTCTGGACTACGATCGCCCTCTGCCGCCGCAGTATAGAGTGATCGGTGGCAGCTACTCAACCCACCCGCACTTTGAGCCTCTGCGCTACGTCACGATCGTTTGTGCTTCGTACAGCAAGCTTAATCATAGTTGACATCGTGATAGCTGGACTCTGTTTCTTGGTGCAATATTTGTAATGAGTCTTCGTTCACTTGACGAAATACAACTTACGTACATCTTTTCTGTTTACTGTGATGAACTTCGCCAATCACTTGTGCTCCTGGCCAGCTTTCCTACGATGACAGTTGTCGCACCACTCTGTAGCCCACCTCTCCTTGCCTTCGTCTATGAGGTCGTTAACAACAGTCTACCACTGAACAGTTCCAGCAGCGTTAGACAAACCCAATAACCGTCGTGTAGTCACACCATTCTTCGTGTGTAGGAATGGGTTTTTCCTGTAATGAAAATATTGAAAATAAATCCGCAGAAGAATGAAATTTTAATCAACATATTCCGCAGGCGTGGAAATAGAAGATAGGGTTGTAGCGTTCTGTCAAGGTGTTTATGGTGAACAGTTATCATTCCGGCCAGTGTGTTAAGGTGCCGCATCTTCTGCTCTGTCATCAGGAGAGAAATGCGAAAGCGTTCATTAAAGAAGCGCCGCACGTCCGCTTATCGTAATTTAGTGAAGGCAACGAGGAGGGTGGAGGTACGGGATTAATTGCACGTGGGCGCCGCATAATGAGAGACCAATCTGCCGATGGTAGGGCAGACACGCGCTGCTCTCGGCCTCTTCCAAGGGCACGCACTTCAGTAAAACGACGCCCTCGCATCACAGACGCGTGTTTTTATCGCCCGACTCCCACGCAGTCCAGTCCCGTTCACCCACGCGTGTCACGCACTGGGAGGTGCGTATTTGCCGGTGGGCGCGCCTTCTCCGCAGTAGTGTGTGCATGCATATGGTCTGTGTGCTCAGGGCGCGGCGCCCGGGCGCGTGCTACCGCCCTAAAACAGAGGTCGCAGGAACTCGAGAATGGGACCCGGCCAACCTATGTCTACGTCCCATTACCCAGCAGAGAAGAACTCTTACATGGATCACTGTTCTCTTTCTACTCCTTGCCGCAAGAGGGAATGTCACACACAGACGCGTCAGCAAAATGGTGAGAGGGGGGGGGGGGTAAGGGAGGGGGAAGCGAGAGAGAGGGCACTTGCCCCCTCCCCCCATGGAGCATGTACGCCAGACTTCTTCCATTACAAAATTCATCATACACTTGTAGAAGTGCGTGGGTAGCCGCACATTCTTTGGGATATAACAAGTTTTCGTGTCACCTACACTGAAGCGCCAGAGAAACTGGTATAGTCATGCGTATTCAAATACAGAGATATGTGAAGAGGTAGAGTACGGACTGCGTTCGGCAACGCCTATATAAGACAACAAGTATCTGTCGCAGTTGATAGCTAGGTTACTGCTGCTACAATGGCAGGTTATCAAGGTTTAAGTGAGTTTGAACGTGGTGTTATATTCGGCATAGAAGCTAAGGGGCACAGCATCTTCAAGGTAGCTATGAAATAGGGATTTTCCCGTAGGACCATACCACGAGTGTATCATGAATACAAGGAATCCGGTAAAACATCAGATCTCCGACATCGCTGCTCCCGGAGAAAGATCCTGCAAAAACGGGACCAAAACAACGGGAACAATCACGACTGAAGAGAATCGTTTACGTGATAGAAGCGCAACCCTTCCGCAAATTGCTGCAGATTTCAGTGCTGAGCCATCAACAAGTGCCAGCGTGCGAACCATTCATTGAAACATCATCGATATGGGTTTTCGTAGCCTGCATGCTAGCAGTGGACTATTCAAGCTGATGGAGACTTTGTAATGGTGTGGGGCGTGTGAAGTTGGAGTGTTATGGGATCCCTGATACGTCTAGATACGACTATGACAGGTGACACGTACGTAAGCATCTTGTCTGATCACCTGCATCCATTCATGTCAATTGTGCACTCCAACGGTCCTGGGCAATTCTAGCAAGACAGTGCGACACCCCACACGTCCAGAATTGCTACAGAGTGGCTCCAAGAACGTTCTTTTGAGTTTCAACACTTTCGCTGGCCACCAAACTCTCCAGACATGAATATCATTGAACATATCTGGGATGCCTTGCAACGTGCTGTTCAGAAGAGATCTCCACCCCTTCGTACTCTTACGGATTTATGAACAGCGCTGCAGGATTCGTGATGCCAGTTCTCTCCAGAACTAGTTCAGACATTGCTGGAGCCCATGCCACATGGTGTTGCGTCACTTCTGCGTTTTCGCGGGGGGGGGGGGGGGGGGGGCGGGGGGGGTTGGAGGGGGGAGGGGGCTACACGATATTAGGTAGGTTTACCAGTTTCATTCGCTCTTCAGTATGTACTATTTTCTTCTTGTAATCAACTGATTTAATCTACAATGCTATTTTTAATCATGCATCTTCCCTCCCTCCTTCCCTCCCCCTCCCCCTCCGCATGAATTACCACGGACGCCCTTGGTCACAGTTTCTGTATTTTATTTCTTTACTACTCTGCTGTCTTTTAGGACACTAAGAGAAACTTACAATTAGTATGGCAAAAGCGGCTTGCATTTATTGGTCGAATACTGTAGGACGGAGGGCATTTTTCTTCTGTTCTAGAATACCACTCAAATGTCTACGATCGCTATTACGGTGGAGGAACAGGGACGCAGCGAAATTGTGCAGTGGGTGAACCATATGGCTGGCTAGAGGACGTTATCATAGCAATGCTAAAAAAGAACTGGTTTGTGAAATGTTCGAAGAAAGATACCAAATCCTTTCGCGAGAACCTATTTCGAAAAATTCAATAACATTGTTCCAGGGGCTATAATAAATATATTTCAGGCCCGTCGTATAATGTTCCGTAGACTATGAATATACAGGGTGTATTCAAACCTTTTGGGTCATAGGTGATACTGGGTCCACAAACAATTAAATTGAGATGAGTAACCAACTGTCGGAAATGCATATTTATTCTGTTATGGACATACACAGCGTACACTGCATAACAACGACGTAGCTCACAGTAACTGTTCAAAGTGACGGTTCAGCATTACCTGGTCACCTGGTGATCCTGTGAGACGTGCTGTCGCCGTCATTGGAGACTGTACCCCTTGTTGCCCACGAAGAGATGTGCTTTCAACACGACGGTGCATCATCCCTCCTCAATGTTAATGTCTGCGAGCACATGAACAACACGTACCCCCGTAGCTAGACTGGAAGGCGCGCTTCTATGTCATGGACAGCGCGATCGCCGGATCTCACACCTTTGGACTTTTTCCTCTGGGGTTACCTCAAGACTTTGATGTATCAACTCCCAGTAGAAACCAATGAAGACCTGCTTGCTAGGGTCCAAGCTGCCTATCTCCTGCTACAACAGACATCAGGGATCTTTGTGAGAAAGCGGCAGAACTTCATGTACCGTTGCCACACATGCATAGAGACTAGCGATCGTCACTTTGAACAATTACTATGAGCTACGCTATTGTTATGCGGTGGAGGATGATGATGGTTGGTTTGTGTTGCGCTCAACTGCGCGGTCATCAGCGCCCGTCCCAATCTTTACGCAGTCCAATCTAGCCACTTTCACGAATGATAATGAAATGATGAGGACAACACAAACGCCCAGTCCCCGCGCAGAGAAAATCCCCAACCCGGCCGGGAATCGATCCCAGGACCTCATGATCCAGAGGCAGCAGCTCTAGCCGCTAGAGCCCGAGCAGCGTTGGAAGTTGTGCATGTCCATAACACAATAAATATGCATTTCCGACCACGGGTTCCCTGTCTCAATATAATCTGTTGTGGACCCACTATCACATGTTTTATAAGTAGACTTGTAAAACAAAAAATAAGAAAACCTGCCTTCTGCATCGCACTTCACAGTGATTTGGGGAGTGTGAATGTAAAACTGGTGAGATTTTCAAACACAGAAATCAGAGAGAGCAAACTATCTGACAAAATATTTTGAGTTCACACTTAAAAGTCCATGATGGAAAAGAAAAGTTCAACAAAAGTAAGTGCCAATTAAGAAAATACACATCATGCAAAACCTGAAAGGTGAATTCAATGTATCAGTTTTATCAAAATACTTGTGCGTAAGTACCGCACCCCGCGCTGTAAGTAAAGCCTGATCTGCGATAATATTCTGGAGCCCGCGGCAGTATGAGCATAGAAAGCTATTATGAACAACGGGTATTCAAAAGACGCGTTATGAAACTACTACTCGATGGAAAATTTCACGGCAGCTCTCCACTTTAGCATGAAATAGCTTAGTGTCTTTTACAATAGTCTGAGGAGTTTCAGACGTTAATGAGTGCCACTCTGAACATCAATTTCGCCGAGAATGTTAAGATAGAGTGCGACAAAAAAGTGAAGCATTCAGAAGAAATTGTCGGGTGTTTATATAACTTAGTACACGTACACACCATCGACGGGTACGAAAATGATCAGAGCTGCACCTCGCTGACAGGTAAAACGACTGACTACCAGAGTGCATTGGAAGTGTTTGTGTTGTTAACAACAACTGAGAGGGTCTATACAAGGGTCATGAACAGACTTCGTTGTCGAGTGGTCACTGTGAAGGTCATGAATATGCCATGTACTCGTATGAGACTGTGTTATCAGCAAATGAAAAAAAAAAAATGGTTCAAATGGCTCCGAGCACTATGGGACTTAACTTCTGTGGTCATCAGTCCCCTAGAACTTAAAACTACTTAAACCTAACTAACCTAAGGACATCACACATCCATGCCCGAGGCAGGATTCGAACCTGCGACCTCAGCAAATGACAGTTTGAAACGGCCCTCATTGTCGGTCTCCATTTGGCCAGCTGATCTAATTGTGCAGTATCCACATTTTCGGTGTATTCGGCTGTGATAGGCCCCGATGCTTGACGGCATTCCAGATTCCTGTCGATTACGTTTGACCGCCACAAGGGAGGAACGCCACATATCGCACCAAGCTTAATGTATACCCTTCACTCCTTCGCCTGCCTTCCGAGAACAAGTAATTTACTCCGCGCAACGTTATGGATCATCCCGCACCACTGATCGGAGACTAGCGGCAGACGGACAAGGGAATTACCGTCCCATGCGTAGACCGCCGTCAGCAACATAACGTAAACGGCGGCGTTTGTGGTGACGTCGTGACCAGGAGACATAGACTGCTGTTCAGCAATGAATCGCGTTTCTCCACTTTCCCAGATCACCATAGTCGGCCACTATGGCGGCGACCTGGGCAGAGCTCCCATTCTTCCAATGTTTTGGAGAGAGACAGTGGTGCCACAGGGTATGACCTCAGGTCGTGGCTGTTACTAACTGGGAGAACTCCGACGGCACATCGGTACGTCACGGACATCCTGCGTTCTCGTGTGCTACCTATCACGTGAGAAAATGGCGGTGCCATTTTTCAACAGGACAATGCTCTCGATACATGGCACGTGTGTCTACAAACTGTGAATGGTCAGAAAGATCATCAAATCTGTCCCCAATAGAACATGCGTGGGACCAACTGGGATGTCAACTCCGGCACGCTGTCGGTATCTAGGATATCAAGGATTAGTTACAGCAGCTGAGAGCCAGCTTGTCTCAGGAGAGGATACAGCGGCCTTATGACACCTCTCGGTACCGAATCTGTGCATGTCAGAGAGGGTGCCACGTCATAAGTGAGCCCATACTGCCAAATTCTCTGCAAATTTTGCTCGATATTGCTATCACCGAATAACATCACATACCCTTTCAACCCGTGAAGTGTCATTTCCTCTTCCTTTTCTGGGTGCTGCAGTGTTTTTGTTTGTCAGCGTATGATACTGCACACGATCACAGTAAATAATTTTGTGTGTGTGTGTGTGTGTGTGTGTGTGTGTGTGTGTGTGTGTGTGTGTGTGTGTGTGTGGAAATTGCGACAACAGGCTTAATATTTAATCATATCAGTAGTTGTTTTATAAATACATTGCTAATCCTAATAGAATCAAGTATAAAAGAAGATTTCTCCTCATCTTACCTTTGTCTCTCTCTTGCTGCAACTAGTATATCTGTCCTCGTTTTCATATCGCCCCCTCCCCACTGTACCACTTTGCTTCATTATATATCGCCCACCTTCTAACGCCACTTCGGCCTCACACACACACACACACACACACACACACACACACACCTCGCTTGGTTGCGACACCACTCCGTTTCACTTCGTGCTTCTAATGCAACGTTTTGCTTTCTTATGTTTTCGTTCATATTGCTTTTAATCTCGATTAGCTTATCTGTTCGGTAAACACATTATTATTGTCAGGCAACGATCGCTATAGGGGTAAGAACCACCCGCCTGTCAAAGGGGTGGGACTGGAAAAGAAGCGTAGCCTACGACGCGTGAAGTCGCAGAGTATTAATCAAGTTATTGAGAACGAGAACCCTTACAGACTTGCAACAGACTTTACACATAATTTAAAATCTCTGCGAAGTGTTTTCTCTTTGGAAACGCCTGCAAAATGATGAGAGGAAAATTTTTTAATGCCCACTACTTTTCCGCTGTTCATGTAGTAAAACTGCATCAAGAAGCATGACGTTATACTCGTAATTTATTACTTCTTTACTACTAACTGTAAGCGCGATACATTTTACAGCTTGTATGCACATATACCGCTGAATGTAAGTGGAAAATTATTTCCCTTATATCGTGGTTCAGGAGATACTGCGGAAAAAAAAGCAATGAGATGCGTAGAAAACTGCCGCATTGTGCGTGACTTTTAAATTAATTATTTCGTTGCAACTAATTCCATTCGCATCACGTTTTGCAGACAGTATCCACATATGCCGCTGAATGTACTTACAAAATTACGTTAAGTACAGGCGCTGCGTGGTAGGGGAGTCGACGCACAGCTGCAAATAAACACCTGAGCAACGCCGGGTTTCTCCGTAAGTCTGTATAAATATAGGGCGAGTCACGTAAGACGTAACGCCCTTCTATTTCGTGAACGGTTACACAGACCGAAACGCGGGTTCCACTACATGTTACAGCGTCGAGGGACACGTATGGTTTTGTTTGGTTAATGTTTTTAGCGCTGGTATCAATGGAGATAATGAAGTAAGTGCGTTTTTTAAAATGGAGCCGTATACTGTTTATAGCTGTATTCGATAGCTCCTGAGAAGACAATTACATTAATATGGCGTTTGTTAGTGTTGACGTTGAAACATGTCATAAAAAAATCGAGAAATATCCTAGAATGTGAGAGTACGTTGGCTGGAATCGGCATTAGCGGTGCAAACACCGCCAGGCAGAACTCTCATGCTCGGCTGTGTCAGAATGTCAGCACGTTTGCCTGTTTACTTGCGTGCAGTGCAGGCCGGTCATTTCTGCTTCAACATTCGTTGGATGTAGACATTTACACCAGTGAGGAGAAGTTGGATATACTACTTTTATATGGTGAATGTAAAAGAAATGCGGTAAAAGCGGTACAGCGATATAGGGCTACCTATACGGATCGCCAAATGCCCGACGCGCCAGACAATTACACGAATTATTCAGACGCTAGAGCGGACAGGTTGCTTGAACGTCAAAAAGAGGACAAGAAAGAAGACTGCAACTGACAGAGAACACGAAGAAGCGGTTCTGGCTACGGCGCTAATGAATCCGTACAGCGGTATGAGACATTGACGAGGAATGTGGAGTCAGCCAGACGAGTGTCATTCTCATCCTGCATCGACAGGATTTCCATCCCTGTCATCTGTCAGTACATCAGGCACTCAACAACCATGATTTTGAACCTTTTCCTTTTCGCCTTTGCCCCACGTGACGCAGGTTGGGCTGTTTGGGGTAAGAGACCAAACTACGAGGTCATCGGTCTCATCGGTTTAGGGAAGGACGGGGAAGGAAGTCGGCCGTGCCCTTTCAAAGGAACCATCCCAGCATTTGCCTGGATAGATTTAGGGAAATCACGGAAAACCTAAATCAGGATGGTCGGACGCGGGATTGAACCGTCGTCCTCCCCGAATGCGAGTCCAGTGTGCTAACCACTGCCCCACCTCGCTCGGTCGTGACGCAGGATCGGCCGTGTTATTACTGGTTTGGCAATGTTAGTGGCAGAGGGTGGCCGGATACACTTCCTGCCACCACCCCAAAGCCCCCCTCCCCTCCCCCCTCCCTGAGACGAAAGAAGTGCACCCCAGCTGTCTACATCTAGCGTAAAACGAACGTGTTTCAAATGTTTACGAGCCGTGTAACTCAGGTGGAACGTTGGGGACCAGCCTGGTATTTACCTAGCGGGATGTGGAAAACCGCCTAAAAACCACATCCAGGCTGGCCTGCAGACCGGTCCTCGTCTTAATCCACCGGGCAGAGTCGATCCGGGGCCGGCGCTCCTACCCGAGCCCAGGAAGCAGACCTCATTAGCGCTGTCGGCTTCCCTGGCGGGTAACCGTGAAATCGAACGTCGTACAGAATTTTGTCGGTTTGGCGCGATCAAAATGATGATTTTTCTTTCATTTGTTATACCTGGAGACAGCGACTGATTTTATTTCCTCAGCAACTGGTTTCATATGTGATCTGCTACCATCTTCCGCGTATCATAACGTATGCACCTCTCTAACCCTGAAGACGACTGTAGATCACAGCTGAAATCGGTCTTTTAAAAATAAAACTAAAATTGTAGTCAGATATCATAAATGAAGATAAAAGAATTAAGTACGACTAGAATTCTGGTAAACTTGTGTACTCTCGGCACAGTACACAGACTGTGTGCAGCGCGGCTGTGGACGCGCCGCGCTTTCTGTGCGGACAGATTGGAACTTGTTCCATTACCGCCGCTGAATAGCGCTTGCTACGACAATGCTTATTCAAGAGCGCGGTAGCAGAATCAATACGGACGGCGGCAAGCGACACTAGATCCGTAATCTTTAAAAAATTGGGTGCGCTGAATGCGGGAGTGAGCCTTTAAGCCTGGGCGATGAATGCCGCGCCCGCCCAAGTCATCATCTGCCGGCCACACAATGATCCTCTTGTGGCGGCGCGCAGTAGCTGGCGACGAGCAGCAACGCAGTTCCGCGTGCGCTCTTTCTGGGTCAGTTCTGCAAGCTATGCGATGACGGTGTGACTGAGCGAACCACGGGTAACACCGCTTTAGCAACTATCCTCACTGAAGATAAAGTTGAGATTCATATGTCTCAAGTAAAATTTAATTCCATCAGATCAATAGATCACGTACGCCTGAAGTACAGGCAGGACTCCCCCATTACATACATAGCCTGGGGTGCCACTAAAGTGTCGGAGAGCCTGATCAATACTGACAATTTGTGTAGGGGAAAGTGGGCTGAAGGTGTGAAATGAAGTTTGTGTGAGGGAGGCGACTGGACTGGGTTAGTCCGTGCAGCTGCGGTAACCACAGGCTATGGTGATGTGGTATTAGCACATCTGCCTAGTAAGCAGGACTCACTGGTTGAACTCCCAGACGTGACACAAATTTTAATTCATTACTTCAGCTTCTGTCCTTATCGAAGAAATTTGATTACTGCACTGTAATACCTGTGAGGAGAGTCGAAAAAATACCTACTTGCTTTTAGTGGTACTCAAGTGGACTCTTTAATTAGCTAAACATACAGTTACGAAGCAGTGTGAAGCTGAAAGAACACACAGAAATTAGTGTCGGGAGAGTGCATAGAAGGTTTTGGTTTACTGTGTTTGTAGAGCTCTGGAAAAGTTTAGTACTGCTCGAATCCTCGCCAGGGCAAGTTAAAGGAGGCACGTTGCTTGATTTGTAACCGGTTAGTTCAAAAGGAAGGGAAGGGAGAAGGATTAGAGTTTGTCGCATGATCGTTGACGAAGTCATTAATGACGGAGTAGAAGTCCGGATTGTGGAAGGATGGGAAGGAATTTGGCAGAGTCATTTTTCAAAATCAGCGTTCTGGCTTTTAACTTAACAGACTGGGAAAACCTTGGAAATCCTAAATCTGGAAGGCCGGACATGAATTTGAAGCACCGTGCGCCGAGAACCACAACGTCACCTCGTTCGGGAAAGAGAAACCAGTGTAACTGGAGATGAAGGATTTGCTTGGGTTGGGGGCGGATGATGGAAGGTATTGGCCGTTGCCCTATGAAAGTAATAGTCTTGGTATACTTTTCACTTTCGTTCCATTTATTTCCAATAATTTTTGGCCTTTTTGGGTATCGAGAAGTGCACATTTCTCATATTACACATTTGGAAAAAAATTGTGTTAACATCGGAAAGCATAGACACAATTTGTTTCTGTACGTGTAGATTGAAGAAACGTGCACTATTCGATATCCAAAAAGCCTACAGTTAGTGGAAATAAACTGAATGAAGTTGGGAAGTAGACCAGGACTTATTTTTATAAGGCAATTGCAGATTCCTTCCACTATCGTTGTCCATCCTGAGCAAACACTACATCTCCTGTGTTTATATACTGACGACACACACACACACACACACACACACACACACACACACACACACACAAGTTGGTTTAGCTGCCCCTACCTATCGGTTTTATGCAACCCACAATACCTTCAAAATCCACATGCGAGGTATTCAATTTGTCTCACTCAATATGTGCAGACTAAGTTCTATAGAAAAAAATAAACATGACCTTTTTGTAGCAAATTTATCTTAGTTAAATTTTGTACTGGGATACGTCTTCGCTGGACGCCAGGATTTTCGAGTTATAGAAGAAAATACGCGTTTGAATGTCTCTTCTATGCTTTTTCTTGTATAATTCGAAAACAACGGCCTCTAGTGAAAACGGTCCCAGTACGAAATATAACTGTATTAAATATCCTACACAAAGGTACTGTTCTTTTTTTTCCGTAGGACTAATACTTTAGGTGTAGCGAGCTGAGAATATGAAAATCTTGCACATGGTATTTGAACGTGATGTGGGTTGCATGACACCCAGTTGTAGGGGCAGCTGAATTACCCTGTACGTATAAGTGGTACAAAAGAAAAGAAGCGTGACTTAACAAATTTTGCCTTGGATGTCTAAAACAATAAAATTTCAGTCTGTTTGAGAAGTACTCTATGTTTGCTATAATTGCAGCTATAATGTTGACCAATTTAAATATATATGTTGCTGTGTTAGACGAAATCCACTCATGTCGACACAGAGAATGGAATAGTTCAGTTTTTCAAGCGGCTAGTGTGTCTTTCTGGCATGCACAGGCCGCCGATATGTACAATGGACAAGAGGCGCTGTAACTATGTATTTGACCGCAGCCAGGTCATGGATAACTATCAGAAGCGATATTCCATTTTCGAGGAATGGATTTTCTGCGTGCCACTGTATCAACGGCCTACTGAAAGCACGTCGATTCGATGGAAAACAGCTAACAGAGACAGCTGTCAAGGGCACAACGTGTTGATGATAAGCATCAGCATCAAGTATCGCTGGTGGAGACCGCAGATAGACGGACCACAATGCAACAGATCATTAGACAATTCTGTGCCGATCAACTAGCCGGTGAGCAGTCATACCATCCAGAATTATCTCATTGTTACAAGGTACTGTAGCTCCGTCCCATCTGTGCACCTCCGCTTGCCGTACGCCACAGTGCACAGAAATTGGCATGGGCGCAGCAACAGCACCACTGAAGTCTCTAAGCGTGAAAAGCGGTCATCGGGAGTAAGAAATCTCCGTAGGCGTTGATACACGCCAATAGCAAAGTACCGGTACGTCAAAAACAATATGATAGGATGCCTGACGTCTGCCTGCAGAGCACCGCTCTGGAAGAGGTCTTAATAACATGGGGGATGTTTACTCGGGATGATATAGAGCCACTGTCAGTATCTCACAACGACAAACTATACAGGAACCTACTGCCCGATCGTGTACACGGTTGCCCAGCACTTTCGGTCCTTCGTAGTGTTCAAATCATGGCAAGCACCTATTGTCACTAAGGTGGAAAGTAATTCTACGCCCTACGAAGTACATGTCTCTAATAAAACTGTCCATGATTCAGTCCTTGTCATCATGTATTCGGATAGACGTAGGCTGCAATTTTTTTAATACTTAAGGTATAGTTATAAATGAAGACAAGCTGTAGTTTAAGGTTGTTACCAAATATCTTGAAAAGTTCTCAACCGATTTACTTTAGATTTGTGCCGGCCGGGTGGCCGAGCGGTTCTAGGCGCTTCAGTCTGGAACCGCGCGACCGCTACGGTCGCAGGTTCGAATCCTGCCTCGGGCATTGATGTGTGTGATGTCCTTAGGTTAGTTAGGTTTGAGTAGTTCTGAGTTCTAGGGGACTGATGACCTCAGATGTTAAGTCCCATAGTGCTCAGAGCCATTTAAACCATTTTTTTTATTTGTGCTCTAATGAACATTCGGACGGACATAAGCTATATATTTTTGAATATATGAGTATACATGTAATACATAAAGGGGAAACATCGTTGCCAAAATTCTCTAAATGTTCTTGAACGATCTACTTTAAACGTTTACACAATACTGTAACAGAAACTCAAAACTGTAACAGAAACTCAGGCGGACCTGGGCTACATATCCTCAAGTTCAGAAAAACAGAACGCCTTGAATAACTAGAGACAGGAGTTTCATATTCAGAGAACAAGTATATCAGTATGTTCTGCAGAAATAATTAGCATTTGAACCATGCCGGCCCGCGGGTTCTCCATCAACCGCTGGTCAGCACCACCTATCTGTAAATTGTGCCTGCGGCTCTCCTCACTATAAACCGAAGGTACTGGATCAGTGTGAGCAGACGTGCAGGGTGCCTCACAGACTTATGTACGAACAGTATCGTCAAATAAGTGAGTATGAAAGAGGGCGAATATTGGCATGAGAGATTGTGATGCATCCATCCGGGAAATAGCTGCTCGTGTGGGATGAGGTATTTCGGCACTGTAACCTGGGGGTGTGAGCAGAACGGTTGACGGGAGGCCATAGAACACGACGCGACGAGATGGGTCAGGTCGCACGACCTAGACCTCCCCCCCCCCCCCCCCCCCCCCGAAGTTCGATACTTCATTCGTACGGCATTGCAGAACAGATCTGCGTCATCCACTGCTGTGGCGCAATAGTAGAACAGTATAACACATCGTACACTGTCCGGGGTGACAGTCCGTTGCCGTTTATTACAGCATGGGCTACGTGCGCGATGTCCACTTCTGTGCCTACCTATGACGAATGTGCAGAAACAGATCAGGAATGGCATCAGACAGTGTTTTTGGACGAATACAGTTGTTTGAAAATGATGGTAGCATTTTGGTTCGCCGCAGACAGGGGGAGCATCATCACATTGATTGCATTCGCACAAGACATACAGTGCCAACTCCAGGCCTCGTTGTGTGCGGTGCTGTTGGGTACAACCACAAATCACAGCTGGTGCTTGTGTAGGGCACTGTGACTAGTGTGACCCACGTGAATGACCCGTACTCACACCCTTTTGCGCAACACCCCAGACGCCATTTTTCAGCAAGACAATGCACGACCACAGTTTGCTGCATGAACACGTGCCTTCTTGGTGTCACAGGGTGTCAGCCTTTAGCCTTTTGCCCTGGCCCGCCGGATCACCAGACGTCGCCAGTCGAAAATGTGTGGGATATGGTGAAACGACTGGTGCAGCGCCGTGACCCAAAGTCAACCGCCAGAGGTGAACTTTGGAACCAAGTGAATGCCGCATGGATGGTTATACCACAGGACGCCATTTGTGCCTTATACGTGTCGATGGCATCACGCATGGAACAAGTTACCACGACCCGTACGGACCCTATGTCTACTAGACAACAGCACACATGCTGAACCGAGGTGATTGAAATGCAAATCATTTTTGTAGAACATACTAACGTACATGCTCTGTGAATGTGAACGTTCCATCTCTTGTCGTTCAAGGAGTTCTGTTTTTTTCTGAATATGGGTATATTTTTAAACAACAACATTATGTATATGTATACATATTTCGTTTTCTTCCTTACAGTGGGTTTTCACAGAAAACAGGGAAGTTGTGTGTGTAGATTATCGACTTATGATTAGAACAGTACTCGGAGTAGTAATCTTCAGTAACAGTGAACGACGCTCAAGGTCAGATGAGGAGGGAAGAAATGGAAAGAGAGAGAGGGGGAGGGGAGCGAATGGACCGGGAGAGAGGGAAGGTGGAGCTGGACAAAGAGAGGTGGGAGAAGGAGATGGAGAGAGAGGGGGGGAGGGGCTGGACAAGATTGACTAAGAGACGGCGGAAGAGGTGATTGATAGAGAGAGGGGCGAGAAGGAGATTAGGATGTATATTCACTTTCTCTACATATTTAGCAATTGCGAAGTATTGCTTTGTTCGCTAGTGTCCATATAAAACTGACAGAAGAAATCCTCTCTCGCTCCGCAGCTCGTGGTTGTGCGGTAGCGTTCTCGCTTCCCACGCCCGGGTTCACTGGTTCGATTGCCGGCGGGGTCAGGGATTTTCTCTGTCTCGTGATGACTGGGTGTTGTGTGCTGTCCTTAGGTTAGTTAGGTTTAAGTAGTTCTAAGTTCTAGGGGACTGATGACCACAGATGTTAAGTCCCATAGTGCTCAGAGCCAATCCTCTCTCGTCAGTGTCCGATAGACATCCGATAATTACGTTGATGATTCATTGTTATAGGATATACAGTACTAGAAACCGGCACTTCTTCAACTACGGAAGTAACATTTCTGGTTTACATCTCATGTGATATTATTTTCCGTCCATTGCGCTCTTCTTCTTATAGATTGGAAATATATACCTGGGTCTTATAAACAGTTGAGACAAGGAGACAATAGATAAAATGTAATGCTATGGAAGAATGCTTATGACTGCATTGGTAAATCGGAAACTAATGAAAAGGTATCGAATCGAAATTTGGAACAGAGGACAGTGTGGGGACAGAAATTGTACAGGGAAACCAAAAAACATTTAGAAAATTCAAATTGAGGTAGGTGGCAGTAGTCACACAGAAATCAAGAGTCTTGCACAGGACAGACTAATGTGGAGATCTGTCTTGGACCACAACAACAAAAACAACAACAGCAACCGCCTGGGTCTTCTCCTCGTAAAAATATTTACAAATTGCAATAATTTTTGTGTTCATTCTCTCTCTCTCTCTCTCTCTCTCTCTCTCTCTCTCTCTAGATAAGGTCACCTCATAACTGCATGATCAAAGGAACTTGGGAAATTCTTCACTACACTCGCAGATTGGTTCAAAAATGGTTCAAATGGCTCTGAGCACTATGGGACTTAACATCTGAGGTCATCAGTCCCCTAGAACTTAGAACTACTTAAACCTAACTAACCTAAGGACATCACACACATCCATGCCCGAGGCAGGATTCCAACCTGCGACCGTAGCGGTCGCGCGGATCCAGACTGAAGCGCCTAGAACCGCTCGGCCACACTGGCTGGCCGCAGATTGGTGCATTTCTCTCGACTGACTTAGGAACAAATCTTGGAGAATGTAAATGGCGATGATGAGAAGGGGATCGGAACCCCGTTCCTCCCTAATACGCAACGTCCTCCAACTGCATGAAGGTGATGGATCATTCTAAAAACAGTCGCTTTCCATACTGGTAGGGTTCGAGAATCTACCCAGCGTGGTCCGTCGCGAGTGCAGCAGTCTGCCTTTCTCGCCTCGCCTACGTCCTCAGAGTCGGCCTGTGCACAGTGGCAGGTGCATTGGCAAGGCCAGACCTGCCTCGTGAACTTCGTTTTGCAGTGAGCACCTGCCACTCTCGGCCGCTTCCTGCAGAGGTTTGGACCCCGGTCCTGGACCTTTGCCAAAACACCTGCTACCGTGTAACACCTGCCACCGCCAGGCCAGATGAAAGCTGCGCCAGTTAATCTCGTAGTGCCGAAATGAGGCTGCTATAAATTCTGACGCCGCGGGCTCCAGTGGCTACCCAGTGAGGACTCGGACTCGCTGTGGCACTTTTCACGGTGGAGCTGAAACTGGTAAGGTAGCATGACAAATCCCGTAACTTAGGCTCACGTTATGAAGTTGCTGTTGTCTTCTTACTACCTGCATTTGTAGCCATTTTCCTAGTTTATTAGCAGGACTCTTCCTGTCTTAAGGAGTTTTGAACTTATCTGTTACTTTATTTATACAAAAGATTCGTGTTCCAAACATTCGTGTACATGTATGAAAACAGTTCGTGCTGGTATTCTCCACTTTATATCCTAGTTTCAGTAACGAATGATGATTTACTTCACTTTTTGACGCTACAGAAAGAACTTAGATGATCATGTGTGTCTCATGTTAGCTCCATTGGTATACAGATTACCTAATGATTATTGGTTGGTCGAAACTGGTAGAGAATGAAGGTTTATTTAAACAGGAACGCTTCTGGTTCTTAAACATGACTTAATTCAGTTAAGTTTCTCTTTGAGTGTAGGTGGTTGTAATGGGTGAGCGTTAAGTGCGGTGTCGTGTTGTTTGAAAAAAGAGTAAAGAAGGTGAAACCCGGTTCTGGAACATAGCGGACACTTCTCTTGAGGAGGGGAAAGGGCGGCGGTACACCGTGAGTCTACCGTCTCTATCCTATGACTAGTTCACTACCAATGGCGCCTCATGCGTTCACTCCATGAGACGGTGCGGAGGAGACTGGAAAGGAATCAACAACATTGGCTCTAAGTCTGGTAATTACGAACTTAGGCCCCATCTTACCTCTTCTCGTTCAAACACTGATAGCGAAAATTTCCTCCACCTTCGGGACTAGAACGGGCTACCTCGGAGCAGAGCGCCGCGGCGCAGATGCGTGTTGGCAGACCTCCTCTACGTGGGCGGGTTCTTCTTCATCAGACCCTGCCGCAAAGCCGTTCCGAAATACGTAGTCTATCGGAAATGAGAAACAGAAACACAGGCAGCTGATGGACCTTTATTTATAAAATATGTATCTTCCTACTATCACTGTGGGTCATATGAAACGATTATGGATTCGTGAAAATATACGACAAAATGTAATTCGTCCGTCAGATGCGGTCGTTACTTTGGCGACTCTCTCGGTGCTATTCGCGAGGAGTACACAATGTGCTGACATCGAATTTCACTGTTTTCACCCCTGCTGTTAAAATAACAAAATGGTTCAAATGGCTCTGAGCACTATGGGACTTAACGGCTGTGGTCATCAGTCCCCTAGAACTTAGAACTACTTAAACCTAACTAACCTAAGGACATCACACACATCCATGCCCGAGGCATGATTCGAACCTGCGACCGTAGCGGTCACGCGGCTCCAGACTGTAGCGCCCAGAACCGTTAAAATAACAAGAGCTCAACACTAAATTTGACTAACATGAGGTATCTTCTCAATATTTCTGTAAGCCCTACGATTATCTGTATAAACGAATTATAATTTTCGGTTTGAAATAAAGCGAAAGCCATCTTTAACGCTTTAGTGAAGGACAAAATGAGACACAACTCGCTGAATTATCCCTGCAGCTTGTAATGGGACAAATTTCTCTAAAATAACCTTTTTTTATAGAATTAAACGATACCAGGATTAATCCCGAACATGGTATAGGTGAACATTCTCGGCTGTTTCACTGAAAGCATTTCATTTTATTTTGTATACAATTTATTATATTCCAGGCTAAGCTGTATAAAGGGAAATTAATTTGTTGCACTCTGTATGTACACTTTAAATTATTCTTCTTTTAGAAATATTTGAAATTACGAAATTTCTGGCATACTTAAAATTCATATTGTTAGTTGCACTATCTAACGCGAATTATAAAATTTATTTCTGGACATATTTATAAAACAATGCTATATCTTGGTGATGATTCTTCTTTTGTTTATACCGTATGTAAACTCTTTCGCTTTGTAAACTCTCTGGAATATTGTGAGTACCGCAGAATTTAAGTTGTAGTGGGCACGCCTCTGAAGGAGACAGACGTATTTATATGACCGACACTAAGAATGTAATTGGGAATATTAAATGTAAATTGTAAAAACGCTGTGATATTGTAAAATGTGACAAAGAATAAAATTCAAGAGTAATACAGGCAAATCATCAGGCACCCACAACGTTAAATCAAAACTTCAGCCGCAAGAATGTTCCCCTAGATGCAAGACCTGGAGCCAACAAGAAGGGATAATGAAGATAAGTAAAAAGTTTTTCTTTTGTATATCTTACGCCTCATGAAGCTTTCAAAACTTGTGCAGAGACAGAGAATTTTAATAGTGATGTGGGTAAGATTACAAGCTCCAGAATGGAACGTTCTCATAAATGAATGAGGAAATCACACATTTTTTGCTCTATCGCTCTCGATAACTAAGCGACCCTACACCTACTGAAAAGTCAAAAGTATTATAGCGCCACACATGTAAAGAGACGCAGAGGGCATATACAACAGGAGACGAAAACAGTGTCCACAGGAGCAACAAGACAGCGAGAGAACCGTAGTTGCGGAAACTCACTTAGCGTTGTGCAGCACTGAAATCCTTCACCAGAGGTAACTTACTTACGCGCTGCCACAAGTACAGCTGTGTGTAAATGAGTTATGTCTGGTGAAAGGCACGGCAGCTGCCGCCGACGTAACAGCGGAGCCAGGCTGGATTCTCCGATGCTGCTAGCAGGCTATGCAAATGCGCCGCCAGGGAGAGGGAATTTGTCATCTGTCGGCAGATGTTTCCTACATTCGCTTCGCTACCTACTAAAATTCGTCCCTAATGGGAAACTTGTATTACGAGTTGTCGCCAGGCAAAACATGTCGACCAGTTGTTGCAGTTTCTAGTAACCAAGCACATCCTTCCAGGATGGACAGAAATATTTCAGTCAAATTTACAGACTTCTGAACGCTAATTCACGCATTGTCTTGAAGTAAAACATGGGGCAAACTACAGCTCGGTAGTACAATGTGAACTTCAGTATCAAGAAACGTTGTGGCAATGAATCTTCTCTTCTTGTTGTTCTCCTTTTCCAGTTTCTTCTACGTGGCAGACATTGTAATATGCGTTGAGCCAACGTTAGTGGTGGTATGTGGCCAATGTCCCTTCCTGCCGCCACCACTCGCCCCAACCCCCAAACTCACCCCCCGTGACAAAATCTGCGTATCCCATCTGTCTGCGTCTAGAGTCGTCATGTTCAAGTGTGAGAAAGTTTTATAGATGTTTGCGTGGAGTGCACATGAGGCAGGACGTGGGTCTCAGCCGGGAATTTACCTAGATGGATGTGAAAAACCGCCTAAAAGCCACATCCAAGCTACCAGTCT
Organism: Schistocerca serialis cubense; assembly: GCF_023864345.2. Classification (NCBI taxonomy): domain Eukaryota; kingdom Metazoa; phylum Arthropoda; class Insecta; order Orthoptera; family Acrididae; genus Schistocerca; species Schistocerca serialis. The sequence continues at coordinate 795,727,461 of NC_064639.1, forward strand.
CACTAGCCCTCATCGTTAATTCGCGAGGCAGATTAGATCCGGTGCAGCCTCGCCTCTCCACATCGCGGAAGCGAAGCGTTAACGCACTCGGCTATCAGGGCGGGTGAAATGTTGTGACAGTTAATGCATACGAGCAAATGGTTGTAAAAATTAATCAGTGGTGGCACAGATAGCTAACGTTCAGTACCAACACAATGAAAACAGGATACGGTTATTATGGAACTGTGATGAACGACAAGAACCACGATACTATCGTAGCGGCGAGAAGTGTACCTTTGGTGACTCGTAGACCTGATCCGCATACTTCAGCCGTCGTCACACGGGTCGAGGCAGCTAACGTCGACGTGCATGCAGACGGGATATCCCACGTCACGAAAGACAGCGCCGTCAGCACACGGCACGAGCTGGTTAACGTGATTTAGCGCTTCCCAGCGGCAGTTGTCGACTGTATTTGGGTCGAAAACCACACAGTTTGTTAACGAAAATGGACGAGCTTAAAATTTCCACTTTAACTCTATTAAAATGCGCATTTCCTCCCTCGTCCATTTGCTAGTCATGTTCGTCTGTCTTGTGTTATATAGAAATATGAAATTCAGTGTCCGTTAATATGTAATAATACAAAAAGGAAAGATACATGTCCAGCCAGTGAGGACATAAGCTTATAAAAGTTCACCTAATAGAACAACCTTTTAGAAAATGCGAAGCTGAAGAAAAAGGGGACGCCAACCATCTACTCTCTGTTCCGTAACGTAGCGCCTCTGCTAAACCGGCTTACTTTCATAACTCGAAGATAACAAAATAAGAAAATCTTTTAACCACCAACATGAGGTTTCCCGTCATTTTATTACGTCAATTCGTACCATTAACGACACGTTCTCGAGACATTCAATGTGGTGGTGCTTAGAAACAGCATATATTCATTGGGTGTAAGTTGTAACATAAAATCCACCAAATATGAACTTCTAAAGAACACGAAAACAGTATGGGGTCACGTGACGAAATGGCTCCGCAACTAGACATAGGTTGATGTGACGTCACAGAACACCTAGAGCGTCACGTCAGCATTAGAGTGGCTAACGAGCTGTAGGAGACCTGTAACGAACTTGTGACGTCACACTAGTAGGCTTGTCCGCCACACTTCGTGAACGCTCGGCTCCTTGCAGGGCCCACGGGAAATCAATATTTAATTGAAAAGGTTCCCAATAGAGGTTTTAATTTAGTCGTGTGCTATCGAGAACCTCAAGCATTTAAACACGCTGTCAAGAATTACTACATTCGTCTGAAATAGTTACTCGTTCCCCCCGGAAAATGCTGCTGGCACATTTAAGACCTCTAGGGTCACGTGCTGTGACGTATGCGCCACGGCCTGTCTTTCTCGTGGGCCTCCAACGCTATCTAACTCGTCCCGTATGCCGACAGTTTATATCTCCCCCCCCCCCCCCCTCGAGAACACGTGATGTGTCGTGACGTGACGAGACAGCAGCGTTCCTAGCGCATAAAATCAAAACAGTAGCGTCCATGACATTAATCTTTAGGGGATAACGCACCGATATGAATGGAACCCCTTTCCCGACACGCATCACCAACAAATTATGCCTCATTACTTGCGTTTTTGAGATTATTTTCATTTTACGTTCATCCGAATTTTCTGCTGCTGGTCGAATTGAGACCAATCGCGGGCCGGATGCCGCACGCGGGCAGCCGGTAGCCCATCCGTGATGCACAGTATTCCCATAGCAGTGTTTACATGTTAATCAGCGACACGCCCAATAACTCGGCAGCGATAAGAGCGCCAACATTCTCTGATTGGGTTTTCTTCTTTAGTATCGAGGATGCGTATCTGAAGTTTTACTGTTAAAATACTTGCCAGACCTGCATTATCGAATCAGAAACAAAAACATTCATGAAAATTAGGTTCGTTTTTAACAAATTTTGGGAGAATAACACACTAATATGTTTCTAGACTTTAAAGATAGAGTCAGAATGGGCAGAGCAAAAAATTCGAATATGTTTTCCGTCTGTACTTCAGAACCGGTTAGGAAAAAATCCAGATGTCGTATTAGTGGTCCGCTACTTTGTAGAAATCATGCATTTGTCGATTTGACTATCTTCCCATGAACTTCAGTTATCTCTCTTATGATTTTCGCTACAGCTACAACTGCAACGCGAAAAGAAACCGCTGGGCTGATAAAAGACTGACAAGTAGACAGATACGTCCCTCAACGGGCGCACAATTTCTCTGTCAGCAGACGCGAGCGCGCTCATTGCACAGTGGTGTCGACTCGTCAGACGTGACGTTAACGATGTTTGCATTTGGCGGCCAGGTGTTAGGCGCCGACGGTGAGCGACGGGGCTTCAGCCTCTACCTCGGCCGCCGCCCACTGGTTTGGCGTCTGCAGAGTCACTGACACTGGTCCCGCCCGGAATAGACGGCCCACGCACGTGCGTGCTGCCTCTTGACGCCTGCACCACGTGCCGACGGACGCACTCCTCCTCGCGGCTTCCGTGAAGGTCAGCGCTCGCGAAGGCTGTCTCATCGCTGAAAAACACACCGTGCCGAGAGTCTAAACACATGTCTGCACTTGTAATCCTCACTTACCGGACGAGACGCTTAGCCTGCCGGTCATATTCGATTGCCGACTGGTGACAAAAACCTGTGCAGATTGCAGTTGCAAGCTAAAAGACGCCACGGGGCGTTCACCTGGTCTCCATTGGTTGTCAAATGGTTCAAATGGCTCTGAGCACTATGGGACTCAACAGCTGAGGTCATTAGTCCCCTAGAACTTAGAACTACTTAAACCTAACTAACCTAAGGACATCACAAACATCCATGCCCGAGGCAGGATTCGAACCTGCGACCGGAGCGGTCTTGCGGTTCCAGACTGCAGCGCCTTTAACCGCACGGCCACTTCGGCCGGCCATTGGTTGTCCTAAGAGGTATCGGACCGATAGCGGATCAAAATCCATATTGTCAGACAGGAATAAAAACAGACGTTTGTAAATGTAAAGGCAGAGATAAAAAATTGACACGTCCTCAGGAACGGGTCATCAACACTTAACGGGCGAAATGCAACTTGTCACGCGGGGAGAAATGTCTTCTGGGAATGACTTTCTTGTTGTGTGTGATTTTTCCATCATAAGTGCGGGCGTTGCGTATCAGCTGGAGAGGAATGATCTTCGTCGTTTCGGACCAAGAGTGGAGTTCAGAAAGACAGTGCACTGTCTCCACTATTGTTCATGATATAATAAATAACACCAAGAAAAGTTTTGGTGAAAGTAATACAGCTGTCTTTGCTGAGGACGTCATGAAGTGGTGTGAAACAGAAGAGGATGATCAGACCAGACTCAACGTGTGGAAATACCAGTTCCAGGTACACAGTCTCCACATCAGCGAGACGGCAGTCAGTAGAGATGGACTAGGAGATCACCTGCTAGAGTGTGTTGGCAGCTTTCCGCATCTTCGACGTACCGGGTGATTTAAAAAGGAAGAACAGATTTCAGTTGTTTATTGCAGGCAAAACATAAAAGATGGAAACAAGTTGCGCATGTAACTGGATACAGGAACGTTCAAAGTTTTGATACAGATGCGCTGTTTTTTTGTAGCAACATGGCGACTAAACCACAAGAGAATTCGTTTTGTGTGTTGGAATTTGCGCGATGTCAATCCATTGTTCAAGTGCAGCGTGCGTTCCGCCATCGACTCAACTGGACGCCACGTCTGAACAAGCAGATTTTTGACTAGCATACAAAATTCTCGGAAGTTTATTGCATATCCAAAGGGAAGAGCACTGGTCGGCGACGCACGTCTGATGAAAATGTCGAGTGTATTCGAGATGCGCTCCCATGCAGCCCTCGGAAGTCCATAGAGTGAGCAGGCAAGGAACTTCAGCTTCCTTAAACAACTCTACGGCGTGTTTTGAAACGACGTCTGCATATTAAGCAAGTTGCAGTTACTGCAGCAACTGAGTCCGGAGATCGACACAATCCAACAACGCTGGATTGGAAGAGGTGAACAAAAAGATTTTGTTCATTGCTTTTGGCCTCCTATGTCATCAGACTACACACCTTGCGATTTTTTTCTATGGGGGTACACAAAAGACAGTCTTGGCCCACCTATGGCAGCTACTATTCAAGAGCTGAGAAATCGAATTGTTGAAGGTGGCGAGTCAATAAACAGGAACCTGTTGATTCGCAGGTGGAACGAGATGGACTACCGTTTCCATGTTTCTCGAGCAACGCACGGTGCTCATGTTGAGTTATAGTATAGTGTCAGTGCGAACATAAGACTTTGAACTTTCCTCTACCCAGTGACATCTGCAGTGTGTTTCTATCTTTAAGCGTCTATAATAAACAACTGAAATCTGTTCTTTCTTTTTTAATCACCCTGTATAATCCCCAATGATAATTCGATTAGACAGGAGATTACCAACAGCGGCCACTTCTACGAGCAGTGAGAACCCTTTTATGGGACGACAAGATTCCAGAAAAGCTATAATTAATTATGTTTCGAAGCGCGCACCCTCACAAAGAGAGTGTTATCGAGACTCCAGACACCATAAATGAAATTCCTTAGATCGACAATCCAGAAGACCAAGATGGATACGTTAAAGAAAGAAGAGATAAGGAAGAAAGCCGGAGTCAAAACGTCCCTTCTAGGCCGAATCGCCGGCTGGAGTGGCCGTGCGGTTCTAGGCGCTACAGTCTGGAGCCGAGCGACCGCTACGGTCGCAGGTTCGAATCCTGCCTCGGGCATGGATGTGTGTGATGTTCTTAGGTTAGTTAGGTTTAATTAGTTCTAAGTTGTAGGCGACTGATGACCTCAGAAGTTAAGTCGCATAGTGCTCAGAGCCATTTGAACCATTTTTAGACCGAATCAGCACATCCCGACTGTATGAAGACCCAGAAACCATTTGACGCACATGATTAAGGATGAGCTCGCTAGCAGGAGGACAATGACTGACATTCACCGTGACTGGTTATAGCCTACATCGACAGAAGGAAGTGGAAGATCTGTATGCCGACGAAGATGATGATGATAACGATGATGATGATGATGATGATGATGATGATGATGCATCATTTAAGAAAACAGTTACAAAATAATATGATTGGCCAGATAAAGAACATGAGCTGGCCGATCGCGTGCACAGTCACGCCAAGGGAGAGACTTTTGAATAATGCGAGAGGGATGGTTAGAGTGGGGGGACTCTACTTCGAGAGAGAAGACACTTGCTCGCGAGACTCGATTGTAGACGCCTCTTCTGGAGGAGCCATCATTGATGGCCTTGAGGAGACTTAGCTTCTATGCGTCACTGCAGCTGACGCGGGACAACCAGCGCCGGCTGCAACCAGAAGACACGCCCTGTCCGTCGCCTTCACACCTCTAGCAGCCGCTAAATGACTCTCACTACAGCACTCCCATCCAAGTTTGCCTACCAGTTTTTAGCAGTCATAATTAAAAGCCTGGTAACGACCTTGAGGCTTGTTTATTAGTAATAGGAATACCATTATTTTATTTCATTAGTAATAGTGATTTCTAAAGCATTTGTAGCCGCGGCCCCTAACATTTCTGTTTGTGAAAATAAATATTTGTGACAATCTTGCGACTCGCGCTACCAGTTTTTTTATTTAGTGTGCAAATTCCGCACGCTCGTACAAATAAAATTAAACGATTGTTCATAAATGGCAACAACCCAAAAATCCAGTCAGTTACTTCACATTTCACCATTTCTTGTGGGCCACCGTGAGTGGTTCCACACATATTCAATTTTCGTACAGTGAACAGAAGAAATGACGGCTTGTGGACTATTGTACGACCCCGAATACGTCTCACTTCATCGCCGTAAAGAAACTATGAAGGGACATGTGTTGCTGGTGCTGGGTATCCTTAGCTAGTTGTGTACCGCGAGTAGCGGAATGTTATCAGCATGGCCCATTCCGTCTTGTCGCAGTTACGTATTGGACCGGTGGTGCGCCGGTAGGTTGTGAGGTGGGCCGCGGTGCCACAATCGCGTGGGTCGCAGGTATGGGAGAGGGCGGCGGGCGTGTCCGCTGGACCGGCACTCTGCTGCCAGGGGTCGCCGACCTCCGACCCGGCCGGCGCCACACCACGTCCGGCCGCGGGAGGCTGGCGGCCTCTCGCCGGAGGTCGTCCCAGCTGCGGAGTCACCTGCGTGTCTTGACGAACAGCAGGGCGTTCTCTGACGACTTCTGTACGAAACGAGGTCAAAACTACTGGAAGATTAAAACTGTGTGCCGGACCGCGCCTCGAACTCGGAGGTTTCTCATTTCGCTGGCGATGCTGTTACCGAATGTGCTGTCACAATATATATAAATGACCTAGTAGACAGTGTCGGAAGTTCCATGCGGCTGTTCGCGAATGATGCTGTAGTATACAGAGAAGTTGCAGCATTAGAAAATTGTAGCGAAATGCAGGAAGATCTGCAGCGGATAGGCACATTGTGCAGGGAGTGGCAACTGACCCCTAACATAGACAAATACAATGTATTGTGAATACATAGAAAGAAGTATCCTTTATTGTATGATTATATGATAGCGGAACGAACACTGGTAGCAGTTACTTCTGTAAAATATCTGGAAGTACGCGTACGGAACGACTTGAAGTGGAATGATCATATAAAATTAATTGTTGGTAAGGCGGGTACCAGGTTGAGATTGATTGGAAGAGTCCTTAGAAAATTTAGTCCATCAACAAAAGATGTGGCTTACAAAACACCTATACTTGAGTATTGCTCATCAGTGTGGGATCCGTACCAGGTCGGGTTGACAGAGGAGACAGAGAAGATCCAAACAAGAGCGGCGCGTTTCGTCACAGGTTTATTTGGTAAGCGTGATAACGTTACGAAGATGTTGAGCAAACTCAAGTGGCAGACGCTGCAAGAGAGGCGCTCTGCAACGCGGTGTAGCTTGCTGTCCAGGTTTCGAGAGGGTGCGTTTCTGGATGAGGTATCGAATATATTGCTTCCCCCTACTTATACCTCCCGAGGAGATCACGAATGTAAAATTAGAGAGATTCGAGCGCGCACGGAGGCCTTCTGGCAGTCGTTCTTCCCGCGAACCATACGCGAATGGAACAGGAAAGGGAGGTAATGACAGTGGCACGTGAAGCGCCCTCCGCCACACACCGTTGGGTGGCTTGCGGAGTATAAATGTAGATGTAGATCGACCGACAGTTTGCGAGGCACGCTCGCAGCTTTTCTTTTGCCAGTATCCCACTTTTACGTTCCAAACTTCACACAAGCTCTCCTGTGTACAGTACGCGACTAGGTCTCCTCGAAGAACGGATTAAGGAAGGAAGGAAAAATCAGGGTAAATCACAATCTGCCGTCGACAATATTAGAGTTTCGAGTCCCGTCGCCATCGAGATGATTAGAGACGTAACACACTGTCACTCTCAGAATGTTTCAAGGATAGGGAAGGAAATCGGTTCAGCCTTTTTAAAGAGAGAAAAAAGATCACTCCGTCGTCAGGCCACAAGTGGCCTACCGGGACCATCCGACCGCCGTGTCATCTTCGGTGGAGGATGCGGATAGGAGGGGCGTGGTGTCAGCACACCGCTCTCCCGGTCGTAAGATGGTATTCTTGACCTAAGCTACTATTCGGTCGAGTAGCTCCTCAATTGACGTCACGAGGCTGAGTGCACCCCAAAAAATGGCAACAGCGCATGGCGGCCTGGATGGTCACCCATCCAAGAGCCGACCACGCCCGACAGCGCTTAACTTCGGTGATCTCACGGGAACCGGTGTAGCCACTGCCGCAAGCATTTCAAAGGAACCATCCCGGAATTTGACTGGAGCGATTTAGGGAAATTACGGAAAATCGAAAACTTGATGGTCGGACGCCGATTTGAACCGATGTCCTCACGAATGTAAGCCCGCCACCTCGCTCGGTGGGAAGACAGGAAGTAAGTGCTGGTGGAAGTAAAGCTGTGAGGGCGCATCATGAGTCGTGTCTGAATAGCTCAGCTGGTAAGGGCACTGCACGAGAAATTTGAGTTTCCCAGTTCGAATACCGATCCGGCTCACAGTAGTGAACTGCCAGGGAGTTTCAAAACAACGCACGCTCCGCTGCAAGAAGGCTGCTACAACCGTAACGACTGAATTTCGCATGTTAATCTGAGATTTTCTGCTGAGTATTTTGGTATAAACAACTGTTATTACCCACTGGTCCGTAATACGTTAATTCCTTATCTGGGCTTATATTTATCTTAGTGATCAGTGCTTTTAAAGTAAGCAACGTTTTCAAATATGATCGTTGCAGGTGCCAGTATGGGCGGGAGTGCTGAGTAGTAACTGAACTTACCACGCACAGACAACTTAACGGGAGCATTCTTTGACGTTTATGTTCGTTGTATTTATTTAAAATGACTTAGTTAATTCAGAATCGAAAAATGTTTCAAATGGCTCTAAGCACTATGGGACTTAACATCTGAGGTCATCAGTCCCCTAGACTTAGAACTACTTAAACCTATCTAACCTAAGAACATCACACACATCCATGCCCGAGGCAGGACTCGGACCTGTGACCGTACAGCAGTGCGGATCCGGACTGAAGCGCCTAGAACCACTCGGCCGCAACGGCCGGCAATTCAGAATCCAGCTAAGTCTGAAATACGGATGTGGTTAATAGCTTTCTGCGTGCAAAATTGCGATAGTGGTTGAAATTATTCACCAGATTGGCGACGTTTGTAGAGGAACTCTATGGGCGATGGAGCGGAAAGAAAATGGATTTGTGTATTTAAAAATGCCTTACCATTGGCTGACTAAATGGGAAGTGGGCGGTCATCTCTCATCGCTAAAAGCTTGATGCAGAAGTTCAAAGAAAACGACGCTTTATGATTTCTTTATTATGTGATGAGTTTCTTTAACTTTGAAGACGTGTTCTTTACAAAATTCTTCGCCATTCATCAGTGGTTGGCAAATCAAGCGGCTAGGCTCATAAGTGTGAAATTCAGGAAGTTCCATAATATTGGTTAGAATTATGTTGAAAAGCAGATAAAGGTGTAGCTTCCCATATAACAATAAAATTATGCCAGAAAATGCATTTTTAATGTAAAAACTGCACGTACTTAAAAGCGCGCTTCACGTACAATACTGTGTGTGTGTGTGTGTGTGTGTGTGTGTGTGTGTGTGTGTGTGTTTTAGCATATGAGACTGTTTCCGGACAACAGCGCCATTTTCAGAGCTGTTGCCTCATCTGACAGTTGAAATCGCTGTGAAATGCAGGAAGATTGGAGTATACTGAGAATCCATTGCGAAGCATGGCAGCTTCTTTCAATGCAAGCAAATGAAGTACAACGTGCTTAAACATCGCGAAAAGGTATTAAATTGTTTGAAAGCGCAGCTGCGTTGAGTGATGAGTCCGTAACAACAGCCAAATATTTAGCAGTTTCCTTTGAAAGATGGAACGACCACACAAATATTGTCGTTGGGGTGAACATGTGCCGGTCTCGGATTCACTGGAAGAAATATTAGGACGTTTCGCTCATCTGCGAATGAAACGCATGTTAACACTGTCGACTAGATTGAATGCGACTGCCACTTGTTTGTAGACCTCTGTTAGGTCGGACTCGAGCAAGTCAGAAATTTAGTACACGCACCATTGTCACGTCTCACGGCTACGAAGAACTTCTGCTGCTAGTAGAGTCCAGTTATACAACGAACGTTGGAGACAGCGGAATCGTGTGACAGCCAACCACAGATGAAGTGCCTTGAAAGGTTCACAAAATATTTTCTTGTGAGCAACGTCTCTTTCCCAAAGTATTTAACTATATTGTAGCTCAGCTATATTCTTTGTCTTTGCTGTCCCGCCATGTGCGGGATGTACCAGGCAACACACACATTTTCAGGCCCACTGCTGAGCAGGAGAGCATGTAAATGCAATGGTCAGTTATAGCAGCTGTATACTTAAAGAACTGTATATACGCTGGCGTATTCCAGTTATATGCTTGAAGTGACGTGCCGCCGGAAACATGTCACGCAAGTGGAACAATGAAGGGGAGTAATACGGCCAAAGTGCGTTATTTATTTGCTTAGAATAATGATAATATGAATGTTGAGCCCGTTGAAATCTATTTACTAGCGACTTTTTTCGACAAAAATTTCAAATAAATGGCTCCATAAAATTAAAATATAAATGTGAGACTTCTTCGAGCTATAGCCAAGTTAATGACTAACATTATATCGGAAAATGAAAATCGTGCATTTTAAACATTTTATCACAAAGTTTCATTCATGTTCTACAAACTTTGTACACTGGACATAATCATAAGCATATGATAGTCGTGCATACTGTCCGCTGGAGAACGAGCGACAGGAATGTGGCTATAGATTATGACGAAGTCTAGAACATAATAGTGTGTGCCGTTCTTAAAAACATTTTCACCTATGCAATAGTGTAACTCTGACTTGATGAGGTTCATGCGACCCAGATATATTAACTCGTCTCATCTCTTTAACGCATTGTTATTTCCAAAATACTAAGAATCAAATTGTCCATTTGTGTGTACATGGTATCAGTAGCTGCTGCTGTAACAATAGTTTTTTAGTATTCTTACTGTTAAGCAACTTGAATGCGTATTTTTGCCCCTATATATGTCTCGTTTTATTCAGGTGAAATGTCATCAGTGGTAAAGTTTTATCGTCCGTTTCTTGCTTACAGTGTGTATGTGGAGTCTGCATGCACATTCAGTAGCATTTTCCTATAAGAAACTGGTGGTATACTTGGAAGAAGAAGAAAAAAAAAAAGAAAAAAAGGAGACCACAAACGGCCAAGAATGGAACACAACAAGGCTGACTGGCTGACTATTAAGGATATCTAGTTTAAGGTAACATTTCTTGGAAGGCGAGTAACACATACTATGGCAGCCATGGGAAGGAAGTAAGAAAGAAAGAATGGAAGAAAGAAAGAAAGAGAGAAAGAGAGAGAGAGAGAGAGAGAGAGAGAGAGAGGAGATTGAGGGTGGGGGAGAAGGACTGTCCCGCTGTTCCGCCACCCATTCGCAGGCATTATTCTGGGCTGCCTGCTGCAGAGATGTCCACAGAGGCGTTGGATCCAAAAGACAGCCTTACACGCCACTTCCACCTGTTGCTGCAAGTAGGTGGGTTGCCAGCATATTGGCGCGGAGTAAGTAGTGTCCATCACACACAATGGACTATACTATGAGTAATACGGAAGTGTATCGGCAGGCACTGTCTTGCTGAAAGAACCCATCTCTTATCATAGTAAAGTGACAGTAAAGGTTGAGTAATATTCGAGAAGTATCCTGCAGTGTTCAGTATTCTTCACAGATGTACGAGATGTGTGCCACCACTGTAGGCTGTGACTTCCAAAGCCGTGATTCTTAGCTGATCCTACACGGTGCTCTAGACAAACGTTTTTGGTCTCCGCTCTCCTAGAGAGCGCCGTACTCGCGAACATTTGTTATTGTCGCCAGGGCAGAATGTGCTCACACCATCAAACGTAACTTCGCGTCCTCAAGTGATGAAGACAGTGGAGTAGAACGTGCAATGTGCTGGCCTATTCTTCGGATCCCTGCAGGGATTTTGCTTAAATTCAAATAATTGTACTTACTGTGATCGTCGGCAGTGCCTCAGCGTGACTTTGTGACGTTAGTGTTAGTTACTCCACATAGTAATTTGTTTACGTGCATTCGTACGCCATTTCAGGGAAACTTTCACTGCATTCCACTCTATTTTCATGCTTCCAGGCGCTTTTCTTGTTAGCCACATTCGCTGCAAGCATGCTTTCACCGCTTGAATGGAGTGTGGGCTTGGAACAGAGAACTTCAAATTTAGAACTTTCGTCTCTTGGGAGTCATTCCGTACTGACTGTCATTCACTTTTTGGTTGTCTTCCCGTGCTGATGGAGCAGTTTGTAGATACAAATGTCGCTTTTTGCTCTAACCTGAGGTGTTAGTTTCATATCTCAAAGTCCGCACTCTGAGCAGCTCGCGTTTGGTTGGTTGTTAGTGTATCTTTGGTGCAGAGTTCATTGGATTTTTTTCTGTTGTTAATTTGAAAGTATGAGTTGTACAAATGAAGAACTCCGATGTTTTCTTCTTTCAGTCTTCCTAACGATGTCAGTCGAAGTCCACATCATTAGATTGTATTTTTGATGCTAATTTCCAGTGTTTTAGTTTTCCAAGACTAAGACTGGAATACGATACCATGTTGTTTCTCAATTAGAATAAAAGTTTATCAACCATACTTTCTGTAACTTCTCCCATGATTGGGTGATCTTTATTTTAACAAATATAATGAGGAATGCACTAGGATGTTGTTTAATTGTGATGGCGTTTTCTGTTGTGCGCAGTGGCCAAATTATTAACGGAATACACAGGTAATTTGTTTAAAAACGCCTAGAACCACAATTTTTTCGTGTTTCATTAAATTACACGACGCATTTAGGACCCTGCTGATCCATTTTCAGGTGCAAATCGTCTAACAAAACGTTTACGTTTGCTCTTGAGTGAGCTGAAACCCATTTTCCCTGTTATGAAAAAGTTGGATGTTAGATTTCGTATTTCCTGAATCGAAAAACTAACATTTAACTTTCTCATAACAGGAAAATGCATTTCATCTCACTCAGTGGCAAATGCAAATTATGTGTTACACGACTTGCGCCTGAAGAGGACCAACAGGGCCCGAAATGGATCGTGTAATTTAATGAAAAACACAAAAATTGTGACTGAAGGTGTTTTTATTTAAACTACCTTTGTATTGAAAACAATCACGTTCATCGCCGCAAAATATGCAACACTCCGTTAATACAATTTTATCCATAACACGCAAAGCTGTTTATTGTGGTGACGAGTGAGTAGCGCTTGCAGGTTTTTGTTTTGGAACTCGAATGTTTAATGCAGATTACTTTCAAAATATTATGATGTAAGTTACCGTAAAACAGAACAAACAAAAATCAGAAGAGAACAAAACAAATGTCATGACCAACTGTAAACACAGAAGTGAGTAAAATTGGACATTCAAGGTAAATTACATAAACAAGCGACCCTGACGAAGGATTTTCGGAACCATGTTCATCGTACTTTTGTAATGTTTTTATGTCAAAAATAAATCTCTGTAGATCCAGATTGCTCTACAGATTAACTAGGAGAGGTCTATTGGCCTATCCCGGTTAATTCACAGCCTGGCTACTTACTTAGTCTTAATAAGTAATACATTTGACAATTTTTTTATTTTACACTCATGTATCAACGAGGGCTATTCGGAAAGTAAGGTCCGATCGGTCACGAAGTCGAAACCATAGTGAAAATCGAACATGTTTTATTTGCACCTGTTAGCTACACCTCCCAGCTACTTCTCTACGTAGTCGCCGCTCCGACTCGGACATTTGTCTTAACGTTGTATCAACTTTCCAATATCCTCGTCACAGACGGCAGAAACCTGTGCTTTCCACCACTTCTCTACGCTGGTATGTAGTTTGTTGAGCCGGCCGGAGTGGCCGAGCGGTTCTAGGCGCTACAGTCTGGAACCGCGCGACTACTACGGTCGCAGGTTGGAATCCTGCCTCGGGCATGGATGTGTGTGATGTCCTTAGGTGAGTTTGATTTAAGTAGTTCTAAGTTCTAGGGGAATGATGGCCTCAGAAGTTAAGTCCCATAGTGCTCAGAGCCATTTTGTAGTTTGTTGTCTATGCCAAAATGTTGTCTTCATAGCCAGTGGTTCACGCCAGCAGAGGCGAACATCAGAGGGATCAAACACATCCCATCGAAAATGCTATAGCGGTGTCACCATTGCCCCTGCAGTTTGCCGCCGAATACTGTCGTGAAGAGGGAAATGCACGACAGCTACATTGTGTGGGGTTGCATGCAGTCAGGCGAAAGCTCGCATTGGGCACCCGAACTTGGCGGAAGACACTACTGTCGTAGGTATCTCTGTGCGCTCAGAACTGAAAAGTTCGACGTGACGCGATCGGCAGGCATACTAGAGACACTGCCGAACACGTCAGTCCAAAGCTTCTCGGATTTTCTCTGTCATTTCCATTTCGCGACCGATTGGACGTTACCCTCCGAATAGCTCTCGTACTACGGTGGCGGAATCCGACGAGTCCCAGCTTGTACCGATGTCTCTGTAACGAACGAAAGATGAGACTGCAACCTATACAGTGTCCTCTCAACAGCGAGCGCCGGACGCGACCATCAGGTGACAGTTTTACGGCGAGGGGTCAGGTCCATTCTCAGCGCACTCAGCGTGTAACGGTGGCGGCGAGGTGGGCCTGGCCAGAAGTGCGGTCCGCCCGCGCTATCCGACGGCACAGGTGGTGGCAGTAAAGGCGGCAGCCGAGGCGTATAAAAAAGGGTGGCGAGGCTGCGGCGGAGATTTCGCGATTAGACGCAGGTGCGTGGCCGTGCGGGCCGCCGCCGCGATGAATATGCATGCGATGCTAATGTGGAGGCCGATGGAGCGGCGCGACCAGTCCACGCGTCACCTGCTGCCGCGGCGCCTTTCATCTGTCGCCTTCCTGGTCCGCTCGTGCTGTTTGTCCCCCTCCGAGCGCGCTCGACACTTTGCGTGTTTCCCGTTTCGTACTTTCCGCTGGCATGAGGCCAGTGGTACTGATGTCCAATCTTTCTAGGTCTAGAATGTTAAACAATTACAAGTGTTTCAGATGTCAGAGTAAATGCTATAAAAGTTTCAGACAAGCATTAAATCTGTTACATATGTAAAACAAGAGTGTATATGTGTATGTCCGAGATCTCCTTCCTAACAGCTGGATCAATTTGAGATAAATTTGACAAAGAAATAGAAGGCATCACGACTACCAGCAGTGTGGAATATATAATTTCCTAGCTTTAACAGGATCAGAGATAAGACGAAAACGTGTTTCCAGCCCCTGGGGTACAGGCTGCCCTCATGTCATGCATGTTCTGTGGTAACAGTATTGGTGTGCCAAAGCAACCTGCTTTGCAGGACAGCCTTCACAGTAGGGGCAAGAAATGATTTTACAGCCCCTGACCTGTAGGATGCCCTGCATGATAGGCATGTTGTGGGAGTAGTATTGGCCTGCTTTATTGAACTGTATTGATGGGGTTACACATGTCGATGAGCATGGTTGTGGGAAGTTTCAGATGGACAGGGCAGGGGGTGGGCAGAGTGAAGGGAGGAGAAAACAGGAAGAGGGGAGGAAGGGGAAATGCACTAAGAAGTTGGAAGGTTTAGGGGGATTGTGAGCAAGTGGCAAATGAAGAGGGGCAGGCAGAGATGGAAGGAGAGAGGGGGAGGAGCATATGGTCAAGGGGAGGAAGATATAATCAGAGAAACATGGCGGAAATGGATAGAGAGAGAGAGAGAGAGAGAGAGAGAGAGAGAGAGAGAGAGGAGGATATGGTCAGGGATAGGAAGATATGGTCGATGAGACATGCTGGAGGAAATGGATAAAGAGAAGGGGAAAAGGAGGAGAAGACACAAAGTGGGGAGGAGGAGGTATATAGAGGTGGGAGGATGACATTGATAGAGGTAGGGAGGAACAGATGGATACAGAGAAGGGGAGGAAGAGGTGTGTTCATTATGTGTGTTAAACCTGTACATGGGAGAAGCCACGGGGAAATGGGAAGTGTGTATTAAGAAACTGCATAAAGTGCAAGGTAGTTTTGCAACAGCATGGAACAACGTTGTGTGACAATGTGGGACCACATCGACCTAGAATTCCGGCAAACAGGTCTTCTTTAGGAATACAAGTAACATAAGAAAAACATCTGAACACGAATTCATAGAACGTCCAGTTCCTAAACAGACGTATCTAATGGAATGTGATGAACTATCACAATTGCGCACAAGAGAGACCGTAGATGGCCATAAGGAAGACGAAAGGCGTTTCTGTAACGATGAGGAAGTAAGCCACTCTGGTGTTTAGGTTGGGCACGCTGTGGTGGTGCGAAAAGAGCGACTCTAGCGCGAAAAACGCCTCTGGTTCCCTTATTTACTGATTTACTCAGTTTGTAGCTTTTCTAAATTAACTGATCGGATTCTATTAAAATTAATCTGACCTCACTACCCGGTGCTCCTGTACCTAGGAAAACACATCGCTGGGCTAAGAAGGCGGACAAGAACAAAGTAATATAAATTCAGTAATTAAGTTTTCGAACTTGATAATTAATTACAGAGTCGGTCAGTGATTAATTTGATACGATTTGTAATTTAGTCCCCTGTATTAATCCAAGATCATAAACACTGATTACCAAGTAATTAAGTACTCTTCCTTGGTAACAGACTGGACTACACAGTTATTGCGGCCTGTCCACTTGCGTTTTGGAAATCACGAAAAACTAAGGTTTACAACGAGGGAAGACCGACCTGGTTGGCTTAACTACAAAGTATGGATCTGTAAAGCTGAAGACCTGAGTGCATGGGCCAGACAAGAGGCGGCCTTTATACACAACAGTAGATGTCAGGCGGCTGATTTTGACGACGACGAATGATAAAAACTGACGATTATAACAGTTATTTGCATCCATCGCGTCATTTTTAACACCACTTTTGAGGATTCGTGATTTCTTCTTCAAGTGGACATTGTGTGATTTACACAATCTGTGACGAATGTTTCTTGACTTCCGGAGTCGTCATTAAACTTCCTACCGCTTAGACAGAACGTAACGCGCACACACACACACACACACACACACACACACACACACACACACACACACACACAGACAGAGAGCGAGCGAGCGAGCGAGCGAGCGAGCGAGAGAGAGAGACGGGGGGAGGGGGGAGATGGGAGGGAGAGGGAGAGACTGACGAGATGGTGAAAAAGGAAGGGATAACATTCCGGAAATAGTCGATCCAAGAAAACATGGAAGTACGTGTATCAGAAGAAGTAATGAACAAATCTATGCCCAAAATGAGAAACTATTTGATGCTTACAGGAAAAGCAGAATTTCGTTTTACGATAACTTGGTTCTTCGAGTGAACCCAGAAAGACTAACTAAAATGATATTTGATCACTACGACAAAAGTCTTGAAACGTAAATCCCCCGGGCTCACGGAAGTGAAAGAGGACTTATCAGAAATTAACGCAACGGAAGCAGAAGCTGTAGCCAGGCCATAGTCGGGGAGTACGTCACTGTTTGGAAAGATGAGTGAAGAAATAATGGAATGTCTGAAGAAAAAATTATGAGGAAGTTACTTCAAGTAGTCCTAAAAGGCCGAAATCGAAGTAAGAAGAAAAAACATTACAGCAGAGCCCGTACAACGGGATTAACGGATTAACTCTAGGAAGGGGATTTGTGAAACAAGTGTGACATTAATGCAAGGACCAGAGACGCCTGTCTCCCTATTTTCAATTCTCCTTGAACGATCATCATCTATATCTAAAATTTAATAAAGCCATACGAGGTTGATCTCTAGCAATATCTGAAATTTAATAATGGTATATGAGGTTAAATCTCCTGAAGCGAAGCAGAGGCTAACAAATTGCTGGACGGCGAGTAAGAAGCCCCTGCGTTGGCAACATCAGCGACTGAGCGCTATTATAGTGCGTTGCCTCGACCAGCTACGGGGGAGTGGGAGACGGTGGTGGGAGGGGAGCTGGCGGCGACCTCTGCTCCCTGCTGGAGCACGCACGCGGCCGCGAGGGTCCCGCGACAATGGCGCATTGTTCGCAGGACGGCCCGGCGATCGTTCGCCTCGGCTCGGAGTCACTGGCAGACTACACGGCGAGCCGACGAGCTCCGCCATCTGCTAACAAGGCCAGTCCATAGGCTCAAGACCACCTTCACCTCCACCTCCTCCTCCTCTGTCAAGAGGGTGGGTGGGGGGAAAACACGTCAGACGTTTCCTCCCAGTCACGAACAATTTTCGAAGTGCCGATTGAGACAAGTGCATTTCTCTATTTGCGGACAGTTTGCGTATGCGTCACTCCATAATTACACTACTGGCCATTAAAATTGCTACACCACAAAGTTGACGTGCTACAGGCGCGAAATTTAACCGACAGGAAGAAGATGCTGTGATACACAAATGATTAGCTTTTCAGAGCATTCACACAAAATTGGCGCCGGTGGCGACACCTACAACGTGCTGACATGAGGAAAGCTTCCAACCGATTTCTCATACATAAACAGCAGTTGACCGGCGTCGCCTGGTGAAACGTTGTTGTAATGCCTCGTGTAAGGAGGAGAAATGCGTACCATCACGTTTCCAACTTTGATGAAGGTCGGATTGTAGCCTATCATAATTGCAGTTTATCATACCGCGACATTGCTTCTCGCGTTGGTCGAGATCCATTGACTGTTAGCAGAATATGGAATCGGTGGATTCAGGAGGGTAATACGGAACGCCGTGCTGGATCCCAACGGCCTCGTATCACTAGGAGTCGGGAAGACAGGCACCTTCTCCTCATGGCTGTACGGATCGTGCAGCCAGGTCTCGATCCCTGAGTCAACAGATGGGGACGTTTGCAAGACAACATCCATCTGCACTAACAGTTCGACGACGTTTGCAGCAGCATGGACTATCAGCTCGGAGACCACGGCTGCGGCTACCCTTGACGCTGCATCACAGACAGGAGCGCATGCGATGGGGTACTCAACGACGAACCTGGGTGCACGAATGACAAAACGTCATTTTTTCGGATGAATCCAGGTTCTGTTTACAGCATCATGATGGTCGCATCCGTGTTTGGCGGCATCGTGGTGAACGCACACTGGAAGCGTGTATTCGTCATCGCCGTACTGGCCTATCACCTGGCGTGATGGTATGGGGTGTCATTGGTTACACGTCTCGGTCCCCTCTTGTTCGCATTGACGGCACTTTGAACAGTGGACGTTACATTTCAGATGTGTTACGACCCATGGCTATACCCTTCATTCGATCCCTGCGAAATCCTACATTTGAGCAGGATAATGCACGACCGTATGTTGCAGGTCCTGTACGGGCGTTTCTGGATACAGAAAATGTTCGACTGCTGCCCTGGCCAGCACATTCTCCAGATCTCTGACCAATTGAAAACGTCTGGTCAGTGGTGGCCGAGCAACTGGCTCGTCACAGTACGCCAGTCACTACTCTTACTGAACTGTGGTATCGTGTTGAAGCAGCATGGGCAGCTGTACCTGTAAACGCCATCCAAGCTCTGTCTGACTCAATGCCCAGGCGTATCAAGGCCATTATTACGGCTAGAGATGGTTGTTCTGGGTACTGATTTCTCAGGATCTATGCACCCAAATTGCGTGAAAATATAATCACATGTCAGTTCTAGTATAATATATTTGTCCAATGAATACCTGTTTATCATCTGCATTTCTTCTTGGTGTAGCAATTTTAATGGCCTGTGGTGTATAAAAATGAAGGCTCATATTCATTCTAAGATAATTTCAAATACCTCTGCTGTAAATCTAATGTAAGATTCATCACGAGAACGATTACGTAAATCGTTTATACTGGGTGAGTCAAGGGGAAAGATATATGCTCTGAGTGATGACTCTCAACAACGTCATATGAACGTTCTTAGTAGTTTCCGAGTAAAATAATGGAAACTATGGGGAACAGGACAATGCAGGTGATAGTAAATGAAAAGTCGTGATCTAATATTTTGTGTAGTTACGTACATTTCCTCACAATGGCACTCGTACGGTCCTTTACTTGAGTACGCGCATGAAAAATGCGAGCGAGGAATTCCTCCTTTGTGTGCATTCTGCGCTTGTAGACTCTGCTCTTGCGCTAAGCCAACGAACAGCAATCTAATGGTGTAAGATCGGGTGACCCCGGTGGCCAAGAAATGACCCCACGGCGACCGATCCGAAGTCCACGATACGTTTGAGAGAGATACTGTGTCACTGGTTGTATGGAATGTGTAGGAACTCCGTCGTGCTGAAAGTACATACGACGTCGTGTTGCCAAATGAATGTCATCCAAGTATTCTGGTAACACATTCTGAAGGAAATCAAGATACCGTACTCCATTAAAAAGGTTGTCTAAAACAAATAGACCGATGAGTTGGTCATCAATAATACAGCACCATACGTTCACTGAGAAATGTTGAAAATTTGTTCCCACAGTAGCGTTTCGATTTTCATCTGCCCACATGTGAGAGTTGCGCGTGTTATTAAAGCCGTTGCGGATAAATGTTGACTTATTGGCGGACAGAATACTTGAAGTACAGCGATGATTGGCAATGATCCATTGACAGAATTCCTGTCCTTTGGCAAATGTTGCAGAGTCTGTCGATGACACGGATGCAGTCTGTGCTCATGTAAGGTGCGCGTCACTCGTGTTTGTGGAATACCAAGCTGTGCAGCAATTCATCTAGAGCCGGTAGTTGGGCTGCTTTCAACCATATCACTAAGATCTTGTTGGACGGGACGTTTAGATGCAACATGTACCCATGGAAGCGTTTCGCCTTCACGCAATCTGCCGCTGCTAAATATCCCGCTACATGGAACCCTGTGATTAAGAAACCGTCGATCGTATTCGAGAACAGCGACTTTGGAATTCACATTGCAAAACCCTAATACAAAGATCACGGTACCATACTCCGCATGTGTGAAGACGCGTGACAGTTTCACTACACTCATCCGTACTGTTTTTACTGTACACCTAGGAACACTGTATTACACTGATGCAACAATTGTAATACTGAGACGTGTACACTTGAGGACTCGTTGTTTCACCATGCGCAAGTGAATTGTGCGTTGAAATGATCGGGAAAGACAACACTATGTAGCTTCATGTCGCTTTGGTTGTATTCGCATGCGAGTGGTGGTGGAGAAAGACATGCGACTGACTCCCGAGATTTTCAAACAATGGTTCAAATGGCTCCAACCTCTAGCGGTCGCGCGGTTCCAGACTGAAGCGCCTAGAACCAATCGGCCACACCGGCCGGCCTTGGAATCTGTCCCTGGCGCTTGGGAAGGAGGAGCACGTCTACCTTCCGGCGACAAACGATTCCCATCTCTCTTGCCGCCAATCCATAAATGATATCCATTGTGATTATCTTCACGAGTCGCAAGTATTTCAATTACTTTATCCGAGTCTTTTACTTCATCCATTTACACTGGTACTCTAAACTTTTTACGGCACCGTGAAGACATCATATCTATGCTCATTCTGAAGACGTCGTATGATCCATTGCTTGCTGCTGTTGTTTTTCTAAAACTGCTTTATGAGTAAATCCCTGCTTACCCTGTCCAGAGCCATGTCGACTGTCTGCGACTGCATTGGACAGTGATGCTTCTGTTTCACCCCTACGTCGCCGTATCAACACCGGCTCCTAACGGCAAGTCATGTCACTAACACTAATAACGACGCAAATGCCGGGAAGCTGCAGCGTTTAGACTAAACATCATTCCCATGAAGTTGGGCACACATACGGTGAATAGTTTTCCGGCCCGCATCTCGTGGTCGTGCGGTAGCGTTCTCGCTTCCCACGCCCGGGTTCCCGGGTTCGATTCCCGGCGGGGTCAGGGATTTTCTCTGCCTCGTGATGGCTGGGTGTTGTGTGATGTCCTTAGGTTAGTTAGGTTTAAGTAGTTCTAAGTTCTAGGGGACTGATGACCATGGATGTTAAGTCCCATAGTGCTCAGAGCCATTTGAATAGTTTTCCGCCTACACTGGCTCGTGTAGCGAAAGTTTAATTACAACCAAGGTTTATATCTTATCGATTGCCAGTAGGCTCTTTGTTCACCACAACCTAAATTTTCAAGCGTCAAGAATTGGTTCTGATATAACAGAATGGACAGTTTCTGCCAAAACGCATAATTGCTTGAAATTATACGACTCTTTTCATCTACTGGATTAGTGCTCCCGATCAACGTAGTAGATCTGTGCATGCACCCGCACTATAGACAGTTTCTCTGTCACAATACTGAGTCAGCCCGCCTACATGCTCGAAACACAACCCACTATGTCCCTTAGTATCTCCCCATGAGAGAGATGAAGAATGTTTAGAGTTTTTGTCAATATTATACACGGACGTAAAAATAAAACTGGCCCGGAAAATACGCGTTCAGTCACATTTATGTGACAACCGCCTATTTTCGACGTCAACATGCAATAACCACTCACAGACGGCAGGTGGGAGCACTAACAGTGGAGGGTATATAAAGCCAGTCGGTGGACGAGGAAAAAGAGAGCACTCCTTGTCGTAATGCGGACACGGAGCGATCAGTCTGACGTCGAAGCTCGAATGGCTGTTGGCTTTCGGACCAAGGGTGGAAGCATTTCCGAAACTGCGGTTAAAGTATACCGTACATGGCGAACTGGTGATATCCAAAGCCGGCTCCGAGGCAACTGCGGTGTACCGCACACCATTGATGACAAGGGTGAACGACCGCTTCAGGGATGAGTATGGGTGAATAGACAAGCGCAACAATTGAGCAACAGACCGCCCAGATGAACCAAGTGGATACTTACAGTATCTCGTGAACCACCGTTCAGGGAACGTTGCTGCATGTGGGCTTCCGCAGTTGGTGCCTGCTTAATACACCTATGCTGACGACTGTTCATCGGCGACGAAGGCTGGAATTTGCACGCCAGTACCCCAACTGGGCGTCCATTAAGTGGCGACAGGAGGCCTTTTCACAAGCACTACGCATTATGGTCCTTCAGAAAGACGGCTGTTATCGTGCAAAGCGTGAAACATCTGAAAGCAAACATCCTGCAACAATCGTCGCAGGAGGAGGGAGCGTTATGGTCTGGGCAATGTTTTCGTAGCATTCCCTGGGTGATCTCGTCATTCTGGTACGCGCAATGGATCAACACAGGTATGCTTCTACCATTGGGCACCATGTCCAATCCTACATGCAGTTCATTGTTCCTCCGTGCGATGACTTCTACCAACAGGGCAATGCAACGTGTTATGCAGCGTGGTTGTAAGAGCACCAGGATGTGTTTGTCCATCATTCTCCTCAGATTATAACCTTACGGAGAATCTGTGGGACCATCTCGATCGGGCTGTACACGCCATGGATGCTCAACCGAGAAACGTAGCGCAGCTGGACACAGTACTCGAGTCAGCACGGCTCCAAATCCTTGTCGCTACCTTCCACAACCTTACTGACACTCTTCGTGGACGTGTCGCAGCTGCCCGCGCTACAAAAGGGTGTTATTCAGAGTTGTAACAGTTCGTCACATGTACACTCCTGGAAATGGAAAAAAGAACACATTGACACCGGTGTGTCAGACCCACCATACTTGCTCCGGACACTGCGAGAGGGCTGTACAAGCAATGATCACACGCACGGCACAGCGGACACACCAGAAACCGCGGTGTTGGCCGTCGAATGGCGCTAGCTGCGCAGCATTTGTGCACCGCCGCCGTCAGTGTCAGCCAGTTTGCCGTGGCATACGGAGCTCCATCGCAGTCTTTAACACTGGTAGCATGCCGCGACAGCGTGGACGTGAACCGTATGTGCAGTTGACGGACTTTGAGCGAGGGCGTATAGTGGGCATGCGGGAGGCCGGGTGGACGTACCGCCGAATTGCTCAACACGTGGGGCGTGAGGTCTCCACAGTACATCGATGTTGTCGCCAGTGGTCGGCGGAAGGTGCACGTGCCTGTCGACCTGGGACCAGACCGCAGCGACGCACGGATGCACGCCAAGACCGTAGGATCCTACGCAGTGCCGTAGGGGACCGCACCGCCACTTCCCAGCAAATTAGGGACACTGTTGCTCCTGGGGTATCGGCGAGGACCATTCGCAACCATCTCCATGAAGCTGAGCTACGGTCCCGCACACCGTTAGGCCGTCTTCCGCTCACGCCCCAACATCGTGCAGCCCGCCTCCAGTGGTGTCGCGACAGGCGTGAATGGAGGGACGAATGGAGACGTGTCGTCTTCAGCGATGAGAGTCGCTTCTGCCTTGGTGCCAATGATGGTCGTATGCGTGTTTGGCGCCGTGCAGGTGAGCGCCACAATCAGGACTGCATACGACCGAGGCACACAGGGCCAACACCCGGCATCATGGTGTGGGGAGCGATCTCCTACACTGGCCGTACACCACTGGTGATCGTCGAGGGGACACTGAATAGTGCACGGTACATCCAAACCGTCATCGAACCCATCGTTCTACCATTCCTAGACCGGCAAGGGAACTTGCAGTTCCAACAGGACAATGCACGTCCGCATGTATCCCGTGCCACCCAACGTGCTCTAGAAGGTGTAAGTCAACTACCCTGGCCAGCAAGATCTCCGGATCTGTTCCCCATTGAGCATGTTTGGGACTGGATGAAGCGTCGTCTCACGCGGTCTGCACGTCCAGTACGAACGCTGGTCCAACTGAGGCGCCAGGTGGAAATGGCATGGCAAGCCGTTCCACAGGACTACATCCAGCATCTCTACGATCGTCTCCATGGGAGAATAGCAGCCTGCATTGCTGCGAAAGGTGGATATACACTGTACTAGTGCCGACATTGTGCATGCTCTGTTGCCTGTGTCTATGTGCCTGTGGTTCTGTCAGTGTGATCATGTGATGTATCTGACCCCAGGAATGTGTCAATAAAGTTTCCCCTTCCTG
This sequence comes from Schistocerca serialis cubense, assembly GCF_023864345.2. NCBI lineage: Eukaryota > Metazoa > Arthropoda > Insecta > Orthoptera > Acrididae > Schistocerca > Schistocerca serialis. The sequence continues at coordinate 795,751,948 of NC_064639.1, forward strand.
GGACAATGAATTCACGGTGTTCTTATTTCAATTTCCAGGAGTGTATTTATTTAATCCCATGGCTAGGGCCCTCCCATCTGGCAGACCGTTAGCCGGGTGCCGGTCTTTCAATTTGACGCCACTTCGTCGACCTACAGTCGATGAGGATCATAGGATGATGATGATGAGGACAGCACAACACCCAGTCCCTGGGCGGAGAAAACTCCCCGACCCAGCAGGGAATCGAACCAGGGCCCAGAGAACTGACAATCCGTCACGCTGACCATTCAGCTACCGGGGGCGGACAGGTTGGTCACATTAATGTGACTGGACGGTATGTTTCATGTACCTTACGATAGGCAAGCTAACTTACATTGTCCCGACCTGGGATGCCTGTACAAGGGTGCATGAAGTATTTTCTGCGCCAGTTTTATTCTGGCCACGCTGCATGTTGCTGCGTCCACTCGTCGCACCATGCAGTGGACTCTCTCGTGCAGAGAGGGTAGCCGGCCGATGGTCTCCGGTGCGGCCACTACACGCACACCCCGTGATGCAGCCGCGGGCGTAGGAGCAGGAGGAAGGGAGGACACGGCGCGGCCCGCATTTCACGCCGGCCTCCTCTCATTAGCTGCGCCGGCCTTTTACGGCCGCGCGGCAGAGATACGGCGCACGCTGCCGCCGCACCGCGGTGCACACTTCGCACGGCGGACACCCCGGCCGCTGGCCGCCGGCCGCCGCTGTGTAATTTTAATCAATAACCAATATCGGCCGCGGCGATTTATGGCGGCCATTACGTGCTGTTGCGCTGAAATAATAGCGCTGCTAATGGTATACCGCGGGTCTTCGATAGCCGAAGTGCACTCTCCTTACGTGGGAAAACGTTACGAGATTCGTTGCGGTTACGATGGTGCAGCGTACTGATACTGCTGTCACCCACCTGCTCCATTTTCATTACTTGCGGACGGACGTGATCTTCAACGTGGAACTTCTTTCTGGGCACTAACAATTTCGCAAACATCTGATAAACGCTATAAATGTGAAAGTTTGTGTGTGTGTGTGTTTTGTTAATATCTTTGTTACTCCTTCACGCTGAAACCTCAGAACACATTTGGATGAAATCTGGAATGGTTCAATGGCTCTAAGCACTATGGAACTTAACATCTGTGGTCATCATTCTCCTAGACTTAGAACTACTTAAACCTAACTAATCTAACGACATCACACACATCCGTGCCCGAGGCAGGATTCGAACCTGCGACCGTAGCAGTCGGGCGGTTCCGGACTGAAGCGCCTATAACCGCTCGGCTACAGCGGCCGGCTATCTGGAACGACGATAGCGGCCGGCTATCTGGAATGACGATAGCTGATATCCTGAATTAACACAAAGGCTACCTTCTACACTGAAGCGCCGAAGAAATTGGTATAGGCGTGCGTATTCAAATACAAAGATATTTAAACAGGCAGAATACGGCGCTGCGATAGGCAACGCCAATATAAGACAACAAGTGTCTGACGCAATTGTTAAATCAGTTACTGCTGCTGCAATGGCACGTTATCAAGATATAAGTGAGTTTGAACGTGGTGTTATAGTCGCGCATGAGCAATGGGACACAGCATCTCCGAGGCAGCGATGAATTGGGGATTTTCCCGTACGATCTTTTCACAAGTGTACCGTGAATATCAGGAATGCGGCAAAACATCAAATCTCCGACATCGCTGTGTCCAGAAACAGATCCTGCAAGATGACTGGAAACATGTTGCCTGATCGGACGAGTCTCGTTTCGAATTGTATCGAGTGGATGGAAGTGTACGTGTATGGAGACAACCTCTTCAATCTAAGGACCCCGCACGTCAGCAGGGGACTCTTGAAGCTGGTGGAGGCTCTGTTGGAGCGATATGGAACCCCTGATACGTCTAGATACAAATTTGACAGGTGACACTTACATAAGCATCCTGTTTGATCACCTGCATCCATTCGTGTTCATTGTCATTTCTACGAACATGGGCAACTCCAGCAGGACATTGCGACACCCAACGAGTCCAGAATTGCTACAGAGTGGCTCTAGGACCGCTCTTCAGATTTTAACAGTTCCGCTAGCCACCAAACTCCCCAGACACCAATATTACTGAGCATATCTAGGATGCCTTGCAAGTGCTGTTCTGAAGAGATATCCACCCCCCCCCCCCTCTTACTCTTACGGATTTATGGACAAGCCTGCAGAATTCGTGGTGACAATCCTCCCCCAATCGAAGCACTACTTCAGACGTTAGTCGAGTCCATGCCACGTCGCGTTGCGGCTCTTATACGTGCTCGCGGGGGCCCTACATGATATTAGGAAGGTGCACCAGTTTCTTTGGCTCTACTAAGTATACACATGTACCTATCAAAGGGAGGAGGGGGGGGGGGTGAGAAGCATAGCCCACTACGTGCAAATACGCATGCTTTATTCGTCCAGTATTTGCGAATGAGAGTAGTTAGTGACTTGCAGCAAACTTTACACGTAATATCAAACCTTTTTATCAGCGACAACCACCACAAATTGAGAAAAGAAAAAAGTTTATCGCTTACTACATTTTCACTGTTGATGCAGTAAAACTACCAGCATTCACATACACCACTGAATGTACCAGAAAAATTATATCATTGTACGACACATAGCTCAGATGACGTCATAAACATTGAAATACGTGAACAGCTGCCGCATCATGCATGACGTTTAAATGTATTACTTGTGTACTACTACCAAGGAGATGGGCAGCGAGAGGGGTAGGGAGGAGATCAACAGCAAGAGTGGGAAGTAGGAAATGTACAGAGTGGGGGGGGGGGGGGCAAGGAGGAATTAGATAGAGGAAGGAGAAGATCGACAGAAAGAATGGGAAGGAGGAAATGGACTAATGGAAGATTGTAATAAATACTTATCTGGACTTTTTTTTATTAATAACTGTTTAACTGCGCGTAGCAACATGGTGGCAGCTGGTTATTTTGATAACCTGAGTTTATCTTGCACTTTTAAAACATATTGCTTTATTGACCGCTTTAAAGCGACGCATTTCGCTGGTGGATGTCTGGGAACACTGCTGTCGTCATGTTGGAAACCGGGAGTATCCACAGCATACCCATCAGGAAGATGTAGAAGAAAGGCCATCACTGCGTTATCGAGAATGTTGAAATCAACACCTTGGTTCAAGTTTAGGCAGCCTGAATAGTTCAAATGGTTCAAATGGCTCTGAGCACTATGGGACTCAACTGCTGAGGTCATTAGTCCCCTAGAACTTAGAACTAGTTAAACCTAACTAACCTAAGGACGTCACAAACATCCATGCCCGAGGCAGGATTCGAACCTGCGACTGTAGCGGTCTTGCGGTTCCAGACGGCAGCGCCTTTAACCGCACGGCCACTTCGGCCGGCAGCCTGAATAGTTGGGCTCAAGTTATGGTACGATAAACAACCTCAAAACCTCACAGAACGCAAGTTGTGGCTTGAACTACGCAATCCACACACTGAGTGTTACTTATCTCAGTGTAACACCGATACACTGGATGGCTTGCATCATTTGAAAGGAGCTGAAATACACTGTTCAGAAGAATGAGGGGTACTCATGTATCAAAGCCCGATATGTTCAATTTATGATGTTATTGCAATGATTGAGATCTTCGCTTTCACTGTAGGCGACAATCAAAATCATTGGCCATGTTATGCAGCACAGGGCCGGTTGACCCCCTCAGAAATAAGTGATCATCTCTCATTGTTTTCTGGTGAGATACACAGGTGGAAGTTGTCATTTGCTGACGTTTCAGTCAACCAAGCACGTGCGGTGCGACGTCGTAATGCAGTGGAAGTTGCTCGGGAGGTCTGTTTGATCAAAAAAGGATGGACTTCTGCCATGTTGCTGAAGATCCCAATGACTCTCCATGCGTAATCCACAGGTTGTGGACATGCTGCAGAGAGACAAGTCGGCACACAAAGTGAGTTGAACAAATCCGCCGACACACTACAACCCCTCGTGAATAGCGATACCTGGCCATCCCTGCGTTGCGGCGTCGTACGGATACTGCAAGAGCATTGCAAGGCGATCTCAGAAGGGCCGCTCGAGCCGCTGATCGGATTAAACCGTAATGAACAGGTTACGAGAAAGGACCTTACGACCTAGACGTCTTCCCGACGCAAGGGATGGCCGTATTCGTGTGCGGAGACCTGTGGTGAGAGGTACTTGTCAAATGTTGCCCAGGGAATCGAGAGATATCCAATATTCTGTGATGTTGTTGAGAGGCTTCAGTGGTGACAGCCATAACGGATATTGTCGTTGTCCGTGGTCGCCTCACCGCCACGCAGTACACTGGACAGGTCCTGCTGGATCCTGTGGTGGCTGCTGCATACGATTGTGGCCCTGAATTCCTTCTAAAGCTAGGGCCTATGTGGCGGGCGTCAAATGGGATACCTTGCCATGACTGGAAACTGAAGTAATGAAATGCCGGGCGGTGAACCCCGACCATCGTGCATTTGTGGAACAGATTTGTTCGCGGTCGTCCTGTTCCACCGCAGACCCTCCGAGAACTCTTATGGACTCTCACTGAAGGATGGGAACAGATGCAAAGGGTGATCTCCGTAGACTCACATGGAGCATGCCACATGGGTGTCAGGCAGTATAAAAGTTCGCAGAGTATGCACAAGTTATTGAAGCTCTCGAAGTCTAATGAGAAGCATCCAGATGACGGGATGAATGATAGTTCCCACTTAGTTTTAGGCACCTGTAGAGCACTTCAGTTCTTTTTGTGTCAATGTTAGAGTATGTGATGACTTTTTGTTGTGTACTAAATTTGTAAAAGATAAAGTTATAATTTGGTAAGATACCCAGTCCCGAATTATTACTCACTGGAGCATGGAAGACGCCCAAAATCATGTACCCCTCATTCTTTTGACCCGTGTAGCTCCTCGTCGGACCACACTACAAGCCTCCAGCCATGCGTTGTTCAGTTTCGGTATTCTTTGGCGAATTAAAGATATGCTGCTAACTCCGAATGTCTGTTGCATGCAATTCCCTTCGGAATGTTGCCAGGGAATTGGTCCAGATGGGCCTGCATTCACGGATAGCTGCACTCCCTGTCCGCTATGAAACAGATTGTCATTGAAAAGGCGTCGCTTTCGTCTCCGATCCCTGCTGTTGTGATATTTTTACGACAACTGTTCTCAAGCAGTGTTACACTGCCGCGAGTGGTACGCCATTCGTCGTAGACACGTTGTACAGCCCGAATTGATAGACCAACAAATCGACCAGTTTCTTGTTGTGGATTTTTACACAAGTGTTGTCGTTGAGTGACTGTAGGAGGATACAGGATGACTTAGAATTTATATTTGGCGTGATGAGTGGCAGCTCGCACTAAATGTAGAAAAATGTGAGTTAATGTGGATGAGTAGAGAAAAGGGTCCTGTAATGTCCAAACACAGTTATAGTAGTCTGCTGTTTGACAGTCACGCCGGCAAAATACCTAGGCATAACGTTCCAAAGCGATATGAAATGGAATGAACACGTGGCGAGTTCTATTAAGTCTAGTTCATCTGTAAAGAAGGCTGCATAGAATACTAGCGCGACTCATTCTTGAATATTGCTCGAGTGTCTGGGATACCGACCAGGTCAGATTATAACAAGACATCGATGTAGTTCGCAGCCGTGCTGCTAGATTCGTTACCGATAGCGCGAGTCAATACGCAAGTATTACGGATGTTGTTGTTGTTCTGGTCTTCAATCCAGAGACTGGTTTGATGCAGCCCTTCATGCTACTCTATCCTGCGCAAGCTTCTTCATCTCCAAGTAACTACTGAAACCTACATCCTTCTGAATTTGCCTAGTGTATTCATCTCTTGGTCTCCCTCTACGATTTTTACCCTCCAATACTAAATTGGTGATCCCTTAACGCCTCAGAACGTGTTCCAACACCCGATCCCTTCTTCTAGTCAAGTTGTGCCACAAACTCCTCTTCTCCCCAATTTTATTCAGTACCTCCTCATTAGTTACGTGATCTACCCATCTAATCTTCAGCATTCTTCTGTAGCACCACATTTCGAAAGCTTCTATTCTCTTCTTGTCCAAACTATTTATCGCCTATGTTTCACTTCCATACATGGCTATACTCCATACAAATACTTTCAGAAACGACTTCCTGACACTTAAATCTAAACTCTATGTTAACAAATTTCTCTTCTTCAGAAAAGCTTTCCTTGCCATTGTCAATCTACACCTCTCCACTTCGACCATCATCAGTTATTTTGCTCCTCAAATAGCAAAACTCATCCACAACTTTAAGTGTCTTATTTCCTAATGTAATTCCCCCAGCATCGCCTGATTTAATTAGACTGCATTACATTATCCTTGTGTTGCTTATGTTGATGTTCATCTTATATCCTCCTTTCAAGACACTGTCCACTCCGTTCAACTGCTCTTCCAAGTCCTTTGATGTCTCTGACAGAATTACAATGTCATCGGCGAACCTCAAAGTTTTTATTTCTTGTCCATGGATTTTAATTCCTACTCCAATTTTTTCTTTTGTTTCCTTTAATGCTTGCTCAATATACAGACTGAATAACTTCGAGGATAGGCTACAACCCTGTCTCACTCCCTTCCCAACCACTGCTTCCCTTTCAGGCCCCTCGACTCTTGCAACTGCCACCTGGTTTGTGTACAAATTTTAAATAGCCTTCCGCTCTCTGATTTGACCCCTGCTACTTTCAGAATTTGAGAGAGAGTATTCCACTGAACATTGTCAAAAGCCTTCTCTAAGTCTACGAATGCTAGACACATAGGCTTGCCTTTCCTTAACCTATCTTCTAAGATAAGTCGTAGGATCAGTATTGCCTCACGTGTTCCAACATTTCTACGGTAACCAAACTGCTCCTCCCAGAGGTCGGCTTCTACGAATTTTTCCATTCGTCCGTAAAGGCAAATGGGAATCACTGGAGGAAAGACGACGTTCTTTTTGCGAAACACTAAAGGCAAAATTTGAATTGTCATCCACGCTCATTCCGCGTAAGAAACACGAAGACAAGGTAAGATAAAAAGTGCTCATACCTACGCGCACTATTGATATAGCTAGAAGTGTTTTCGTCTCTCCATTTGTGACTGGAGCAGGAAAAGGAACATCTAGGTACCTCCGCCACTTATTATATGGTAGCTTGCAGAGTATGGTATAAATGTAGAACCGAATGCATTTTTATCGTCCTTCCGTGCCACTCCGTTGATCTGTCTCACTGCATTGATTCCATAGTACCGACTGGCTCATAGACACCACTACAGGACCGTGCAGTGAAGGTTCACACAACCGCCTCGTACCAGTTTTGCATAATCTACTGTGCTTCAAAGCGACCAATCTGCTGCTATCAGGGAGTGACATATTTTATGCGGTGAGGTTACTACAGTGAATAAAACAGTCCTATTACAGCTTTCGAAAATACACTACATACTCCAAAAAAAGTCTAATTTTAATATGTGCAACGAGCGGAAATGAGAGAACTGATGAATACCGTCCACCGCCAAGCAACAAGCAGAGCCGTGACGTGCCAGGAGCTGGCGCGGCAGTCGGCTACTCCCGACTCGTCTTTTTAGAGGCGCTAATCGAATTCCGGAACTGATAAATCGAGTCTCGCGGTCGGATTAAGCACGTCACGGCGCGACGCAGCGGTACCGGCGAGATAATCAAAAACGCAATCAGCGGGCAATTAGCTGGCCTGCTCGCTCCATTTCCAGCGGGGGTGCTCGACCGTGCAAATGGGACTGGTGACACAGGCTGGCGTGGGCGTCCTGCTCTCTAGCTGCGCTCCCTGGCGAGCCAGCGGCGACAGCGGTTTGCAACTTTATTGTCAATCACTTCAGCGGTTACCTATCTCTGCGTAAACTTAGAGGTGTAAGGGTGGCATCGTGTGGCCTTTCAAGTAATCTAGGCCCTCTTATCCCATACAAATTATAAAAAAGATGGGCTACGTAATGTGTACGTACACGTGTATGTTCCACACCTCCTCTTATACCACTGGATCGATTTCAACAAAAATTGGTACACATGTCACTTACTGTCTGGAAAGAACCGTTGTGGGTGTAAGAACCGTTGTGCGTGTAAGAACCACCCACTTGCCAAAGATGTGTGGGTGAAAAAGCGATGTAGCCCATGACGCACAAATGCCCATACTTTAGCCATCCATTATTTTAGAATGAAAGCACTTTGGGACTTGCACCAAACATTACACACAAATTCAAACCTTTCTCGCTGACTACCGCCACGAAATGATGAAAGAAATAGATTTATTGTTAAGTCCCATAGTGCTCAGAGCCAAATAGGTTTATTGCATACTACATTTTCGCTGTTCACGCAGAAGAACTATCGCATGAAGCGTGACATTTTAATTTATTGTTTCTTTATTACTAACTGACACATTTTGCACACGGTATTCACGTATACCACTGAGTGTATCAGAGAAATCACATCATTGTACAGCACTTATTTCAGGAGATATGACGTCATAAACATTGAGCTGCGTGAAAATAAAAATTCACGTCAAAATAAATTGTGTACAGATGAGTGTGAAATAGTTTAAGTATATGTGAAATACCGGGTGATCAAAAACTCAGTATAAATTTGAAAACTTAATAAACCATGGAATAATGTAGATAGAGGTAAAAATTGACACACATGCTTGGAATGACATGGGGTTTTATTACGACCAAAAAAAAACCGTATTGCTAGACGCGTGAAAGATCTCTTGCGCGCGTCGTTTGGTGATGATTGTGTGCTCAGCCGCCACTTTCGCCATGCTTGGCCTCCGAGGCCCCCAGACCTCAGTCCGTGCGATTATTGGCTTTAGGGTTACCTGAAGTCGCAAGTGTATCGTGATCGACCGAAATCTGTAGGGATGCTGAAAGACAACATCTGACGCCAATGCCTCACCATAACTCTGGACATGCTTTACAGTGCTGTTCACAACATTATTCCTCGATTACAGCTATTGTTGAGGAATGATGGTGGACATGTTGAGCATTTCCTGTAAAGAACATCATCTTTGGTTTGTCTTACTTTATTATGCTAATTATTGCTATTCTGATCAGATGAAGCGCCATCTGTCGGATATTTTTTGACCTTTTGTATTTTTTTGGCTCTAATAAAACCGCATGTCATTCCAAGTATATGTGTTAATTTGTACCTCTCTATCTACATTATTCCGCGATTTATTCAGTTTTCAAATTTATACTGACTTTTTGATCACCCGGTATATTTGACATGAGGGTATGCATGCAAAGCCACAGGTAAAACGCTCATCTTAAACCCTGGAACGGTTTCCATAAAATTTGGCACAAATACTGGTTACAATACAGAAAGAAAAACTGTAGGGATAAGGACCACCAGCCTCCTACTGGAGTGAGCGCGATAACGTGGAGAGAGAAGTGGGGAGCAGGAAATGAACAGACAGAGAGAGGGAAGGAGCATATAGGAGGAGGAGGTGATGGACAGAGATAGGAGAGGGGTAACTGACAGAGAAACGGGACAGGAGTAGAGGGACGGAGAATGGAAAAGGGAGGAGACGGACAGAGACAGAAGGAGGAAGAGACCGACAAAGAGAGAGAGTAAGAGAACATGGCCAGAGGGGGAGAAGGAAAGCGACAGAGAAAGGGAAAATGAGGAGACGGACTCAGAAAGTAAACGATAGGGAGAGTGGCGAGGAGCAGGCGCGTAGAGCGATGGGGGAGGGGGGAGAGAGGAAAAGATGGACAGATGGAGGTAGGAGCAGATGGACAGAGGGGTAGGAGCAGACTGGCAGAGAGGTGGGGAGCAACAAATTGACAGAAAGAGGGCCAGAAAGAAATGGACAAAGAATGGGGTATTGGAGGATTTGGACAGCCAGAGAGGATAGAGGAGGTGGACAGAAAGTGGGGGCGAAGAAGATGGACAGAGAAAGTGGAAAGCAGAGAATGGACTAATAAAAGATTGGAATACATACATAACCTGGCAACGCTGGGAACTAAGCTAGTATTCACAAACAAAGCTGCGCGTTCTGGTGGTGAATGTGTCAGATGCCAGTTCGTAGTTACGCCTGTAGAGGGCCCTGATCGGGTAGCTAGTTTTGCTGGTGGGCACTGAGGTTCTCTTATCTTGATCGCTGACAAAAACTGATAGAGCCAGAGGCTTGTACCAACATTACTGCAGCTACGCCTATGTAAACACTCGTTAGAATATTTTCCTTGTATTACACACGTATCAAGGGATATGTCTCTGTATTAACACTTAAGGTGATACTTTACGTTAGGCGACGCTAAATTTTAGTTCACAAACATTAGGGTATTGGTATTATGAGCCCCTTTGACGTTGGCAATATGAGAACCCAATGTCATGTTTATGATGACAGAAGGCACATAGTGTACTCCTCTCGAATAGAACGAAGAGGGCCGCCGAGCCTGTCATCCCCAACCGATAGACCGATGACGATCGAAGTGTCACATGCCCTCATTCCCTGAGACATTGCGGAGAAATTTGGAAATTAATCCGAATGATTACCGTAATCCCGGCTGCAGAGGCTGTTTAGGAGAATAATTATCTAATACGAGTGAACCAGCGGATATTTTGAAGAAGAGCGTATGTTGCACAACTTATTCTGAGCTCCAACTTTATATCTCAGCAAAACTGTAAAAGGTATGAGGCCTAGAATTTGAAAAAAAATAGGTTTTTCCAATTTTCTTAATTTATCCAATGTAATTTCCTTCCGAAAACTGTTGCAGGCTTCAATGGTGGGCCTTCAACAAGTGCCAGCCTGCGAACCATTCAACGAAACATCATCGATAGGGGCTTTCGGAGCCGACGGCCACTCATGTTCCCTTGATGGACTGCTCGACACAAAGCTTTACGCCTCGACTGTGCTCGTCGACACCGACAATGGCGTGTTAATGACTGGAAACATGTTGCCTGGTCGGTCGAGTCTCGTTTCAAATTGTATCGAGCCGATGGACATGTACGGGTATGGAGACTACCTCATGAATCCATGGACCCTGCAAGTCAGTGGGGGACTGTTCAAGCTGTAATGGTGTGGGGCGTGTACAGTTGGAGTGATATGGGACGCCTGATACGTCTAGATACGATTCTGACAGTTGATACGTATTTAAGTATCTTGTCTGATTACTTCATCCATTTATTCCAACAGACATGGGCAATTCCAACAGCACAATGCGACACCCCACACGTCCAGAATTGCTACAGAGTGGTCCCAGGAACACTCTTCTACTGGTCGGCTAAGTCCCCAGACATGAACATTAGCCGCGCGGTCTAGGGGGCGCCTTGTCACGGTACGCGCGGCTCCTCCCGTCGGAGGTTCGAGTCCTCCCTCGGGCATGGGTGTGTGTGTGTGTGTGTGTGTGTTGTCCTTAGCGTAAGTTAGTTTCAGTTAGATTAAGTAGTGTGTAAGCTTAGGGACCGATGACCTCAGCATTTTAGTCCCATAAGACCTTACCACAAATTTCCAAATTTCCATGAACATTACTGAGCATATCTGGGATGCCTTGCAACACGCTGTTCAGAAGAGATCTCCTCGCCTTCGTACTCTTACCTATGTATGGACAGCCCTGCAGGATTCGTGGTATAAATTTCTTCCAGCACTGCATCAGACATTAGTCGAGTCCATGCGGCGTCGTGTTGCGGCACTTCTGCGTGCTACTGTAGGCCCTCCACGATATTAGGCAGGTGTACCAGTTTCTTTGGCTCTTCAGTGTATTAAAATAGCACTAATCGCTTTTCTCATTTTCTATAATAACAAAATATTTCAAACCACTGTAAATTTTACGAATTTAAATTACAACTTTTTTAAAAAGGTCTACTTAAATACGAAAAATTGTAGTACTACCAATTGATATTTCGCTTTTTTTACTCGGTTAATAGTAAGGAATACGAAAGACCTGTTCTAATCCAGATCAGACAAATACGCAAAAAATAATTATTCGGAACTACAGTATCGGAATCGGTTTTAACCGGTCGATTTTTCCAAACCACACGGTGCGTTGTGGAGTATTTGTATGTAGATGTAGATGTTGAAATACGAGGGTTGAAACTTAAATAGTGCTGACTAGTTATTCACAACCGATACAAAAGAGCTACATGTTTGCACCTGTTACTGTCCTTCAATGTAGTCACCAGTGTTGTGTAGAACACATTGCCAGCAATGTGGAAGGCGTAGTATACCGTTAGCAGAAACTGTTCTGTTGATGGTGCGAATGCAGCGGTCTACTGCCTGTCGAATCTCTTGAACAGTTCCGAAGCGAATGCCACGAAGCCAAAACTGAAACGCGTCAGAGCCCCAGTGTGGTGAAAGTCATGGTGATTCTCGTGTACGACTGTGATGGTGTTATCATAACGCATTATGTTCCCCCACGGTAGACCGTCAATGCATAGGATTACTGTTCGTTTTCGGAGCATCACCTGCGACCAGATTTGCGAAAAATGCGGCGACACTTTCTGCGCAACCCACCCATTTGCACGAGAATGCGCGGTCGCATACAGTGCAAGCTGTGGCTGCTCTGTTCGGTCGATGGGGCTAGGACGTACTGTACCATCCACCATACTGTCCGGACTTAAGTCCTTGTGACTTTGATTTGATTCCGAAGATGAAGGAACCACTTCGTGTCATTCGCTTCAGAACTATTCCAGAGATTCGACAGGCAGTAGACCGATCGATTCGCATCGACAAAACAGGCTCTGCTAACGGTATACTACGCCTTCCAAATAGCTGGCAACGGGCTCTACACAACACTAGCGACTACTTTGAGGGACAGTAACAGGTACAAACATGTAACTCTTTGGTATCGGTTGTGAATAAATAGTTGCCACTATTTAAGTTCCAACCCTCGTGCATTTCGGTGAACAAGAAAAGAAATGCTTCGCGTTTTGCAGAAGACAGAGTTTGAAAGCCCACGTGCAGTTTCTTTATTACGCTATACACGTTTGACAATGATATCGCGAATTTGCTATAGTGGAGGTGCGCACAGCAGTTGCGGGTTGCTTGCGGACGCGCAGTGGTGGGAGAGGGTGGTCTGGGGATCTGGGGATTTACGCTCGGCGCTCGTGCGGAGCGCGACTTCTCCAAAGGACTTTGTTGGGCGAGCGGCGGCGCCTCCTTTTGCAAGAGTCTGCGGCGGGCCGTTCATCAGGAGCCAAACCAGCCCGCCTAGCGTGAATGCCGAGCTCGGCTCAGTCCAGCTCAGCTCGCGTGTTTACGGCTTTACGTTCGACGCTTCTCCTCGGCGGGCATTCATTAAAAAAACCGTGCATTATGCGCGGCGCGCGCACAGCCCAGGAAATACCGCGCCGCCTCCAGTCATCAACCTTGCCAGTATCAGCGTAGCGCATAACCTCGCCGATACTTCATATTTTGCAAACTCAGTCAGCTGCGCAACAGTTCCTGCTGTCTCACAGGCGCCCAAAGGGAGGGGGGGGGTGGGCAGGAAGGGGGCTGAGATGTAAACTGGGGTCAAGATACTACAATCCCCCAAAGAATAATGTATTAAAAGCGTTTACACTGACGTGACAAAATGTCGTGGGATAGCGATACGCACATATACAGATGGCGATAATATAACGTACACAAGGTATAAAAGGGCAGTGCATTGGCGGAGCCGTTATTTGTGCTCAGGTGATTCATGTGAAAACTTCTCCGACGTGATTATGGCCGCACGACAGGAACTGACAAACTTCGAACATCCACATCTACATCATTGCTCTGCAATTCACAATGAAGTGCCTGCCAGAGGATTCCCCGAAGCACTTTTCAAGCTACTTCTCTACCGTTCTACTCACTAACAGCATGAGGGAAAAACGAACGCCCAAATCTCTCCATGCCCGCTCAGAATTCTCTTATTTTACTATAATGGACATTTTTCCCTATATTTTAGCGCCCACAAAATATTTTCTCACTTTTAAAAAATGCCTTTGTTTTAAGGACTGTCACCCCGATTCGTGTATCATATCCGTGGGACTCTCTTCTCTATGTCGCAATAATACAAAACGAGCTGCCCTTTTTTGAACCCTTTCAATACCCTCCGTCAACTTTGTCTGATGCGGACCCCACACTGCACAGCAATACTCCAGAAGACTGCTGACAACCGTGGCAAAAGCAGTCTATTTCGTTAACCTGTTACACTTTCCAAGTGTTCTGCCAATAAATAGCAGATTTTGGTTTGCTTTCCCCGCAACGTTATCAGTGTGATAGTTCCAGTTGAAGCTATTCGTAACTGTAAGCCTTTTTTGTGATTTATAGTTTAACTGGAATTTAGCGGATTCATTTTAGTGCTCATGAGGATCGTTTCATACTTTTCACAATTTAAAGTCAGCTGCCACTTTTTGCACCCAACAGATATCTTGTCTAAATTATTTTGCATTTCGTTTTGATCATCTGATGACTTCACACGACTGTAAGTGACAGCGTCATCTGCAAACCATCGAAGAGAACTGTTCAGATTGTATCCTCAATCGTTTATGCAAATAGGAACAACAGAGAGCCTGTAACACTTCCTCGGGGAACCCCAGACGTTACTTCTGTTTTAATCGATGACTTTCCGGCAGTTAATTCGAACTGTGACCTTTCTGACTGGAAAGCAAGAATCTAGTCACACAACTGAGGCGATATCCCATAGGCACGCAATTTAATTAGAAGTCGCTTGTGACGAACGGTGTCAGAACCCTCCCGGAAATCTAAAAATAGGGAATCGATTTCACATCCCTTTGTCAATAGCACTCATTACTTCGTGAGAATAAAGAGCTAGTTGTGTTTCACAAGAACGATATTTTCTGAATCCGTGCCGTTTGTTTGCCAATAAATCGTGTTCTTCGAGGTGATTATAATGTTCGGCCACAGTATATGTTCCAAAATTGTACTACAAATCGACGTCAGTGGCATCGACGTCAGTGATATGGGTCTGTAATTCAGCGGACTACTCCCATTTGCTTTTTGAGTATTGGTGTGACTTGTACAACTTCTCAGTCTCTGGGTACGGATGTTTCTACGAGCGAGCAGTTGTATATGATTGGTAAGTATGGCTCTATTGTATCAGCATACTCTGAAAGGAATCTGGTATATGTCTGAAACGGAAGCCTTGCCTTTCTTAAATGTAGTCAGTTGCTTCTTTTGTGAAGGAATTCTGCAAAACTGTGTTTAGTAACTCTGTTTTAGAGGTTAAACCACCGTTGTTATCGCGCAGTGAAGGTATTGATAGCGTCTTGCCATTGGTGTACTTCACATACGACCTGGGTTTTCTGCCAGGTTTCGAGGAAGAGTTTCGTTGTGGAAACTATGGTAGTTGGAGCTAAACGCAAGGGACATTCCATTTCGGAAATCGTTAGCGAATTAAATATTTCGTGTTCCGCACTGTCAAGAGTGTGCCGAGAATACCACATTTCAAGCATTACCTCTCATCACAGACAACGCAGTGGCCGACAGCCTTCACTTAACGACCGAGAGCAGCAGCGTTTGCATAGAGCTGTGCAAGCAACACAGTGAAATAACCGGAGAAATCAATGTGGGACGTACGACGAACGTGTCCGTTAGGACAGTGCGACGAAATATGGCGTTAACGGGCTATGGCAGCACACGACCGACGCGAGTGCCTTTGCTAACAGCAGACATCGCCTCTCCTGGGCGGTTGGACCCTAGACGACTGGAAGACCGTCACCGGGTCAAATGAGTTCCGATTTCAGCTGATAAGAGCTGAAGGTAGGGTTAGAGTGCGGCGCGCACACCCCACGAAACCATGGATCCAGGTTGTGAACAGGACACTGTGCAACCTGATGGTGGCTACATAATGGTGTGTGGTCTGTGTTTACAAGATATCGACTGGATCTTCTGATCCAATTGAGCCGATCATTGACCGGAAATGGTTATGTTCGGCTACCTGGACAGATATTCAGCGATGGATGTTTGTGGATGACGTCACTGGTCCACAACTGCTCGCGGATGGTTTGAAAAACATTCTGGACAATTTGAGCGAATGATTTGGCCACCCACATAACCCGACATAAGCCCATAGCACATTTATGGGACATAATCGAGAGGTCAGTTGCACATTAGTTAGGTGATCTACCCACCTAATCTTCACAATTCTTCTGTAGCACGATATTTCAAAAGCCTCTATTCTCTTTTTGTCTAAACTGTTCATAGTCCATGTTTCACTTGCAAACATGGTCACCCTCCAGATACCTTCAGAAAAGGCTTCCTAATACTCACGTCTATATTCACTGTTTACAAATTTCTGTTCTTCAGAAAAGCTTTTCTTCTCACTGCCAGCCTACCTTTTACACCTTCTCTACTTCGATCATCATCATCAGATATTTTGCTACCCAAATAGCAAAACTGTTCCACTACTTAAGTGTATCATTCCCTAATCTACACACATCAAAAAAAGTTTTGCGTCACCGCGGTTCCTAGAGTTACGGAACCTGTACAGAAAACTGGAACAGAGATGAACGTAAACACCATTTCTGCCTCATGAAAACCACACTTTGCATGTTGTACCACGATATCAGAGGTGGTGGTCCAGATTGCCGTACACACCGGTACCTCTAATACCCAGTAGCACGTCCTCTTGCATTGATGCATACCTGTTTTCGTCGTGGCATACTATCCACCAGTTCATCAAGGCGCTGTTGGTCCAGATTGTCCCACTCATCAGCGGCGATTTGCCGTAGATTCCTCAGAGCGGTTGGTGGGTCACGTCGTCCATAAACAGCGCTTTTCAATCTATCCCAGGCATGTTCGATAGGGTTCATGTCTGGAGAACATGCTGCCACTCTAGTCGTGCGATATCGTTATCCTGTAGGAAGTCATACAAACGGTATGCACAATGGGGGGCGCGAATTATTGTCCGTGAAGACGAATGCCTCGCCAATATGCTGCGGATATGACTGCACTATCGGTTGGTGGATGGCATTCACGTATCGTACAGCCGTTACAGCGCCTTCCATGACCACCAGCAACGTACTTCGACCCCACATAATGCCACCCCAAAACAACAGGGAACCTCCATCTTGCTGCACTCGCTATACAGTGTGTCTAAGGCTTTCAGCCTGACCGGCTTGCCTCCAAACACGTCTCCGACGATTGTCTGGTTGACACTCATTGGTGAAGAGAACGTGATTCCAACCCTGAGTAGTCCATTCGGCATGTTGTTGGGCCCATCTGTACCGCACTGCATGGTGTCGTGGTTATAATGATGGACCTGGAAACTTTTTCCAGTTTCTTCAGTTATAATGTACAGTTCATAACCAATAAATTGTGAACAGAATCCACATCTGCTCCTGGAAATGACTTATAATTTAAAATATGGTTCCTAAATCTCTGTCTAACCATTATAGAATTAATTTGAAACCTCCAGGTTTCTTCCATGTATACAGCCTTCTTTTAGGATTCTTAAACCAAGTGTCAGTAATGACTAAATTATGCTCTGTGCCAAATTCTACCAGGCAAGTTCCTCTTTCATTCCTTTCTCCCAGTTCATATTTACCTACTATTTTTCGTTACCTTCCTTTTCCCGCTATCGAATTGCAGTCCCCCATTATAATTAATTTTTTTTTAACTCCTCCTGCCACCGAACTTCGCTAATTCCCACTCTAACTTCAACGTATCCATTTCCAGTTTTAAATTTTCTCTTCTACACGCCCCAGTAAGGGGTCTAACATTCCACCCTCCGATCTGCAGGAGGCCAGTTTTGTTTCTCCTGATGACGACATCCTCCCGGTCGGAAATGCGAATGGAAGCCTATTTCACCTCTGGTATACTTTACCCAAGAGGACGCCATAATCACTTAACCATACAGTAGAGTTGTATGTCTATGGAAAAATTACGGCTGTGGTTTCCCCTGGCTTTCAGCCGTTCGCAGTACCAGCACAGCAAGGCCCTTTTGGTTGGTGTTACAAGCCGGATCAGTTAATTATCCAGACTGTTGCCCCCTGGAACTATTGAAAGGGCTGCTCCCTCTCTTCAGGGACCACACGTTTGTCTGGCCTCTCAACAGCCACCCCTCCGTTGTGGTTGTACCTTCGCCACGACTTACTTTATGGCTGAGGTACGCAAGCCATCACACCGACAGCAAGGTCCGTGGTCCATGGGTACACTTTGTTAGTTTCTGAAACTGAGGTAGCACGAAATCAGCCTCAAATGCCAAGAAGTTCTGGTATATTGCAAGTTTTGTTTAACACAGGTAGCACATGGATGTGCTTGGCGGCTTACCGGCTGCAGGGAACACAGGTCTTTAGTCCACAGGTAGAACTAGTACACTACAGAAACTTGAGTGAGGCAGTACAGAAAGGGAAAGGCCCTCCATTATGGAAACAAAAAATAACTGAAGGACACTTTTCCGTAAGTTGGCGGAAACGACCAAAAAAAACAGCGTTTCTCTCAGAGTCTGCAGGCCTGTTTTCACAGTCAAAGCGCTTGGTGAAATACTGGCGACGGTGAATGCACACATTTATTTTTATGCTAAACCGATTTACTAAGTATTAATATAGGAAGATATTACTACACTAAAATACTGCATACAGGTTGCTAGGGGTGTAAGTGCATGTATTGTGATCATTGGTACTTAAATGTGTACCCAACCTAGCGTGTCTGTTGTTTTTCTCTGCATCTAATAGTCTTCCCGCAAACGTGTCCCTCACTTTACTACCTGGTATTTCCTGCTAGGTCGTAGTCGCTCCACTAAGTTAACAACGCCTGTCAAGATAGGGTGACGATTTAGCGTCCAACGCTCCCAGTTGCCCCGCGATTTGACTCCTGCACTGTGTGCACTTGTTACCAGTACTGCAGTAGAATTGTGTCCGCAGGGAACCCAGAACATACGCTCTTTTGTCTCAATGCGCCACTGTTGTTGCACAATTATCTTAGTGTGTGACGACAGCCAGAGCAAGAAAAGTCGTTTGTTGTATTACTAACTTTTTTATTACGAGCGAAAATATAGACACTCCGCAGAGATGCAGATGTAAGAGTTGCTAATAGACGTAAAAGCTTTTTCGCAAGAACAAGCGCGAAGAAAATGTCGTATCTTAGCAGTCCTGTTTTCGAGAGGGCTCTTCAGAATGGTAAACTGCTACATTTAAAAAGACCCGTCTCTCGGTAAATTCGCGAGGTACAAGGTACATGAAAATACTGAACGTATTTTAAATCCGTCTGCGAAACTACAAGAAAGTGAGTATTTTTGTGACAAAACGGGTTTCTTTTTAATGATGTAAAACATCATCATTGGTGATGTCTCGTCATTTTGCGTATTGTCACATCTAGGCGATATTGTATCGAATTCTTGTGAGGTTTGTGAAGAATTTGGGTTTTCTTGTTGATGCCTACATTACACTGCACTTGTCGTGTATCTAAAGTTTAACTGACGATGTTGCGTCGTTCAGCGCTCTGCTTCAACGACTGCCTAAAACAAAGCGCACACATGCTACTCTCGACTGAACAGTTGTCCTGTGAGTGGACACTCAGAGTTGCCAACACTGCAGTTAAGACTGAGATGCAAAGAAGCAGTTGCTAGCTCGGAAGAGTGGTGCTCCTAAATCTGTGCGCGTCGGCGCGCTGCCGGACGCGTACGTTGGCAGGCCTGAGCAACGGGCAGTAAATCTCTGCTCGGCGTCCATTGTGGCGGCTCAGACAACGGACGTGGCCCGCCGAGCGGCGACTACCTGCCGCCTTTCGCCGTGGGCCGCCACGCCACTGTCCAGTAGACGGCCGTCTCCCCTGGGACGTGTGCCGCGCTTTGTCTGCCAATTCCGGCTGCTCCCAGTACACGTGTTCTGTCAGCCGGAACAAGTCAACACTGGACTCCAAGAGTCTTGGATCTTTTTCAGACGATAAATCTCGGGTTTAGTCCGGCTGGAATGGTGGCTACGGATTACAATATTGTATCATAAGATCAGCCCCAGTTATTTCTGTCCTCGGTTTCTAAAGCCTACTTTACGATAGTAGGTTGCACGCAACTGCGCTACGGGTCACTACGCATTCGCCGCGCGCGATTGCGCAACTCGTTGCGAAACTAAACATTTTCAACTTGTTCCAGCTTTGGCGACACTACCTGCATGAGTATACAGAAAGTGAAATATGAAGTGGAGGACAAAGGAAAATGTTCTCTTAAGTATGAATGCTACGCATAGGTGTTTGTGATGTCCTTAGGTTAGTTAGGTTTAAGTAGTTCTAAGCTCTAGGGGACTGATGACCTCAGCAGTTAAGTCCCATAGTACTCGGAGCCATTTTATTTGTGGGATTTTAATGATGTTGACTTCAAAAGCAAGCAAAATGGTTCAAATGGTTCTGAGCACTATGGGACTTAACATCTGAGGTCATCATTCCCTGTGAACTTAGAACTACTTAAACCTAACTAACCTAAGGACATCACACACATCCATGCCCAAGGCAGGGTTCGAACCTGCGACCGTAGCGGTCGGGCTGTTCCAGACTGAAGCGCCTAGAACCGCTCGGCCACACGACCGGCCAAAAGCAAGCAGCAACGTGTTGCTGCGCTTGAAGCTGTCATACGCGATCTGAACACAGATTGGTAGACAATATCTGGTGTAGAGCAAATTTCATTCAATTAGGAGTACACGTGCAAATGAATTACGAGAAATACAGACAAGCAAAACATCATGGTGCTGAACAGCACACGCCTACAAGAATGAAATCCCGTGGTTCAAGTGGGCCGATTGTTGAAGGAAAATAGCTGACAGGAGAAAAGGCTACAGAAATCCGTAAAGCTGAATTCTTTATTCAATATTATTTTATTTAAAGCATTACAGCAATGCTTCCCCTTCAAAAATTGTGGTACAGATGATGAAAATAAATTCTAGGGTCTTCCAGTACAGTTTCGTTCAGCAAGATCGCTGAGCAATCGAGTTATCTTTTATTTGTTCAGTCCCGAAAGCAAACACGTTTCTTTTTTTCCTCTCTCTCGGGCATGGGTGTGTGTGTTTGTCCTTAGGATAATTTAGTTTAGGTAGTGTGTAAGCTTAGGGACTGATGACCTTAGCAGTTAAGTCCCATAAGATTTCACACACACATCTCTCTCTCTCTCTCTCTCTCTCTCTCTCTCTCTCTCTCTCTCTCTCTCTCTTCTTCCTCCTATGCAGCAGTTTTATGCAAACAAGCATTAACTCCGCCCTAACTCTTACACCTGCCAAAGCTTTCATTTACACACGATTACGGCACTCGCAAAACGACGAAACTGACGTGTACACTGGTAGCATCGTGTCTACAGACAAACACGAAAACATTTGCGTGCAGCTCGTTTCAGGCAAGGTGTGGTGCAAGCCAGTGCCGTTGTGTAAACTAGGCTCAGCCATTGTGGGAGTGATGCTCG
Source organism: Schistocerca serialis cubense (assembly GCF_023864345.2). Classification (NCBI taxonomy): domain Eukaryota; kingdom Metazoa; phylum Arthropoda; class Insecta; order Orthoptera; family Acrididae; genus Schistocerca; species Schistocerca serialis. Next base: position 795,773,277 of record NC_064639.1, read on the forward strand.
AATAGTACTAAGGTTAATACGATTCATACGCAGCAAACATTTAGAAACTTAAAAGTAGTGCCTCCCAAAAGAGATGATGGTTTAATGTCCTGTCGATATCAGTACAATTGGAGCACAATCCAGGCTAGGAAAAGGAACTCAGCCGTGCTCTTTCAAAAGGAAGGCAATCTAAATCTGGTCGGTGATTTGAACCGGCGAGCTCCCGAAAACGGGTCCATTTCTTAAACACTAAGCTACCTCGACTGAATAGATTGAGCTCTCAAGTCGGTACCAATATCTGACGCACAGAAAGTGTACTAGGAAAACTCTGTGACATTTCCACAAATGCTTTACACTTTTAAAAGACCGCTGACTATATTCATTACCGTCCTCTCCATTCGGAACAACGTTTCCCCAGAGTGAAACTGTGCGCACGCATTAATTTGTAGAATATGGCCGATTGTCTATCACAGCCGATTTACCACACGATTGCCGTGCTGAAAGAATCACTGTCGCGTTTCAAATTTGGAGAAACATTTGAGGGCGCCTGTGTGATTTTCTTTCTTTTTTCTTTCTCACTCAGCCACCCTCACGCTTATAACACATACATATTATTGCATAATTACGACGCATTCATCAGTTCCAGTACAATTATTAAAGTCCATAATATTGCATTGAAATCAATTTTTAAGACGTAAAAATCTCACTACGGTGTACACGTACACAATAATCCACTTATTTTGCTACTTGAGGCACGCATTATCCCACGCTCCACTCCCGCGTGCTTTTATTAATATCTTCATAAAAATCCTTAGAAGATGTGCAATAAGAGCTCGAACTCGATCATGATTTTGAAGAAGTTAAGTTCTACCGATGCAATGTTGAATGGTGGTTCTCATTCCCTTACAGTGTGCTTTTCATTACAGTCGTGGGATTTCCTTCAGCTATCTGAATCTACACACACAATCGTCAAGTTACCATACGGTGCATGGCAGAGCGTAGGCCGTATCACTACGCCACTGACATTCCTGTTTCACTCGCAAATCGAGCAAAAGGAAAAACGACTGACTATATGCTTCTGCACGAATCCTCATTTCTCTTTTTGTTTTCACGGTCCTTACGTGAAATGTACGACAGCTGTTTTTCTTCAGTCGCGAAATTGAAACCACATTAAAAAGCCGGTGAAGCTTCGCGCAGGTGTGTTGCACAGTGTCTCTTGTACGCCCATCTATCGCCTCACGTCGCTCTTTGCAGTTCTGAGCGAACAATAACCAGGTAAAGATGCCTACAGCAGTCATGTTTCAAGACAACGTGTGGCGTTTCGCCTGATTTCATGCAGCCCACACAACGTAACTATCATGCGTTTCCTTCTCCATGACAATTATCGGCCGCACTTGAAGATGCAAAGAAGATGCTCATGCAGTGTTTTCTGTGGGAAGTATTTAATTACCCTCCATAGAGCCCAGACTTGGCTCCCTCTGACTTTCGTCTCTTCACTCACACGAACTGCTTTCTATCAGGACTACATTCTGGCGCCGACAAGGGGCTGCTGGCCAGCGTAGCTGACAGAAACCACAGATTGCTCTTTTCTATGAAGAGGGTATTGGAAAGCTGGTACCACAACAAATGTCTAAGTTGAAATGGCTCTGAGCACTCATCGGAGGTCATCAATCCCCTAGAACTTAGAACTACTTAAACCTAAATAACCTAAGGACATCACACACATCAATGCGCGAGGCAGGATTCGAACCTGCGATCGTAGCGGTCGCGCAGCTCCAGACTGTAGCGCCTAGAACCGCTCGGCCACTTTTCTAGGCCACTTTTCTAGCTGAGGACTCATGGCGTGAACAGTCCGATTGAGGTGCTCAAACAGATTCTCTGTTAGGTTTAAATCCGGGAGTTTGGTGGCCATGGAAGTACGGTGTTTTTTGAACCACGAAAGTACAATGCGAGCTGTGTAACACGTTGCAATATCGTGCTGGTAGATGCCATCGTGTGCGAGGAATAATAAACTGCATGTAGGGGTACACATGGTCCCCAATGATTGGTACATATTTATGTTGATCCATTGCGTCGCACAGATTGACGAAATTACCCAGTGAATGCCACGAAAACATTCCCTAGACCAGAACACTCCTTCCTCAGGTCTGGACCCTTTGGCGATTGCTGCAGGGTCTTGCTGTCAGACGTTTCACGTCGTACACACAGATAGAGCATAAAACGTGATTAATCTAAAAAGGCCACCTGTCGCCACTCATTGGACGTCCAGTTGCAGTATTGGTGTACTAATACCAGCCTGCCTCGCCGATGAACGAAAGTCAGCGTGGGTCGATGAACCATGTGCTGGCTGCGGAAGCTCATACGCAGCGACCGTCGCTGAACCGTCGTCGAAGGGACGCTTTCGGCAGCCCCTTGGTTCATCTGGGCGGTGAGTTGCTGAACAGCTTCACGTCTGTTCTCCAGTACACATCTCCGTAGCCGTCGTTAATCCGTAGCATCTATGGCCCGTGGTGCACCTCCGCGCCTGTTTTGGATAGCTCCTTTTAGCCATACACATTTTACTTTAAACGCACTGGCACGTCGGTAGTTAACCGTTTCGGCAATGCTTCCATTTTTGTCCCTGAAGCCAATGGCCATACCTTTTTGGACGACAGATAAATCGCTCCGTTTCCGCTTTACGACAGCGACTACACTGCTTTCCGTATCCCCCTCCCCATTTAGCGTCAGCCGATTCGCCTTACATAATCTCTACTGCTTGTGCTGCCACCTGCCGTCTGTCAGTTATTGCACGTTCACGTCGAACGCAGGCGGTGGTTACACTAATGTGACTGGACAGTGTAGTTCGGTGTGTGTGTGTGTGTGTGTGTGTGTGTGTGTGTGTGTGTGTGTTTACTTGTGAGCTCCGAGCTCCAGGGTGAATGTTGCATTGTTTAAAACGATAGGGAGGAGGAGTTGCAGCGTCGACGGGCAGCTGACGAATGTCGGCTGGGCTGGAGACGCTCGCTCCTCCCCGACTCTCCTGTGGGTCTATAAATAGCTCGCCGCTCGGCGCCTGGAGGAGGGTGCGCGCCCGAGAACGGAACACCGGGCGGCCTCTGCTGGCTACACACCGCACTGGCAGCTCGCAGCTTCCGCATTAGCAAGTGCCGCGCAGGCTCTGCCAGATTGTTTACATGTTGAGGCTGTGCACTGGTCTTTGTTTTTTCCAGTTTATTGTCTTTTGAGAAGTGCCCATTCAACCATCTCAACAGTGAAATACCAATTACGGCTGTACGAACTTACGACAACACAATACGCAGTCCCCGAGTGGAGAAAATCATTGACGCGGCCGGGAATCGAACCAAGCCCCCTTCGTTTAGCCATCTGCCGCTCTGACCGCGCAGCTGCCGAGGCGGACCTGCACTGGTCTTGCTCTGTTCCATATCCGTCAGCAAGCGCGTTACCTGACGCCGCACCTCACGTCATTCTGTTCAGTACGCACTCTGTCGAATGTTCATAACACTCTACAACTTCAAAATATAAGAGCAAGATGAGTTGCACTCAAAGTTTTACGTGTTTTATGACAGAGCATCTGGCATATCGTCGTAATATCTCGACCATTTTTATTTTAAATTTTTTACTTATTAGAGGTATTCATTATTATATGTTGACTTTCGATTGTATCCGTCGATATGAGCAGCATTTTATGAAAACTGTTATTTTACAGCATATTGTGTACTCCTCACGTGACAGAATCGTGTAAGCATTGTGTGATGTGACCGCCACATTTTTTATTTCTTGGCTTTAGCCTTGACAATTTCTTTTTATAGATCTGAGGTTGGCAATACATTTTGACGAAACTAGGAATCCAGTAATTGGTTCTCAAAAGAAGACTAGAAACAGGATATTAATTTTTTGTTGTTTAGTTTCTTTTTTCTTTGTGGTGATCCAGTATGCCACATGTTTTCATAGGACCAACTGGAAGCATTCTTGTACCAATAAACTCTCATCTCCGCCCGAACAGGCCTTGGAAGGCCCAACCGTATCGACCGACCGCCGTGTCATCCTCAGCCCACAGGCGTCACTGAGTGCGGATATGGAGGGGCATGTGGTCAGCACACCGCTCTCTGGACCGCATGTCAGTTTTCGAGACCAGAGTCACTACTTCAGCCCGCTTGCCAACAGCGCTCGGTAGACGGAATGACCACCCATCCAAGTGCTAGCCCAGCCCGACAGCGCTTAACTTCGATGATCTGACGGGAACCGTTGTTACCAATGCGGCAAGGCCGTTGGCCTTGTACCAATAGTTGTATTTTAAATGAAATAATTATCAAACGAAAAGAAGTTTATAAAGTTTATTCATATTCCCATGCCACTAATAAAAGTGTATTATATTCGTGATATTGTCTGCACGTCGCAACCTGCATCTAATTACAACACACAACCTCGCACGTCCTCTGCTTCACCAGGAAGCGAGCCACTATTACTATTCAGAATACACATTTTAACAACTGCAATCAACAAAACGCTTTTACCATTTTCTTTGCATGCTTTGCACGTCAGAATGTAAGAGGCGGCGTGCAGATGCCGAAAGAGCTGACCGCTTATCATATATATTCAGCGTGGCTGCTATGCTTCTTTATAGCTAAGGTTTCTAAGTAGAATGTGTTAGGTTGATTGACTGAGCCATGTAAGCTCATTGCACTTAACTTGCCTACAAGATGCGTTATGTACAAGTCCTTAAAGTAAGATGACGAACTTGTCAGGCGTAAGTGGTATCATGGAATTGATATAAATATATTTTATGCCAACTTTTCGTATCGTTGCTCAAAGGTAAGCAGTAACTACCATTAAATATCTTCCTTTCGTTTTTGAAATACTGTCAACACTACAAATCATGCCTTGGGTCTAAATTTTATGTAGAAAAGGGCATTTATTCAGGATATGTTTCTGAAGACATATTTTCGTGTACACAGAATACTTAGTTACAAGAGTACACTAAAAACACACTGTAGTTCATATCGATTGCTCTTCGTTCACTTTCATGAAATAATAGCTCAATTTTTAACTGATTCTATTTTACATTTACTTTTTTCCCGACGCCGCTTCTCATTTTCAGGCGAATGAAAACATCGGTATGGTAAAACGAAATGTAGTGCTATTTTTTCGGAAACTGACATGGTGGGACCGTGGCTATGTAAAAATACGGGTTCATCCCTACAATGCAGTAAAAACAGCAACCTGCCACTGTTATTAATGCTATTTATTAAGAACAAATAGTGCCATTTCCGGATTCGAACCAACAGATTCATCGTACAGGTCGTGTGACTAGGACCTACCGTCGGGCCGGTCGGAGTGGCCGTGCGGTTCTAGGCGCTACAGTCTGGAACCGAGCGACCGCTACGGTCGCAGGTTCGAATCCTGCCTCGGGCATGGGTGTGTGTGATGTCCTTAGGTTAGTTAGGTTTAATTAGTTCTAAGTTCTAGGCGACTGATGACCTCAGAAGTTAAGTCGCATAGTGCTCAGAGCCATTTGACGCCACTTCGGCGACTTGCGCGTCGATGGGGATGAAATGATGTTGATTAGGACAACACAACACCCAGTCCCTTAGCGGAGAAAATCTCCGACCCAGCCCGGAATCGAACCCGGGCCACTCAGCTACCGGGGGCCGACTGATTCATCGTCAGATGGTTGTTCATTTCTAAGATTACTTTATGCTGTCAGCTGACATGTGATATTTGAAGATTATGGCAAAAATTCCTTGAGATGGTGCCGTATAGCAAAGGGCAACGTAAGAAAAACAGACTGTGTTATTGCACTTACGTTGTTATATTTCATTTTTTAGTCAACTTTTGTTGTAGATGTGCGAGTTCCTCCGTAGTACCGTATGATCAGTAGGCGAATCCTCTGTGCTAATTTTTCTGCCCCGGTAGAGCGAAGGATAAGTCTTAGGTACTCTCAAGTTGATCAAACTTCTTGAAAAATTTTTGGATGTTGAGTTTTGAGCCTTTATATTCCTATATGGAGGCTACGGAGCTAAGTATGACAAAATAAACCATGCCGTACGACATTATCATCTGGGCTGCTGCTGCTGCTGATGAAGATGACAGTGATGATGCAGTAGGAGTAGGATTAGTCGTAGTAGTAGTAGTAGTAGTAGGAGGAGGAGGAGGCGGAGGAGGAGGAGGAGGAGGGTGTAACCCGGTGCTGGCTCATAGCCTACTCCTCTCGGACGACACCAAGGAGGACACCGAACTTAACGCCCCCGTCTAAGTGACGGATCAGTTTTTTTTTCCTCACTACATGAGACATAGCAGAAGGCTTTCTAAATTTAGATTTTGAGAAACAAGTGCAACCAGTCACCTTCCGTGATGGCAGGTTTGAAGTCTCCTAGCGACTCATTATCGAATGGTACACTCCTTCGAAATTTGCCGCCGCGCGGGATTAGCCGAGCGGTCTATGGCGCTGCAGTCCTGGACTGTGCGGCTGGTCCCGGCGGAGGTTCGAATCCTCCCTCGGGCATGGGTGTGTGCGTTTGTCCTTAGGATAATTTAGGTGAAGTAGTGTGTAAGCTTAGGGACTGATGACCTTAGCAGTTAAGTCCCTTAAGATTTCACACACATTTGAACATTTTTGAAATTTGCCGGCCGCGGTGGCCGAGAGGTCCTAGGCGCTACAGTCTGGATCCGCGCGACCGCTACAGTCCCAGGTTCGAATCCTGCCTCGGGCACGGGTGTGTGTGATGTCCTTAGGTTAGTTAGGTTGAAGTAGCTCTAAGTCTAGGCGACTGATGACCTCAGAAGTCCCATAGTGCTCAGAGCCATTTGAACCATTTCTTCGAAATTTCATCTAGAACAGTGACGGAAAGTCTGATGATAGGGACCTTTGAGCGAATAATCTTTACCGGTGAAATGTAAGCTGAGTACCTAACACCCACCACCACGATTCGAACCGGTTATCGCCCCCTCCCCCCCCCCCCCCTCTCTGCCCCTCCAGTCGATCATCACGGTCCAAGCGTGCGTCTGGCGGCCTCGGTTTCGGAGAGAAGTTAACGGTGCAGTCACAAGCGCTAAGTAGTGAACACGGTAATACGCGAAAACTGCAGGGCGACGTAGCGCTAACGGCGGCAGAGGAAACAGGAAGTGTGCGGAGCGAGAGGCAGCGAGTGCTGTGCGTGGAGCAGGCGGTGTTACGCAAGGCTGAGGCGTCAAGGCCGCGGGTAACGGTGCACGACTGCACGCTTCGCGCCGTGTCACTGCGCCCCAGTCTAGGCCAGGCCGGGTGCGGCCGGTGCTTTCGCTATACCACCAGCAACGTGCGTGTGATCTGTCGCTGCCAGGCTCAGTGACCCACCCACAGCTGTAGCAACAGGGCGGACACTCGTGACAGAGAACAGTCACTGGGCTAGTATTGCCAATAGTCGATTGTCACGTTTCCACCACAATTCAGAAACTTGCGATATATCCAGGCACGACGTGCAGAGATCGAATGAAAAATTACGAACGATAGTTAACACGATATGTGCTGTGTCATCCGAACAATATACAGCCAGGGCAAAAGCACCACTGGCGCAAAGATGCGAGCTGGTGCCAGTATCATAGAGACTCGTCGCTTGCGCGAGTTCTACCAGGGCCACGGGCGGCGCTGAGGATGAAAATATCGACTTCGTCTCGGCCAATCGTCGACCGAGTACACTCCCCCAAAGACCGGACGACAACGGACAGAAGTCTACCCGGAAGACAGTAGAACAGCTGTCACCCACTTGGTTACATATCATCGTCCAGGGCTGACTTAGAGAGGGACTGTCGTTTAGCGGACTCCTAGAAGTGAACTGAAAGTTATTATACACTGCATTTGCTATGTACTGAGTAGTTTACCTACGATTATTTGTACTTAGCCATTGAGGGCATTTTTGTGTTATATTACATGTAGTGTTGCAGACATCATTATTCAACAAATCACAAAGATAAGTAAACCTTTCTAATTCATATTTAACTGGAAGAATGCAGAAGAATGAAATTAACAGTGCAGACAGTCTGCAAAAATCAACAGAGTCCTCCAACAGGGAAAGTATCAAGAATGGTGTCCCACAGGGTTCAGTCTTGGGTCCCTTATTGTTCTCAATATACATTCATGTATATTCATGACTTGCCACTCTATATACATGAAAATGCAAAGCTAGTTCTATTTGCTGATGATACATGTATAGTAATCACACCCAACAAACAAGTATTAGCTGAGGAAATTGTAAATAACATCTTTCAGAAAATTATTAAGTGGTTCTCTGCAAATGGACACTCACTAAATTTTGAGATAAAACAGTATATGCAATTCTGTACAGTAATTGCACAACACCATTGATAAATATGGACTATGAAGAGAAGTCCGCTGCTAAGGCAGAATATTAAAAATATCTGGATTTGTGCACTGATGAGGAATTGAAATGAAAGAAACACATCGATGATCTACTCCAACGGTTAGGTTCAGATCCTTATGCTGTTAGGGTTATTGCAAATTTTGGTGATAAACATATCAGTAAATTAGGCTACTTCGCCTATTTTCATTCACTGCGTTCATATGGTATCATATTTTGTGATAATACATCATTAAGAGAAAAAGTATTCATTGCACAAAAACATGTAATCAGAATAATAGCTGGAGCCCACCGAAGATCATCTTGCAGACATTTATTTTAAGGAACTCGTGATATTCACAGTACCTTCACAATACATATATTCGCTTATGAAATTTGTTATTAGTAACCCATCCCAATTCGAAAATAACAGCGAAGTACTACAACACTAGAAGAAAGAATTATCTTCACTATTCTCGGTTATATCTGACGTTGGCAGAGAAAGGGGTGAATTATACCGCCACAAAAACCTTTGATCATTTGTCAAATAGCACTAAAAGTCTGACAGATGGCCAACAAACATTTAAAAACAGATTAAAAGAATTTCTGAATGTAACTCCTCATAATTTTTAGACATGAAGTAGTAACTGTAAAAAAAAAATAATTATTTTGTGTAAAGAAAACTTATATTAAAATGACACGTTCCACATCATTACGAAATGTCGTATTCATGATCTATGGAACAAGTATTAATGTACGTATGTATGTATTGAACTCATTTGTGTGACTTGGCTACTGATTTGTTCTCCTACCCTGTTACATGACCCTAGGGCATAGCTGAGTAATATTGGCAGTGAGAAATTGTCTTATCGCTGTACTGTCCCCAGAAGCCGTTTGACGAACTCACAGACTCGGCCTACAGTAACAACAGTGGCAACTCGGCTTCCGCAGCAGTAGCGACGACGCCTTTACGAAAATACGCACCACTTTCAGCATCGGAAGATAGTCTCAATCTAAAAATTATCGTATTAGCTCCTAGAATGAATGTTTTTTTGTCATGCAGCAGGGTGCGCGCTGTTTTCTAACTTTCTAGTACACCGAAACTGTATACCGGACTGGGAGTCTAAAGTGGGATGAGGGTGGCTAATACTGGCAGATGAGAAGATGATTACTGGTAGTGAATGGTTCTTGCATAGCTCACTCCGTAACAGTATTGCTCGCGAAAGCCAACGTAGAGGGTTCGAGTCACGTTCTGGCACATAGTTTTAATCTTCGAGGAAATTTTATCCAGTTAGCCGAATTTAAAGAATGGAAATTCCTGTCAGCTGGGTGGGAAGATTATAAGTGCATTTCAAAATTGCTTGACAAGTCACAGTGCACTGTACACGGATATGCCAAAAGCCATGGGGTAGCGACAGGCAGATGGCGATAGTATCGCGGAAACAAGGAATAAAAGGGCAGTGCACTCGCGGATCTGTTATTTGTACTCAGTCGATTCAAGCGGAAAGGTTTCCGACGTGATTATAGTCGCACTACTGGAAATAACAGACTTTCAAGGCGGAATAGTAATTGGAGCTAGAGCTAGACGCATAGTACATTCCATTTCGGAAATCGTTAGGGAATTCATTATTGCGAGATCCACAGTGTGAAGACTGTGTCGAATATACCAAATTTCAGGTATTACCACTCGCCACGGGCAACGCAGTGGCCGACGGCCTTAACTTAACGACCGAGAACGGCGGAGTTTACTTAGAGCTGTGCGTGCTAAAAGGCAAGCAACACTGCGTGAAACAACCGCAGAAATCAACGTGCGACGAACATGTCCGTTAGGACAATGCGACGAAATATGGCGTTAATGGGTTATAGCAGCACACGACCGACGCGAGTGCCTTTGCTAACATCGCCTCTCCTGGGCTCGTGATCGCATCGGTTGGACCCTAGACGACTGGAAGACCGTGACCGGGTCAAATGAGTTCCGATTTCAGCTGGTAAGAGCTGAAGGTAGGGTTCGAGTGTGGCGCAGACCCCACGAAGCCATTGACCCAAGTTGTCAACAAGACACTGTGCAAGCGGTTGGTGGTTACACAGTGCTGTTGACTGTGATTACGTGGAATAAACTGGGTGCTCTGGTCCAACTGAACCAATCACTGACTGCAAATGATTATATCCGGGTACAAGGAGACCATCTGTGGCGATTAATGTACTTCACGCTCCCGAACAACGATGAAATTTTTGTGGATAACAATGCACAATGTCACCGGGCCACAGTTGTTGGCGATTGGCTTGAAGAACAATGTTGACAGTTCGGGCGTATGATTTGGCCATTTAGATCGCATGACATAAATCCCATCGAACATTTATGGGATATAATAGAGTGGTCAGTTACTTCCAAAATCTTGCACCGGCAACATTTTCGGAATTATGGTTCAAATGGCTCTGAGCACTATGCGACTTAACTTCTAAGGTCATCAGTCGCCGAGAACTTCGAACCAATTAAACCTAACTAACCTAAGGACATCACACACACCCATGCCCGAGGCAGGACTCGAACCTGCGACCGTAGCGGTCGCTCGGTTCCAAACTGCAGCGCCCAGAACCGAACGGCCACTCCGGCCGGCTCGGAATTGTGGACGGATGTCGCGTCGAGCTGCTGCACTATGCCGAGCAAAAGGATGCCCGACACATGGTAGGAGGTATCCCACGACTTTTGTTACCTCAGTGTAAACAGCCCTCTGTTGCCACATATACTGAACTACGTTTTTTTTTCTTGTAACACCAGTACATTCACATAAATGTTAAGCTGTCAGCGGGAGGTAAACAGCAGCTATTTCAAATGGTTCAACTGGCTCTGAGCACTACGGGACTTAACATCTGAGTTAATCAGTCCTCTAGAACTTAGAACTACTTAAACCTAGCTAACCTAAGGACATCACACACATCCATGCCCGAGGCAGGATTCGAACCTGCCAACGTAGCGGTCGCGCGGTTCCGGACTGAAGCGCCTAGTACCTCTCGTCCACTGCGGCCTTCAGCAGCTATTTAACGCAAATAAAGAATAGACACCGTTTTTCATTTTCATAATAGCGCCTTCTTTATGATTTACTAAGGTATATGTCGTGCCTGTGGTCTAGTGGTAAACCGCCTGTAAACCGAGTAATAACCTTACTTCTATGGATCTCGCTCCGTCTGCTGCCACCAGCAGCCATAATGCCGGGGAAAAGCCTGAAGATGGTGTGAGGAAAGGGTCGAAACCGGTTGCTAACAATTAAAAAAATCTGGAAACGCAGTCGAGACTTTTTATTTGATTTTTATCATTATGTACCTTAGTCGACTAAAAACGACACCGTTGAAAGGATATATCCAAGCTTAACCAAATACACATACTGAAAGCTCTTGTGTGGTAGGAATTAAGAGTTTGGAGGATTTGCTAACGTGTCAGCAGATAAAATCTACTTACATTATTGAATAAAGGTTAATATTTCATGATTACATGAACTGTGTTGCTACGAAATACTCTGTGTTTTCTGGCGGGTTATTTTCACTTTCTTAGACTGGCTTCAATAATCAAATTAATACAGTATTTAAAATTGTTGGTGTCTTCGTCTGTTACTATTTCACTCACCCGACTGAGCCGCATTTTGCATGAACGAAACTGTTATTTAGTTCCAAAAACAATACAGTTTAAAGCAGTTTCCACTGTTGTTTAGGATATAATACAGAAAAATCATCACACACTCTGGATAAATTGAAATGTTAATATATAATTTTTTTTTTATACTCGGTAATCGCGAAATACGTTTTTATCCAGACTTACTTCCGCTTCCCGAGTTTCTCGTGTTACTGAAATATACGGTCCAAAATGCTCTAAAGCCTGGTTTTCGGCCCTAATTTTTTCAACTTTTTTCGTAGGGATCTTCGTTTAGACCCCCTTGTGATCTATACCCTATCTATTGGGTCCTTCCGCCACCCCCCTTCCCCGCCACAATAATTTAGCTCTTGTGACGCTCGAGTTTAACACAATAAGCCGTGTATTACTGTTACAAACCGTGTATACACCTCTAGGCAGCGGAAATCATGACGCGAAAATTACGCACGCTATATTCATCCAATATTTGAGAAAGAGAGCACTTATCGACTACCAAAAAATTTAAACATAATTTCCGTTTCTAAACTACTTCTCGCTTACATGCTTAGCATCAAATATTGAACACATTAACTCATTTCTAAAGTAATCAGACATTTGAATCTATTTTAGAAATGCGAGTTCTGTTCTTTCAATAATGTGGAGTAGGAGTTTATTGGTTCTTTTCTGTAAGACAAACAAAGTAAATATTGGTTTCTGTGAAAAACGGTACACAACTTTTTGATTCCTTCCGGTATTATGTTTACATCGTTCGAGTTTCCATGCACAAGAAAGTCACCCAGTATACATCGCAACAGCGTTAACGGCAGTGCGAAACAAATTGTACAAGGAAAAAACCGGAAAAGTGCGGATTGGTCTCGCGTTCTTAGAGTTCCGTACAAATTTAATTATTTATATAGATGTTAATAATAATAATAATAATAATAATAATAATAATAATAATAATAATTTCGGGTCTTTATATTGGACACCACTTTGGCAACGTGTGTGTACTTTAGTATCCAACAGGGGAAAGATTACCTACAGTTTAGCGTGCAGTCCGGACCATGTGTTGTTTCTGGCGATTTCTCGCATCGTTGACAGATAAAGGTTAGATTAAAACGAATAGTGAAAAATCGTGGCCTGTCCGAGATTCGATCACGACCTCTCCGTTTCCAGACACGTGCTTACCGGTAGAATACCACCAGGCCCAGCATGCAAGTAGACAGTTCATTTGCAGGTTTTGACGACTAAGTTGTCGAGTATCAAAATATGTGACATATAGGCTGTATGTTTTGATTGCATTGGCTTAGAAGCATTATTTATTTACACCTCCAAGGTACTGTAGCCCTTAGTATCTGACATAAATTGCAACTTGATTCCGATACCCGTTCCTAAAAAAAAGGGATCTTAACAGTCGGACGAACAGATAGACAAACAAACAGACAGACAGACAGACACATCGACGGATAGCAACGTGATCCTATAAGGCTTCCGTTTTTAACGACTGAGGTACGCCATTCTAAAAAGATAAGAAAAATTATTGTGTTTTTGTGTTGCTTAATTCCAGAGAGTGGGAACGATGATGATGAAGTGGCGCTTACCTAACGTAGCCTGAATGCGTACTAACGCAACGGGTTAGTACAGTGAAACCTAAGCAGAAGAGAACTGGTGTGCGGATAAGAGTTTGGTAGCAGCTGGGCAGAGAACGAGCAGCAAGCGCAGGGGGTTCCCCGAGACGGAGACGCAGACGCAGAGGCACCCCCTGGACGCAGGCGCCGGCAGGGTCAATACTCCCCGGGGAAGGGTGGTCAGGGCGCGGGCGTGGCTCCGCCATCTGGCGCTCTCGCCGCTGTTGGGGCAGTCCGCAGCCCGCACCCCTACTCGTAAATTCGGTCGCAGCGTGGGGCATCACAGTCGGTGGGCTCAAGATTTACGGCGCATTATGCTAGCGACGCGTAAGCCGGATGAATAGGGGTCACGCACTTCTACTGTCGGAGCACGCGCCCGGACCTCGTACATCTGCATCCAGTGACAACCTCGTACCTCAGTGCTGTACTTTAACAAATGAATGTTTACAGAGGCAGGGGTAAAAACTGCCCATAGTCGCTGCAAACACGTTGATGTCTGTAACACACTTCTTTTCTGTCGCGCATTTGCTTAATATTCGCTTATAGTCCTCTGTCCCTTTGTCAGTTTGATGTTTTACTTTATCTCGTCCTGCCCTGCGCTAATCTTTTCACGACTGCATATCCACTACACAAGCTCCTCGATAATCTGTGTAACACAATCTAATCTTTGTCTAACATTACAATTATTTTTCTTCTGTTCTCCGCTTTGCAGACCCAGATTAATTAGTATGCTGCAGTAAAGACTCAACTAACATGTGTCTTCTTTTGGCAGGAGTTATACGGAGACTTCTTTTTTCCGTTGTCCTTCCTACTCCTTGGAGTACTTGCCTCTGGTGTTATCACTCACTGAAAGGCCTGAATGACTCGAGCCTTTGCTCACAGAGCGTCTGCCACTTGTTTTTTGCGACCGGATGTGTTCCCTGGGACTAGAACGCGACTTCAATCTCAGAAGAAAAATTATGTCACGAGAATCCTAAAATGTATGAAGTCCTCTTTGCTATTATACACATGTGTTAATGACATTTGGTGTACCATTTGTGGTCTAATAAACATTTTGATGTCCAGCTATTCGTTCCACAGTCTCTGTTGAGATCTTTCTGATGTCCTATTTTGTCTACGTTTTGTAACATTTTACGTTTCTTTAGCTGTAAGTATTGTTTCTTTGCGATTACACTAGAACAACGTTTAATAATTGTAAGGGATCCGTGATCCCACGAACATAAATATTAGTATCAGACACCCAGGTCAATAGCAGATAGGAGTCAATTGTCGAGCACTGTAGGAGGCAGTGACATTTGTGTCGAGTGAAGGCAGTACTGGGAAGACGGGCAAGAATGGTGGTCGAGCTGAGTGCGGTGTCAATGGCGCATGTGCCGACTGAGGAGTAAATTGTAACTTCACTGGAGTGTGACAAATGAGCGCGTCCCCCTTATCGTCGTGGGATTGACCCTCATCAATACCGATTCACGAGTGATATAAAACCAAAAGTAACAAGTGCCGAATTACGTGTTTTGCGTAAACCGCGTCGGCCAACATCAACCATGGATTGCAGTGAGGATTGTTGTGAATATTAACCGTCATCATTGCGTGTGACGAAGTACTTAAAATCAACAACCAATAACCGATATAACCGTAATTAATCGTTTAGGGCGAAGGTAGCAACTACCTCAGAATTTGTGTGTTAATAGAAAATACATATAAGTTTGTACATCGCAACTTTTGTGGTCTTTAATAAAAAAAAACAAAAAAAAAAAAACGATGGCCTTTCATCCATTAAGTACACGGTCATATAATTATAATAATTGATTGTTTGACGACTTCGGTAAATCACACAAAACCCAATAAAGGGTATAACGTGGGTGTTTCATAATCATTCAAACTATTTATATTGTGATTTCTCTGTATAAGGTTTTTCTATCTGTACCAAAATGTTGGCAGTATGGTTCAATAAACTCAAGGGAAATAAAAATAACACAGATAGAAAAGAAATTTCGTGTGCGTCATCTGACAGAGAGTCCAGGATACTAAGATCAGTCACAGCAGTCAAGTGTCTAAGAATTTCTACCGGGAGAGATTCAAGATGGACGAGCACATTGATCTAGCTTTAGAGGAAGCAGACGCCAATTTCATATTTCTTGGACGAATGCTGAAGACGTGTAACTGATGCAGGGGGATGCCGCTTCATGTCTACAGTGGGTGACATTTATGTTTCGTAGGGCAGCCATCAAACTGCGATTACTATACGTTTGGCCCTAATATTGGTTGAAAATTTTATGTTTACAGTAGCATTACTGATTTTCGATATGGGTACTTTTTGGATCACTTTATGTGCTTCATTGATACGGTTGAGCTGAACTGCCAGAAGTACCTCAGGAAATCAAACTGTATAATTCCAAAATCGATCACGTGAATTAACACAATCATACTGCCATGTATCACCAGTGGTTGACACTTGACGCTACCAATTATGCTATCAGCGATACGTTAACGTACGATGTATCACCTATTACTCAGGCGCAACGAACAGCTGTGAGTACAATTTTGTGTCGTCCTTCAACGAGAGAGCTTTTCGAACAAATGAGATATCACATAATTTGTGACTAATCTAGTGTCAAATTATTTTTGTGATCTCTAAATGCTTTGAAGGAAAAAATTAAAAGGTCAGTGTATTAAGACAGTAGTCTAACGTGTTTGAATACGCCGCCCCCGCAGCTAGAAACAGGAAAAGCTGCACCGTCAGCTGAAGGAAAGAATGAATACGCATGTCGCCCTACAGCGAGAAACAAAATTCTCAGCACCGGCATGAACATGTTAAATACCATCAATAAAATAGCTGAGTGGAATATCCAATAATAGTTTAGGATAATTTTTGCCAAATGCAGACAAACTGCAGGACAAACGGTTCAAATGGCTCTGAGCACTATGCGACTTAACTGCTGAGGTCATCAGTCGCCTAGAACTTAGGTTTAATTAGTTCTAACTAACCTAAGGACATCAGACACATCCATGCGCGAGGCAGGATTCGAACCTGCGACCGTAGTGGTCGCTCGGTTCCGGACTGTAGCGCCTAGAACCTCATGGCCACTATGCCCGGCGATGGACAGCAGTCATCATGGGTGCATGAACCATGCGGATGTTCTGGAGGCCCACACACAGCAACGTTCGCTGAACAGTCGTTGAGAAGACATCGCTGGTAGTCCCGTGGTTCATCTGGGAGGTCAGTGTCTCAACTGTTGCACGTCTGTTCTCTGCACACGTGACTCACCCCCCATGTGTATGACGCGTGGGTGCACCACACTTGCCTCGTTGCCGGTTTTGCACAGCGGCATTTTGCCATACACAGTATACTTTAACCACGGCGGCACGCGAACAGTTTACAAACTTTGCCGTCCCGGAAATGCCTCCACCCTTGGCCCGAAAGCCAATGGTCATTCCATTTTGGACGTCAGATAAATCGCTCCGTTTCCGCATTACGACAACGGCTGGACTGTTTCCGCGTTTCCCTACTCGCTTTATATACCGTCCACTGCTAGTGCTGACGCCTGTCGTCTGTGAGTGCTTATTGCACGTTGACGTCGAACATAGGCGCCGGTCACATTAATGTGCCTGGACAGTGTATATACGCACTAAATCGGAGAACCTACACCCCGCGAAACAGTCAAGAAACATATTTATTACCTCAACATACGTCTCGTTTGAGGACCGTAGGATAGAAATAAAGAAAAGAAAAACACGAGCTTAAACTGAAGGGCATCAGTAGCCCGCCCTGCAAGTAATGCTAATGCAATAGGAGCAAGTACAGGGTTATTACAAATGATTGAAGCGATTTCACAGCTCTACAATAACTTTATTATTAGAGATATTTTCACAATGCTTTGCACACACATACAAAAACTCAAAAAGTTTTTTTAGGCATTCACAAATGTTCGATATGTGCCCCTTTAGTGATTCGGCAGACATCAAGCCGATAATCAAGTTCCTCCCACCCTCGGCGCAGCATGTCCCCATCAATGAGTTCGAAAGCATCGTTGAGGCGAGCTCGCAGTTCTGGCACGTTTCTTGGTAGCGGAGGTTTAAACACTGAATCTTTCACATAATCCCACAGAAAGAAATCGCATGGGGTTAAGTCGGGAGAGCGTGGAGGCCATGACATGAATTGTTGATCATGATCTCCACCACGACCGATCCATCGGTTTTCCAATCTCCTGTTTAAGAAATGCCGAACATCATGATGGAAGTGGGGTGGAGCACCATCCTGTTGAAAGATGAAGTCGGCGCTGTCGGTCTCCAGTTGTGGCATGAGCCAATTTTCCAGTATGTCCAGATACAGGTGTCCTGTAATGTTTTTTTCGCAGAAGAAAAAGTGGCCGTAAACTTTAAACCGTGAGATTACACAAAACACGTTAACTTTTGGTGAATTGCGAATTTTCTGCACGAATGCGTGAGGATTCTCTACCGCCCAGATTCGCACATTGTGTCTGTTCACTTCACCATTAAGAAAAAATGTTGCTTCATCACTGAAAACAAGTTTCGCACTGAACGCATCCTCTTCCATGAGTTGTTGCAACCGCTCCGAAAATTCAAAGCGTTTGACTTTGTCATCGGATGTCAGGGCTTGTAGCAATTGTAAACGGTAAGGCTTCTGCTTTAGCCTTTTCCGTAAGATTTTCCAAACCGTCGGCTGTGGTACGTTTAGCTCCCTGCTTGCTTTATTCGTCGACTCCCGCGGGCTACGCGTGAAGCTTGCCCGCACGCGTGCAACCGTTTCTTCGCTCACTGCAGGCCGACCCGTTGATTTCCCCTTACAGAGGCATCCAGAAGCTTTAAACTGCGCATACCATCGCCGAATGGAGTTAGCAGTTGGTGGATCTTTGTTGAACTTCGTCCTGAAGTGTCGCTGCACTGTTATGACTGACTGATGTGAGTGCATTTCAAGCACGACATACGCTTTCTCGGCTCCTGTCGCCATTTTGTCTCACTGCGCTCTCGAGCGCTCTGGCGGCAGAAACGTGAATTGCGGCTTCAGCTGAACAAAACTTTATGAGTTTTTCTACGTATCTGTAGTGTGTCGTGACCATATGTCAATGAATGGAACTACAGTGAATTTATGAAATCGCTTCAATCATTTGTAATAGCCCTGTATTAAAGTCTCCTCAGAAGCAAAGAGTGGATGGGGTCTACCTACCACGTCCCTCCTGCTACTGCACTTCACCCTTTGGCTCCTTCGTAATCCATGTTTAATGTGGAAACAAGCACTCGTTGTAAATTTCCCGAATCACAGAGAGATAATAAGTGCACTTTCATAACTCGTCTTTATCTTACTTTGTCACAGAACATGTTTTTAGGGTCCAGGACAGCGTGATTCATCGCCCCTCGCGGCGGCGGGTTGATCAGATGGTAACGGCGTGTACACCAGCGCGTGCCCGAGGCAGCTGCCAGCGCTGAACCGCAGTGTTTAAGGGGTCGGCGGCATGCGAGCCGTCCTTAATGCTCGGCCGGCGTGTTTACGCCAGATTCCCTGAGTGAGTAATTCCTGGCGTGGATGTTATCGCGAGCATGAATCAGCGGTGCCCGGCGACGCGTGGGCAGGTGCGCTGTCTGCGCCAGCTGTGAAGACCACGAGAGCGTGTCCGAAAAGTCAGCGTATTTCAAACAAATCGCACTATAATGTGTGCAGTACTAATTTACGGCGGAGCGTTATCTACTGTATGATGGCAGTCAGCATAAGCCGGTACGCTGTTTGCATGACAGTTTACAAAGAAGGACGGAAGATTAGGGTTTAACGTACCGTCGATATCAAGGTAACTGGAGACGGAGCACAAGTTTGAACTGGGGAAGGAAGAAAGCTGTGCCCTTTAAAGAAGAACCATTCCGGCACTCGCCTTAAGCGATATTTGGAAGCAATGAAATTAAAATCTGGCCATCCACAGTCCTCCCGAATATGAGTCCAGTGACTTAACACTGCGTCAGCTGGTCAAGTCTCAAATCATTAGTTGTAGTGTTGCGGTATCATCAACATTGTCTGGCGATTAAATTTAGAAATACTTGTCACACTATAAAACGTTTGCCAAGAAAACGTTGCTTATTTAACTTTTTGAATAAATATTGAAATTACAGGTCACCACCCTTAACAACCAATATTCACAACGAGTGTTATTGTCAAGTTTGACAAGCCTACTGGCATTAGGTGGTTGAAATAGCTGTTACACGATGCCTAAATAGCTCGTTGCACGCATTTCTGAATTATTTTACTTCACTTCGGCAGCGACGCCGAACAATATTGGGCTGCTCTGATAATATTAGTGTTGGGCATGGCGTTGAAGAATGAACAATACCTCTTACGTGATATATATGGTCTTTGCAAGATACTATATATCTGATAAAGGGCACTGGTACGATCCTCTCGCAGCGGTGTTGTTCTTCCAAATGGTTCAAATGGCTCTCAGCAGTGTAGGACTTCACCTTTGAGAACATCAGTCTCCAATAACTTAGGACTTCTTAATCCTAACTAATCGAAAGACATCACACACATTCTTGCCCGAGGCAGGTTTCGAACCTGCAACCGTAGCAGTCGCTCGGTTCCGGATTGAAGCTCACTAGAACCGCTCGGCCACAGCGGCAGGCTTCTTCCATCTACACTGGATTAGAAGAAATGTTTTGAAAATTTCGAATGCGATTACACTTCAGTTACACAATTTATTAGTGACATGTGATAATTTGTGGTGGACCAGGACTCGAACCCGGTTTCCCTAATTTACGCAACTGGTCGAGTCTCCTATAACTTAGGACTTCTTAAACCTAACTAACCGAAGGACATCACACACATCCTTGCCCGAGACAGGATTCGAACCTGCAACCGTAGCAGTCGCGCGGTTCCGGATTGAAGCTCCCTGGAACCGCTCGGCCACAGCGGCAGGCTTCTTCCATTTACACTGGATTAGAAGAAATGTTTTGGAAATTGCGAATACGATTACACTTCAGCTACACAATTTATTAGTGACATGTGATAATTTGTGGTGGACCAGGACTCGAAAACCCAAATCAGGACAGGCGGACGCGGGTTTCAACCGTCGTCCTCCCGAATGCGAGTCCAGTGTGCTAACCAATGCGCCACCTCGCTCGGTACACTTTGCATTTACGCAAAACCGTGTGAAACTCGTCATATCCACTCATCAGCGACACTTTGCACTTATGCAAAACCACGTAAAATTTACATCATTAACAAATAGTTGTTAGGTTTAAAAACATAGTTTTAAACATCAAATGAACAACAGTTACGATAGTATTAGTGTAATGTCGAAAATGGATAGATACCACACGTCTTTAGATACTATGAAATGCCAGAAAGCAATTTTTGTCTTTATTTAAAGATTACTAGGCGAATCACAAGGTTCCCAGATGCTCCAATATCCGATTCATTATCTAATCTGATTCTTTTTTTGTCCACTGTAGATTTCAATTCTGTGTGCATGTCCCATTTCTCGAAACAAAACGAAAAGTTTATGCTCAACCTTATGTACTTCATCTTTCATACGTATCTTTATGCTGTGCCTTGCTTTGTTTGCCCAGATTTGTTCATCAATTGACAAATGCTCACTCATTGCAACTGAAAGACATTTTTTATTCACATGATTAGTTAGAGGCTCAGTTTTGTACAATTTGACATGACCTTGGCTCTCATTATTTGGTCGCTTCGTATTGTCACTGAAATGCAAGGTGGTCATGAGACTCTCAAAGCATATCTGAGACATAGTCTGTTTTAATAGCTCAGCACCAATAACATCACAGATCACGAACAGCAGTAGGACGAGGCAAAGAGGTAATAACGCATATTCCTGTAAATTGATGAATGCCATGAACATTGCAATTAAATTTTTGGTTTGGGTTTTTCGCTGTGCTGCTAATTTGTTATCGTTCACGTGTGGCTAGGGGCATTACTACGCACTACTGCACATATGCAAACAAAGCTGATTCGTGTACTAATTATAGTAGTTACGCATTTATCAGCAGAAATATAAACTGATCTGAACTTCATATTCTCCAGAGGTTATAGAAGCACTATGCATTTTTCTGCGTTCACGTGTTCTTGCTTACAGCTACCAACAATCAACATCAAAAGAGAGCAGTGTGTGCCAGCCTGGCAATGCTACAAGGAGCAACACAGATTGTCGCGTCATGAACTCAGCAGCTCATGCTAATGGCAGGTTCTCTTCGATTGCCGCCTTAAAGTTGCACTGTCCATCTGCAAGGCGGTTTCCAGTGTTAAATTTCAAGGACAACGATGAAAAAGAAAGTTCCATCTTTGATATGCACATATGCAAAGTGCAGTGAAGAGTTAAGCTACAAAATACAAAATCTTAATGTACCTCATCATTATCAGTATTTCATTCAACGCTACGACTGCGAACATCGACCTGCAGGCTATGCTGTGCAAGCGTGTTAATAAGGGGAATGCAATTTCTTTCCTTTTCCCTCTACGTTCGGGAAGTCGATATTTCTTTCATTTTTTCCCATTAGAAGAGGCTCTTCACCTTTCTGTCTTCCTTTACTCGTCTTGCTGTTTGCAGTTTCTGCGTGTGGACTCACGAACCACAACGGATTTGTTGTTGTCAGTATGTACAGTCACAGCATATGAATGTGTGCCTTTCCTTCCTGTACTGTCAGCAGCAGGGCATTAGGTCAGAGGCACACCCACTTGGAAGGGCCTCATGGAAGCTAGAGAAAAAAAAGGAGCGTTTGGCAAGTCCGTGCAAAAATAAAAATTACTTACATGTTTGGGGTAAACCTTTTTTTATTTTTTGACGTAGAATCAAATGGTTCAAATGGCTCTGAGCACTATGGGACTTAACTTCTGAGGTCATCAGTCCCCTAGAACTTAGAACTACTTAAATCTAACCAACCTAAGGACACCACACACATCCATGCCCGAGGCAGGATTCGAACCTGCGACCGTAGCGGTCGCGCGGTTCCAGACTGTAGCGCCTAAACCGCTCGGCCACACCGGCCGGCTACATAGAATCCTTGTAGACTTACACATTTCGTCCAACGCTGTTCTAATTTGTGGATCCCTTCCGAATAATAGGAATTGTCCAAGTCTGCAAAATAGCTATTAGTTGCTGGAATCACCTCCTCGTTTGAATAAAATCTTTGTCCCGCTAGCCATTTCTTCAAATTGGGAAACAAATAGTAGTCCGAGGGAGCCAAGTGTGGAAAATAAGGGGGATGTGAAACGAGTTGGAATCCTATTTCCATCAATTTTGCGACAACAGCTGCTGAGGTGTGTATTGGTGCATTGTGATGGAAAAGGACTTTTTTGCGGTCCAATCGCCGGCGCTTTTCTTGCAGCTCGGTTTTCAAACGGTCTAATAGCGATGAACAATATTCATCTGTAATAGTTTTACCTTTTTCAGATAGTCGATGAGGATTATCCCCTGCGAATCCCAAAAGACAGTCGCTATAACACTTCTGGCCAAAGGAATGGTCTATGCGTTTTTTGGTGCAGATTCTCCCTTGATAACCCATTGTTTAGATTGTTGTTTGGTCTCATGAGTATAGTAATGTATCCATGTTTCATCGACAGTGACGAAACGGTGCTTAAAGTCCTGCGGATCCTTCCTGAACAGCTGCAAACCATCCTTGCAACACTTCACACGATTCCGTTTTTGGTCAAACGTGAGCAATCGCGGAAACCATCTTGCGGATAGCTTTCTCATGTCCAAATGTTTATGAAAAATATTATGTACCCATTCATTCGAGATGCCCACGCACCTTAACTCTTCTGTCATCCATCACCATATCATGGATTTTATCAATGATTTGCGGAGTCGAAACCTCCACAGGGCGTCCAGAACGTTCAGCATCACTTGTGCCCATATGGACACTCCGAAAATTTTGAAACCATTTATAAACTGTTCTAATCGAAGGTGCAGAGTCACCTTAATGTTTATCAAGCTATTCTTTAGTCTCCGGAGGCGTTTTTCCTTTCATAAAGTAATGTTTAATCACCACACGAAATTCTTTTTCGTCCAGTTTTTAACAATCACTCCACTTCCTCGATTCAAACGAATGCCAAACACAAAGAAATAGATCAATATGGCTGAAACTTGGTGTGCGTTCTTTTCAAAGATGCTACTAACCAAACATGACCTCGATACGCGCCGGTGGTGCCATCTCTCGGACTTCGCACGGACTTTTCAAACGCCCCTCGTATCCTGTGTTAAACGCAGCTTGTAATTTCTAAAATTTCTTGGCATTTTCGAGACACGAAGCTTGATTTTCACCTTATTCTTCGAAAGTTAGTAGAGTAATTTTGAATTTTACTCACCTGATCAGAAGTATCCTGACATCTCAATGGAAAGCGGTATCGACCACAAGATGTCACGAGTGGCGGATCCGTCAGTATATAAGGAGGCGAGGTGTGTTGTGTTGTGTCGTGTCGTCAGTAGAGAAGCAGAAACAGCAGAATGGATCAGTCAGGAGAGCTGAGTGACTTCGAACGTGGACTACTCATTGGATGTAACCTGACTAACAAATCCATCAGTGACATTTCAACCCCACTACACCCGCCCAAGTCGAATGTTAGTGATGTGATTGTGAAGCAGAAACGCGAAGGAAGAACCAGAGCTGAACCAAGACTAGGCACACTCGTGCACTGACGGACAGGGACCGTCGACAATAGCGAAAGTGGAGGGCAGTTGTTAAAATCGCAGTGGAAGAAATCACTCTTGAGTAAAAGGCGCTGCGGTCACTCCCGCTAGCACCACCAAGCGGTGTCTGGCGGAGGACACAATTCGCGCCCAAGTCATAATTCCCCCCCCCCCCCCCCCCCCTCTGTTCCACTCGCGGATCGCGCGAGGGAAAAACGACTGTCTGAACGCCTCAGTACGAGCTCTAATTTCCCTTATCTTTGAATGGTGATCATTGCGCGATTTGAAAGTTGGTGGTAATAATATACGCTCTACATCCTCGGTGAAGATCGGATTCCGGAGTTTAGTGAGCAGCCCCTTCCCTTTAGCGCGTCGTCTGTCTGCAAGTGTGTCCCACTTCAAACTTTCTATGAGATTTGTAACGCTCTCGCGATGGCTAAATGTACCAGTCGCGAATCTTGGCGCTCTTCTTTGGACGTTCTCAATCTCTTGAATCAGACCCAACTGGTAAGGGTTCCATACAGACGAACAGTACTCTAAGAGTGGACGAACTAACATATTGTAAGCAATTTCCTCTGTTGAAGGACTGCATCGCTTCAGGAGTCTACCAATAAACCACCATCTAGAGTTTTCCTTACTCGTCACTTGTGTAATCTGATCATTCCATTTGAAATCATTTCGTATAGTCACTCCCAGATACTTAACGGACGTTACCGCTTCCAAAGACTAGGCATTTATTTTGTACTCTTACATTAATGGGGATTTTCGCCTTGTTATACGCAGTAGGTTACATTTACTAATATTGAGAGATAACTGCCAGTCATTACACCACGCATTAATTTCCTGCAAATCCTCGTTGATCTGTTCACAACTTTCGTGTGATACTACTTTCCTGTAGACTGCAGTATCATCAGCAAACAGTCTAATGCCGCTGTCAATACAATCAACCAGATCGTTTATGTAAATCGTAAAAAGCAGGGGACCTATTACGCTGCCCTGGGGCACACCCAAAGAGATGAACCACACTAAGCCTCATGGCAATCCGATGGAGGATTGTGGGTTTGGTGAACGTCTGGAGAAAGTTACTTGCCACCATTTGTAGTGCCAACAGCGAAACACGGTGGAGGTACTGTTCTGTATGGGAGTGTTTTCTGTCGATTGGTTCTGGATCCTTATTACGCTTAAGAAACACTAAATGTGTAAAGTCTATACAATGTACAGCCCCCCCCCCCCCTGAGCCTAATGGAACACATTTGGGATGATTTAGAACATCGGCTTCACTCCATATCCCAGCGCCCAACATTACCATCTTATCTCGTTTCGGATCCTGAGGGAGAATGAGCTGCCATTTATTCACAGATATTCAGACACCTCACTGATAATGTCTACAGGAAGAGTTCCAACTGTGAGAAAGGCGAAATCTGAACACCATCCACATTAACGTCCGCTAGTAGGTGTCCAGATACTTTTCAGATAGTGTATACACGTGTAAATACCAACGCTTGTAGTTCAAAATGGTTCAAATGGCTCTGGGCACTATGGGACTTAACATCTGAGGTCATCAGTCCCCTAGAACCTAGAACTACTTAAACCTAACTAACCTAAGGACATCACACACATCCATGCCCGACGCAGGATTCGAACCTGCGACCGTAGCGGTCGCGCGGTTCCGGACTGAAGCGCCTAGAACCGCTCGGCCACATCGGCCGGCTAAACACTTATAGTAAAATGTGTTTGGGGGGGGGGGAGGGGGGGAATTTCATGACCCTTATGACCCTCCGCCACACTGGGTCCGCGCCTGGAAGAAACCCCAACGCAGAGGCAAGAAGGAGGCGCAGCAACGCGTGTTGGGCGCACCGCGTCCTCCATTGTGTGAGTGGCCAAGGGAAGGCGCATTAAGCGGTCAGCAGCAAGCCGAGGGCCGAGCTTTAGATTTCAATTAGTACTCCCCCGGCGCACGTGCTCTGACCCGGACCGCCGCCGCCGACACAAAGGGCTGTACCTGTGTTGGTACAGCCGGACGAGTAATCCTGTGCAGGTGTGTCCACCGGCAGTAAGGCGCGCGCGGCTTCCAGGAAATTTATTCTGTGAGCTTCGAGATATGTATATGCAGACTATGTAGGCTAAGCGGTGTTGCCACTAAGCTTTGGTTCCTACAAGCTGTGTGCCATAATTCTGAATATTTGCTAACAGGTAAAGTTAGAACTAACCTCAGACTACACGCAGATGACGTAGTTATCTATAACGAAACAATACCTGATAAAAGCTGCACAAATATTTAGTCAGATTCTGATGGGACTTAAAAGCGTTGCCAAGATTGGCAACTTACTTTAAATGTTCAGAGATGTAAAATTGTGCACTTCACAAAACGAAGAACAGTAGTATTCTATGGCTACAGTGTCGGTGAGTCACATCAGGAAGCTCATACAACTACCGGAGTGTAACGAATTGTGGCGATATGAATCAGAACGATCATAAAGGCTCCCTCCTAGATAAAGCAGATGGTTCAGCGGTTCATTGGTAGGATACTGGAGAAATACTGTCAGTCAACAAAGCCGATTGATTACAAAATATTGGTCCTATCCATTGTAGAAGATTGCTATAGCGTGTAGAATCCATACCGAATCAGAGTTACAGCGGATACAAAGAAGGTCACCACGAATGGTCACTGATTTGTTTCTGACTCACACGAGTGAGTCCACAGAAATGCTGTAAAAACTGAACATACATAGATATCAGCTATCTCGCGAAACCCAACTCGTTAAGTTTCAGGCATCAGTAAAAATGACGAGTCTGGGAACACACTACAAATTCCCACGTATAGCAGCCCCAGAGACTCTGAAGAGAAGATTAGACTAATTACATCGTACACAGAGGCAATTAAGTCGTCATTCTTCTGGAGTTCCATACGTGAGAATGGAACGGGAAGAAACCATAATTAGCAGTGTAATGGGAAGTATCATCCGTCATGTGGCGTATAAATGTAGAAGCAGATATGTGCATTCTAATGAGGGAAAAAGGCCTTCTTGGAAACAGAAATAGATGACCAGATGCTCACTGATTGTCTGTGGATGTCTTCAACGTGAATGTTTCACAGGACACTCGTCCCCAACAACTTTATCTTCGCGACATTCGATCTGAGCAAATGATTTTCCACTTACTTTTATCTCCTGCATGAGAGTCCAAATGGACGTTATTGTGTCACCCGTCAGAACAGACTCCATTCCGATTAAATGACGAAACTACTAAATTATTTAAGACTTTAATGAATTATCTTTTCACAGCCACTGATAGACTATTGTTATCCTTATGAATGGTTTCGAGATTTTAAAACTCATTCACAGATGTTTTCAGTTCCAATATTGGGTCTCACACCAATGAAGTTTTCATCGCCACCCATAGACTGTTCACAATGGAATTAATAAGTATCATCTTCCGTTAATTACTGATCTGACTCTTTTTCGGAAGCAGGCAGTATCATATGAGGCTGGCTTTCTCATACTTCGTTAAGATGGGGACTAGCGGAACCTCTCATGGAGGCTGTCAGAATGCGACTGCCATCCAGTTAACATTTATTCAGCAGCTGTATGGCGAGAGGCGACCCATTCATCCTCTCTGGCAGAAAGAACAAAAGGAGCCGGCGCTCTGAGTCTGCCTAAAGAGAGAAAGTATTGTGCCACAGAAAGATATCAAGGGCAAATGCAAAATTTTCTTTAAGTTTTCTCCAGACAGCGCTAAGCCATGTCGGAGCAGACCAGCGTGCTTTGTGGCAAGCCGAATGACAAACTGCCAGAGATCCATTATTGCAAATAACATGTCATACCTTAGAAGCTATTGCTTCATGTCGCTTGAGCGAGAAGTCTGAATCATTAATACAACAGCATGACCTCACTGAGGAGGGATCAAACGTCATTCTGACAGCACAGTGCGATGCCACAAGAAGAAGTAGATGGCCCACAAGAACACCTATCACTCTGCTAACATAATGGAAAAGCATCTAGCTGAAGCACTGAAAGCCACTGTTGTGACACCAAAATGTGACAAAGATCGCTGATGAGCACAGAAAACGAGGACAAACGCAGTCAACTTTGGTGAGACATCATGTCATTACGCCTGGCAGACACCACTGAATGCTCGGCTTCCAAGCCCACTGTTCGGTTCAAATTAGCCGGTTATAATGCAGACTCTGTGAAATGCTGCCTACCTTTTTCCACATGACTTCTTCCTTGGAAATTGCTCTCCATCTGGTCTGCTGACCCTGAACTTTGTGAGCTGCCAGCATCTCATCTGCTGATGTGAAGTCTTGGGGACTTCCACCTCTGGCTTGTTGAGAACCAAACTGTTGATGTTTTGTGCAACATCAAGCTGTTGCTGATGTCTGGGGTGCACGTTAAAGGCTGCTACCCCGGCTTGCATCTGTGACCAGACACCTGCGTTCACGGCAACCTCTGGTGGTGAGGTATACCACAACTCTGCACTACCGTCTACATTGAGTCAGGTGCACCCCTTCGATGTTCGCGAGAATACCATAGTAAAAAGCAGTCTACGACCTTGTAGTCGACGCTTCTGTGTGAGGTATGCCTGCCGCCGGCTGCCCTGCACTACACTGCACTGCACTGCACGGTGGTATTGAATGGGTGGCCTTGATGGAGACAACGGCCTAGAGAGAGTGATGAGCATGCATGTCAGCGCTTTCCACTCTGTGTGCTGCGTCGGTGGCCCTCTTCACTGCTGACGTGGAGAAGATGACTAAATTGTAACACTTAACTCTAATAAGTGTATGTTATGCTAGTGCTGTTTCACTATCACACAGAGTACCTAGTGACTTTCATCATCGTACTCCATGCCTCGTCATACTGCAAGGTTCTCAGTGCAGGTCCTTACGAAAGAAATGATAATTAAATAGAAACCCTTAGCTGCCATCTGGTATTGTTGATATACATCGATGGGGACAGCTGAAAATGTGTGCCCCGACCGCGACTCGAACCCGGGATCTGCTTACATGGCAGACGCTCTATCCATCTAAGCCACCGAGGGCACAGAGGATAATGCGACTGCAGGGACTTATCCCTTGCACGCTTCCCGTGAGACCCACATTCCCAACTGTCCACAACCTACATTCGTAGTGTTCCTAATAGATATTTGCCCATTCACGCATTACTCGCGCCAGACTAAGCTGACGAGTCCCGTAAGAGTTCGGGCAAAGCGTGTGCATACGAGTCAAATGATGTGCATACGAGTCATATGGCACTGTGGGCTGGCAGACCACGAGAGGGAGGTTCAGCTGCGCGATCCCCCGTTGGTACAAAATAGCACCTTTCCTCTCTATATCAGATCTGTGTCTTTAGTGTATCTATTGAGTTTAGGTGACTGTAAGACATGTCTGTGTAATCTAGTGTTATGTTTGTTTTGAGAGATGAGAGAAGGGAGAGGGTGAACTTTTTACCAAAGCATAGCTTACTCCTAACGAATAGCACCAAAGAATACATCTGACAGACGGATCACCGTCAACAGTGCCATATGCCCTCACTCAATAATACACTGCAGAGATGTTCCTAATTTAGCCCAAAGGACTGGCGCGAAGTCTGGTGGTCGGGAAGTGTGTAGCACCACTTCTCCTGAGTTATCCTTGCTGCAAAATGTTGCCAATGAAAATTTCTTCCACCATCAGGAGCCCAAATGGCTACTTTCGAGGTGAAAAATTGTGCACTAGCAAGCTCAGGTACGGAGCACAGTAGAAGTAAGTGATTTATTGGCAGTCACATCATATTCCCAGTCAGTATTTCCAATGGCACAACAAACATCCACAGTACTAAATGTCTAAAATGGTGAATGGCCCCAGTACCAAGATGCCCATCTAACGGCTTCCAGGGACAACAAAAATTTGATTCTCTCTGTTTCATATAATTACTGAACGTTTTTAAAAAATCTAAAATGCTGTCATGATCCACTCATCAAGAAGTGTAATCTTACGCTATTAAAGTTTAACACATCAAGACAGATAGATTGTTTGTACGTCTTGAGGAATCGTAACTGTCAGTGCACAAATTGCACAGGCTGTATCTATTCCGTATTTAAGAATGAGAGCAGTTAGGTACTTCCTGCATAGTTTACACACAATTTCAAACCTTTTCGAAACGTGTTCTCGCTGACGCCCCCCACAAAATTGTGAGAGGAAGGAAATTTATCGCTAAGTAGAACTTCAGCATCAGACAGGACTTTTTAATTCTTCTCTTAATCAATTCGGAACACATTTTGCAGGCAGTATCTGCGTATACCACTGATTATACTTGCAACATTGCATCACTGTTCGACACATATTTCAGGAGACATGACGTCGTTAACATATAAATGCTTTAAAACAAGTTTTTATTGGAACAGAGTTTTTGAGGTTGTTTTGTACATGGTAGTTCGATTCCTTAAAGGATAGGGTATAGGGAGAATTATTGGTAAAATGAAGCATGCGCGAAATACTTCTCCCGAGAAATGCAAAAATAAGTTCAATAAACAGAAAAAAATTGGAAATTTGTGGTAAGGTCTTATGGGACCAAACTGATAAGGTCATCGGTCCCTAAGCCTACACACTACTTACACTAACTTACGCTGTGGACAACACACGTACACCCATGCCCGAGGGAGGACTACAACCTCCGACGTGAGGAGCCGCACGGACCGTGGACCGTGACAGGCGCCTCTGACGACGCGGTGCAATGTTAATGAAATTTTTGGAATGGGTATAGAGTATTATTTCAACTGTCTGACACGAAAAGTGCAATCTCTAGCGTATTATTTTTATATTTTTGAGGAAAAGTCCACCGTCATTCGCAGTTTATCTTGGTGTAAATAAAGTATGAGCCACCGCTGCATAGTCTCATCTTTTGTGTCATTTGAAAGGGGCCCCGTATAATAGAAACAAATTTACGACAGGAGGCGGTGACGGGGTTTCTGGGAGGCGGTGAATATTTGAAGAGAGCCGCGAGCGGCCTACACAGCGGCTGGCGGCTTAGTATTTATGAAGAGCGGCGGGGGGCTGCAGATCCCATGGGACGCCACACCGCGCCATGACGCCCATTCTGCATAATGTGTGCGGCCGTGTCTCTGCTATGCAGTCTGTGCCGGTCTCTCCTGGGAGGCGTAAAAGAGGAAGACCAGGAGCACGTAGAGGCACGACTATAAATCTTCCCATTCCCTCAAGCATCGCCACGTTACGTGGTTTATCCACGCCCAGTATTGCTTATGACAGCAATACGAGAGAAAACATACGCTGCTCACATGCCAAGGCTGCAATAAAACTGACTTATGGTTTGCCTTCCTCCAAGCTGAGAGCGCTCTGAAGTATTCATCAGCGTGGAGGAAAGGAATGTTGTAAGTCTTACATGTTTTCGATCAGAGAGACATTACGGACGATGCACTAGCTCTGTTAGGCAAGAGTAGGAAAGGAAATGGACTGCCAGTTTGTTGAAGGACCATACGAAAATTTGCAGGTGTTGAGTGGGGAAACCACGAAAAGCCTTAATCAGGTTGGACGGCCGAGGGTTTGACTGTCGCTACTCTCCAGTAACAGTGTAGATATGTGCGCTAACTTACTGGGAATCAGCTTAAAGTTTGGTTTGAGCGGAAGAGTACCTAGCTCGGAATGGTGCTATTGGAGGTGCAATGTCCGTACCACAGTACCACCTATGGCCCGACCCGTTCAGCCAGTCACGGCGGATGTTACAATTCAACACCGAATCCGAGCCACGATGCAGTAATAGGGCGCGTCACGGCAGAAGGCGCCTTGGGTAGAAAGAGACAGGGATGGGGAGGGGGAGGGGATATATATATATATATATATATATATATATATATATATATATATATATATATAGAGAGAGAGAGAGAGAGAGAGAGAGAGAGAGCAAGTTAATGACAATAGGGAAAAATTGTACACGTCGAAAATTGCAAGTGGCCACTCTCACGTACTTTACGGTGATACGCGTTTTGGAAAGCTGCTTAACTTTTAACATGCCACTCAACGAACGATAGTAACCAAAACCAAAATGTAGTTTATAGTAAAGTCACTGCACTGCGATGTTTTTACTTCTAACACGCGAGAAATTGACCTCCCATCTCTACTTGTCGCTCACACTCGTATGACGCTCAGAATTTGTCAAGCTACAATAGCTGAATGCTGCGGCACATCGTAATCGTTCTGAAGCGATATTTGTCGGTACATGATGTAGAAAAACGATAAACAGTGTGTTGCAGTTTACTACTGTAATTCTGTAATGAGGAATGGTATTTTTTGACGTACAGTTTTTTTTCTACTTGTGACTCAAGAAAATTTAAAGCTGCGAGTTTAGGAGAACACTTTATCAGTGAAATCGAAACACTGGTTTTAATTTGCAAATAAATTAAAAAATAGGCCACTATATTGTTTCAATCGAGATCGTAGAAAGAGGCACTATGATTACAGAAAATCAAAAATGGTTCAAATGGCTCTGAACACTATGGGACTCAACATCTGAGGTCATCAGTCCCATAGAACTTAGAACGACTTAAACCTAACTAACCTAAGGACGACACACACACCCATACAGGATTCGAACCTGAAACCGTAGCGGTCACGCGGTTCCAGACTGAAGCGCCTAGAACCGCTCGGCCACTCCGGTCGCCACAGAAAATCATTAGTAAGTTTTAGAAATAGATACGCAATGTCAAATTAGTGACGTTACACGAAATTTCAGAAGCAGAATAACTAATCGTGCAATAAAAGTGTAAATGTTTATTGAGAAAATTGCTGAAACCTATCTCTGGTCAAAAGTACTATACGTAACACAAGTATGAGCCTTAAAAACAAACAGAGCGTATCTTCTTAATGCTTTTGAAAAATAAATTTGCTGTAGAATGTTTAAAGCCTTGCTTCTGCGTACTATTCAACTAATTAAGAAGGTAGCAATGAGACTACTGGTCAGTAACAGAATACATAAAGAATTCCATCTTGGACACCTTCCACAACAGAATAAATACGGGGTGCGCCAGAAATACATGACGGTTTTTATACTTTCATTCGGAGGACACCCACCACGCCGGTCTGTAATACTACGCATGAACGCGTGATGTTGGTCACTATTCTGTGGACTTTAGTTGAGGTGGATAGTTTAGTTGAGATGGAGCGCTAGTCTGTGGAACAACGCACTGCGCCGCTCGAAGAGTTTATAAAGATAGAATCTATCACACCTGCACGGCGCTACTTTCGACGCAGGTATGGCCGACGTGATGCACCTATTCGCAATACTCTCTTTCTATGCTAATCGAAATGGCATATTGATACAACCATGAATGACAGGTGAGCTGCAGAACGTCCTCGTTCAGTACGTATACCGCAAAACGCGAATCGTGTGCTGCACGCGATCTTATGCAGTTCTGAACAGTCAGTTCGGCGGCAAGCTATCTCACATGGGATGTCGGATACCAGCTTTCGCCGTATCGTGCGCAAAGACCACCATGCGAACAAGATCCAAGCTGTCCATAGGCTTACTGAAAGGGGCAAGACGACGAGGCTTCAAATTTGCAACGTGTTCTTGGAGGTTCTGCTAGTTAAAGAGGACGCTGTGAACATATTGGCCGGCCGGAGTGGCCGTGCGGTTCTAGGCGCTACAGTTTGGAACCGCGAGACCGCTACGGTCGCAGGTTCGAATCCTGCCTCGGGCATGGATGTGTGTAATGTCCTTAGGTTAGTTAGGTTTAATTAGTTCTAAGTTCTAGGCGACTGATGACCTCAGAAGTTAAGTCGCATAGTGCTCAGAACCATTTGAACCATTTGTGAACATATTGCTGAAGTCAGACGAGGCGGGGCAGCACATTGCCCGTGTGAATTGCTGGAGCGCCCTATGCATAGTGCTATTGTGACATTTCCTCCGAGCTCATTATCAGTCAGTATTATTTTTTTTTTAATTTTGTGAGGACCATACTGTCAAAGTAAATTCTGAGCTCTACACAGGCATGATGCAAACATTTCTGTGTCATGAAGTCAATCCGCTTCGTCACGTTTGGTTCCAGATAGGTGGAGCAACAGCAGCTGTAACGGAGTCCCGAATGAAATGTTTGCAGGCAGTGTCATTTCTCGGTTTGGGGACATCAACTGGCCTGCTCGTTTTCCGACCTGACAGCACCTGATTATTTTTTATCTAAGTGGCTGTCGTCAGGCAGAATATGTGTATGCAAGCACAACGTGAGAGCATTTGTGCCACGCTTATAATAAAAAATAAACAATATTAAAGCATCAGCTTTGGTGCTGTCATTTTTCTGATATACTGAGAGTAATACTACACAACAAGACGAAAGTCTGGGTTAATGTAGGCTAGAGACCATTAGACTGGCTTTAGATGAGACAGTAACATTTTCGAAACGTTGGGAAACAGCGATAGTCGGAGGACAGAGAATGGTGGAACGAGGAGGAAAATGGTTGAGGAGCTCTCTCTCTCTCTCTCTCTCTCTCTCTCTCTCTCTCTCTCTCTCTCTCTCTCTCTCCTCCCCCCTCTCCTCCCACCCCCCCTCTCTCTCTCTCTCTCTCTCCGCCCCTCACACATACACAGACACACACACACACACACACACACACACACACACACACACACACACAAGCCTCCTCTCAGACAGTCACCATCGCACACACTTACAATATTTGAATGATGTCGTACGATCGTCGTTAATTTTTGGGGACGTGGAACGAAATTACGAATAAGCCGTAACTGCGAGCACTGGCGTTTACTTACCTACTGACTTGGGAGAAGTCGCAGGTCTTCAGAGTTCTCAATATGTTCACTGTTGCACCCTCCACATTTGACGTCTTCTTCGGCAGTATCCGGCAGCGCGTCTGAAACCCTGGGAAACTAAATACCGCGCGCCAAGATGTCGAACCATCCACCGTAGCAGCTGGCCGGCAGCGAACTGTGGGAGGCGTCCTGCCTCTACCTGCAGAGAGCGGAGGTACACCTCTCACCGCTCCCTCCCCCCACCCTCTACACAAAGAGACGATGACGGCCGTGCCAGATCGCCCCGCTCATTAAGATGCGCCCGCAGGCCGGCGGTGACCCGTGGCTCTCCAGACGGTTGCCAAGCAACGGTCCCGTAAGTACCACTCTTATAAAGCAATATTGATGCTCGCCTTCGAAAGACCTTTGCTACACCCAACAAAGGCATGAGAAAGTACAAATAAAAATGCTGGAATTCGCTATTAAGGAGTGTGAACACACGGAGAATAAAAGTAGATGTGATTTGAACCATATTAAGACTGTAATTGGAGTGCGACAGGAAACATTTCCATGTTATTCTTTTAATTCATTGTGTTTTGCGATGAGCAGGAATGTGTCTTTTCTCCATAACTGACCCATGTGTTTCACGTTCCTCCACTGCTTCACTTGAGAAATGAGCCGGGCGGAGTGGCCGCGCGGCTTGAGGCCCCCATGTCACGGATTGCGCGGTCCCTCCCGCCGGAGGTTGGAGTCCTCCCTTGGGTATGGGTGTGTGTCGTTCTTAGCATAAGTTAGTTTAAGTAGTGTGTAAGTCTAGGGACCGACAACCTCAGAAGTTTCGTCCCTTAGCAATTCACACACATTTTAACATTATGAGAACTGAGACGAGTCAGAAATGACCGAAACAATTAAAAAAGCACTCCGTCGTCAGGCCACCAGTGGCCTACCGTGACCATCCGACCGCCGTGCCATCCTCGGTGGAGGATGCGGATAGGAGGGGCGTGGGGTCAGCACACCGCTCTCCCGGTCGTAAGATGGTATTCTTGACCGAAGCCGCTACTATTCGGTCGAGTAGCTCCTCAATTGGCATCACGAGGCTGAGTGCACCCGAAAAATGGCAAGTGCCGACCACGCCCGACAGCGCTTAACTTCGGGGATCTCACGGGAACCGGCGTACCCACTGCGTCAAGGCTGTGCCCGAAACAATTAGTCCTCTGAAATCTTACTGATGTAAACCCTCTGGTAAAACGTTCCATGGTGACTGGAGACGGGGCATATAGGGGTATTTCTGGACTTTAGCCCGAGCAGTACCAAGACATTTTCGATAACGCCCATTACCATGGGGTGCTACTTCGTGCTCACCATAAAAATGTTAAAAGAAAAGAAAATTCATTAATTGTTGAGTTATTTAACAACATACTTTTTAAAGACTTACTGATGTGTAATCAGGGTCTAGAACCTGAAAATACCTATCTGCACACCCTTGGCAATATGAACGTATTTTCAGTAAGATATATGGTTCAAATGGCTCTGATCACTATGGGACTTAACATCTGAGGTCATCAGTCCCCTAAAACTTAGAACTACTTAAACCTAACTAACCTAAGGACATCACATACATCCTTGCCCGAGGCAGGATTCGAACCTGCGACCGTAGCGGTCGTGCGGTTCCAGACTGAAGCGCCTAGAACCGGTCGGCCACAACGGCCGGCAATACGATATACCACCGACTTTATTATCACCACCGATTTTATTATCACCACAAAAAAATATATTCCTCATTTGCTATGAGGACCGCAGCGCGTGACAGTAAACAACACTGCTTACTGCGAACCACGTGCAGCAGACATTGACTCAACGGCGGTTCGCGTCAACCTGATTTCATAGAGTTCTGACTCACGCTATGGTACACCCCGGGTTTCCTAAGTCCCAAATCATCTTTCACAGAACCGAGCAGTGCCCTTATCTTAGAAACCCAGTGTGTACAAAATTCCGTGTCACTGTGGGAAAGCTTACGTTGGTCGTTCGATTTGCACATTGCATGATAGGTGTGTGGAACATCGCCGTCATACGAGGCTACAGCAGCCGGAAAAATCGGCAGTAACAGAACACTGCTTAAATGCGGGACACAGTATGAAATTTGATGAAACTGTGGTAGTTGCCAACATTTCCGGTTTCTGGAACAGTGTCTATAAAGAGGCGATTGAAATTAGGTTGGCGGATAATTTAATCAACAGAGACAATGGGTTTTATCTTAGCAAGACGTGGAATCCTGTGGTATCTCGCATTAAAATTGAACATTCTTCGGTGCGGCTCTGAGTGTAATATATCGTTGCCAGCAGTGTTCCACTAAGGGCGGAACCACCTCCCTGTCTTGGAGGGCAGCAAACGTGATGGGCGGCGCATGCGCCGTGTACTGAGCGGAGGCCTATATAGGACTGGCGTCAGTTCTCAGCGGGACTCATCAGCAGAAGCAGCATTTTCCTGAAGATGGCGAACAGATGGGTCGCCGAAATATCGAGTCAAGTTGATTTTAGGATCCAGCAACAAACCCGAAGAGACTTTCAAGACTTATTACGCCGGGAAAGCCTACGTAATCACAGGGACGTGCACTATATTGATGGGAATGTCACATAGATTATTTTC
The DNA here is from genome assembly GCF_023864345.2 of Schistocerca serialis cubense. NCBI lineage: Eukaryota > Metazoa > Arthropoda > Insecta > Orthoptera > Acrididae > Schistocerca > Schistocerca serialis. The sequence goes on from NC_064639.1 coordinate 795,810,870, forward strand.
AGCGGCCTATTATTTTTTTCCACTATCTTTAAGTGCTGTTACAACGCGCAGTGAAATGCTAACTGAATGTCTTCGTGAATGTGCAAGACTGTGTGCGGCAGGTGGGCAGCGACAGGCCCAAAGCCGTAGCTAGGACAGCCGGCTGGTATCAGCAGGCAGGTGTGTTTGCCATGCAGACGGGAAGTGGTGAGCTCTCAGGGGACCTCCTGCATAAACACTGCCAGCCAGGCAGGCCAGACACCGCGCAGGTCCTCGCTTCCTCTGCTGTTTGGCTGTCTGAGGGGAACTCCCATGCGACGGACGTGACCCGTTGGTCAATGAAGCAGGAGGTACAGCCTCCTGTACGACAATAAGCACTGTCTGTTTACACTGCCAACCAAGACACACCTCTGAACACTTGCTTCAGGATCTGTGCGCTCTACTCTCTATTCTGAGGCGTAGATATGAATTATAACCTCGGAGAAAATAAAATTACATAATTAATTTTTTATTTGCTTGTACCTTTCTCTGTTGTCAACGCGGTTGGATATTTCGACAGTGTACCGTGCCGTCGTCTTTAGCTAATACGTGTAGAATGAGCGCCTTCGGTACATCCCGCCTTCTTTATACTGTGATCGCCCCCCGCCCCTTCCTACACTACCCGGTCGCATGCTGCGTCGGTTGGAGTGTTGGGGGAACAGGATCGCCTAAAGCTGGAGGCGAACTGTGGCCCCTCAGTGTTTCTGCAGCCCCAGTCGGAAGCGGAAGTGGCTCTCGCCCGACGCTGTGTATTTATTTGGCTGACTGCTACATCCCAAGCTGTGATAAGGGCGTAGTCACTGTCACTGTTGTTCAGCCCCTCGGCCATTGTATTTCAATAGCCTCCTTCAGAACACACCCCAAAATGACAAGGTCTGCCATAACACTACCGTTTCTTCATACTTCACTGAGTCCCCTGTAGCCATGCAATGTTCTAAAACCGCATATTTTTTGGGCTTCTGGTTTCTTGCATCTTTCTTCGATTGTCTGCTCTCTCGCCCCATTGCACTGCCTCGGAATGTATGTCCAGATGGCAACATTAATGGTACTATAGACTTATTTCTGCTACAGAGGCGGCGGCTGACATAGTCACTTACGACATCAATTTTGTAGTGGTCCGGGCTATGGCATCTATTATTGTCGGCTTGACGGAGTGTGCAGTGTGGTGGAGCAGGTCAGTGGACGCGCTGTGTACTTATGACGCAGCTGCACGATGTACGCCTTAATCCATTTACATGGAAAACGGCAAACACTCGGTTTACGGAGCCCCAAGTCGTCTTCCACCGTATTTAATATTGCACGAGTTTTCCGAAATGAATGGAAAACTCAATGTTAAATCGAGCCAGAATTCTGCCGATTTTGTTCGATACTTTGCTGGCGTACGATACATACATCATTATGTTCTCCTCGTCGTCGTGTTCTATTTGCTGGGCCTGTACCTTCTGCCTTGAAAGACCGTTGGATTTGGCTCTCTCCGTATCTGATCTTCTTGAATACGTCTTTATGATGCTTGAACTCCCTTGGTAGGTTTCCTTCTCCGATATTGTATCGGCCCTGTGTACCAGTGAGCGCAGCACACCTTCACGCACTGAAGTATGATGAGAGCTGGCAGCTTGGAGATACAAATCAATTGGACGGATTTCCTATACACTCTGTATCCCATAGTGTCGTCCATTTTGCGATTGACTAACACGTCCAAGAATGGAAATTCGCCATTCTCTTCCATCTGCATGGTGAATTTGATACTGGGGTGCTGAGAATTCAGATGTCGGATGAACTTAAGTTTTTCACTCCCATGTCGCCACGCTAGAAATGTGGCATCGACTTTTCTGAAAAAGCATGTAGGCTTCAGTACAGCTGTTTTCAGGGCTTTCTCTCTGAAGCCCTCCATGAATAAGTTTGTGACAGACGTTGCAGAACATCGCCATGGCTACAGTGGACTCAATAAAGTACGAAGAAACGGACGTGTTAAGACAGACCTCGTCGTTTTGGACAGTGCTCTGAAGGAGCCCATTGAAATACGAGTGGCTGACGGGCTGCTCTCACAGAAACAGTGGCTGCAACCCTAGCAAAGTTTGGGATTCAGCGCTCAGCCAGCTGAATTGACAGCGTCGGCGGAGAGCCACTTCCGCGACCGACGTGGACTACAGAACCACTGAGGGACTGGAATTCCAGCCCAGCTTTCGGCGATTCCGTCCCTCCACCACTCCACCCGACGCGGCGTGCGAGCAGATAGTAAAAAAAGGGGTGGGGAGTGATAAGAGAATAAAGGAGGCAGGAGGTAGCGAAGACACTCATTCTGCAGGTACCACCTTAAGATGGAGGAAAGGTACGCTGTTGAAGTATCGTGTTACAAAATGAACTGCACCCGGCTGGACAACCAAGAACAATACAAGTCGGAGAAGCTTAAGATAATACAATTTTTTTCTAATTTCCAGCGGCACAGTAGCGTAGAAAGCACTGGAAACGTCAAAGCACATTCCAGTGTTAACGCAGAGATGGGATGCGCCATTTGATTTTGGGTCCCCTAGCGGTGTGCTACGCTACGATGACGCGAAAATTTCAATGTGTACCAGGACTGCAGACTACCTATCGCCAATAATTGGGGAAGAAGCCAAGAGAGGTTAAAAGTTTAATGTGTTATCGACGACTAGGCCATAAGACACGGAGCACATGTTCGGTCTGGGGAAGCATGGGGAAGGAAATCTGACGCGTTCTTAAGCAATTGATGGAAACGAAGGCAAAAGTGGCACGTCGGGAATTTGAACAGCGCGTCATTCGCAAATGTAACAGGTAGTGAGGGAAACTGATAGCAGTAAGAGAAATACGCTCCGTCACACATCGTTAAGGGGGCTTGTCGATGCACAAATACAAAGTAAGATGAAAACAATAAGATATACTTAGAAAACATGTTCATAAAAATGTCTTTGACTACAATTTGACCGAGCTAGGTGAAGCAGTGATCCTCCGTAAAACTGCTAAGCGTGTCGGAGACTTCTACCCAGTCACTCATTCACCAATCTGGTGTGGCAATAGAAGACAGCAAAAGTAAAACTGAAGTTTTAAATTTCGCGTTTAATAAACCGTTCACGCAGAAGGATAGAACATATATACCGTTGTTTGACCATCGCTCAGACTCCCATATGGAGGACATAGTAATAGGCATCATTGGCGTAGAGAAGCAACTGAAGGGGTTGAAAGTAAATAAGTTGTCAGGTCTGGATGGAATCCCAGTTAGGTTTCATAAGGAGTATTGTACAGCAATGGCCCCTTACTGAGCTACCATTTATCGCGAATTCTCGCCCAGCGAAAAGTCCCAAGCGCAGGTGACTCCTCTACATAAGAAGCATAAAAGAACGGACTCGCAAAGTTACAGACTAATACTCTTAACATCAGTTTGCTGCAAAATTCTTGAACATATTCTCAGTTCGAATATAATAAAATTCGTTGAGACTGAAAATCTCCAGTCCACGAATAAGCACAGTTTTAGAAAACGCTGATCGTGTGAAACTCAGGGTGGGCTTTTCTCACATAATATCCTGCGAACTATGGAAGAAGGACAGCAAGTAGATTCCATATTCCCAGATTTCTGGAAAGTGTTTGACACGGTGAGCCACTGCAAATTGTTAAAGAAGGCACGATCAACGCAAGTTGAGCCATACATACATGTATGTGCTGCCCCGCCTCGTCAAGGATCGTGTGTACGTGCCTCCGCTACCAGCAGACCTCCCTGAATTAAGAAACCGGATTGAAGCAGCTGTTGCTACAATCACTGAAGACACACTTATCAACGTTTGGGAAGAACTCGGCTATAGACTTGATGTGTGCCGTGTGACAAATGGTGCTCACATTCAACATTTATAAGGTTCTTGGTAAAACTATTTGAGTTGATCTTTCATTTGACGTATCATTTATAACTGTAAGTTTAATGTAATAAATATTATAAAGCGTTAAAACCCCGATATTCATTTATAAACACCCTGTATGGCTTAAAGACCTTTTAATACACTCCAGTCTGCGGTACTCGATGTCAAGTGCTCGACAGAGGCAAGGGTCTCGTCAGGAGTGTCCCACCGAAGTGTGATAAACCGTTACTATTCTTTATATGCATAAACGGCCTGACAGACAGTGTGATCAGCACTCTGTGGCTGTTTGCTGATGATGCTGCGGTGTACGGGAAGATACCGTCGGGGAAAGACAGTAAGAGCATAGAAGATGTCTTAGACAAAATATCTGATTGGTGAGATGAATGGTGGATAGCTCTAAATGTTGAGAAATGTATGATGCAAATGAGTGGGAAAAACAATTCGGAAATGTTCATATATATAGTTAGTAGTGTGCTACTTAACAAAATGCGATCGATTAAATACCTTCGCGTAATGCTGCAAAGCAATTTAAAATGGAACGAGTATGTAAGGATCGTAGTGGCGAAGGGCAATAGTCGACTTCGGTTTATTGGAAGAGTTTTAGGGAAGTTTGGTTCATTTGTAAAGCAAATCGCATACACAACACGAGTGCGACCCATTCCTGAGTACTGCTCGACTGTCTGGGACATAAAGCTGGCAGAATTAAAGGAAGAGTTCAAATCAGTTCAGAGGCGAGCTGCTAGATTTGTTACCGGTAGATTCGATCAACACTCCAGTGTTCCGGTGATTCTTCGTGAACTTAAACGGGAATCCGTAGAGGGAAGGCGACGTTTTTATTGAGAAAAATTAGGAAACCAGCATTTGAAGCTGACTGTAGAACGACCCTATTGCCGACAGCGTACGTTTCGTGTAAGGAGCACGGACATAAGATGAGAGGGTTCGTACAGAGGTGTGTAGACAGTCGTTTGCTCCTCGCTCTGTTTGCGAGTGGAATGGGAGGGGAAGTAACGCACCGTATGGTGGTGGTGGCGGCGGTCTTGTTGTTGTTGTTGGTGGTGTGTGTGTGTGTGTGTGTGTGTGTGTGTGTGGTGTGTGGCTGGGCGGACTGATGGATGGAAGACAATCGAGTGGCATTCAGACAGATCGTGGGTCAGTACCCTGTCTGGCCAGCCAGATTCAGGTAACCACGATTTCCGTAAATCAATCACGGCGAATGCCGTATTGATTTCTTTGAAAGGAACACGGTCAATTTCTTTACCGTGTCTTGTGTTCCGTATCTAATGTCATCGTCACTGACAAGTCGTTAAACCTAACCTTATTTTACGTGAATAAGATCAGAGCACCTATATCTTAATGTTCACAGTTCCTTTCCCATCTTCCTCCAACTGCAACACAGCTGCCTCTCTCTTCTTCTCAATGCGATTCGAAACCTTTCTTCCTCATGTCTACATTCGACGGACCAGCATCTGCAACATTCAGGCCATTAAACATCGTCTGTAGGGCCGGTGCTTCGCTGCACGAGCAGGCGCGCCCGCCTGTAGCAGAGAACGCCTGCTGCACACCCCTCATCAGGGGTTTCCTAGTTCCGATGATGAGTCCCGAGATTAATGCCCCCCTCCCCCCCCCCCCCTCTCCTTCGCCCAATTGTTGGCACCGCGGGACGGGTGTGCCCCGAGCATTGCCGGGCCGGATAATTAAATCGCTCGCACTTGGGACCTGCCCAGGCAGAAAGGAACCAAGGTCAGAGCGTAACGTGTCGAGACGTTAGAGACGCAGCATGAAAAACAAATTGACGGTTTTTCTTTAAGAACTGTCTCAAGAGTTCACTTGAAGCGGATTTTTTTAAAAAAATTGCCGTACGGCTGCTCCTCCCAATTGCGAGTGTGCAAATGTTCAAATGTGTGTGAATTAGTAAGGGAGTAAATCACTAGTCTCCAATTTACATTCAAGTGCCTGGCAGAGGGTTCTTCGAAACATCTCAGTACTATCTCTCTACCGTTCCACTTTCTAACAGCGTGTGGGGGAAAATGAACACCTAAGTCTTTAAATGGCTCTAAGCACTACGGGACTTAACATCTGAGGTCATCAGTCTCCTAGGCTTACAACTACTTAAACCCAACCAACCTAAGGACATCGCACACATCCATGCTCGAGGCAGGATTCGAACCTGCGATCGTAGGAGCAGCGCGGTCCCAGACAGAAGCGCCTAGAACCGCTCAGCCACAGCGGCCGGCACTTCAATCTTTCTGTACGAGCTCTGATTTCTCTTATTTTATTATGATGATCATTTCTCCCTACGTAGCTTGGCGACAGTAAAATATTTTCAGATTCAGAGGAGAACCGATTGAAATTTCATGAGAAGATTGCCACCTCAACTTACTGACCGTATCCGTGACAATCTCTCCCCTATTTCGCGGAAATTCGAAACGAACTGTCCTTTTAATACTCATGTGGTTGATCTCACACTTTTCCTTATTCAGAGACAATTTCCACTTTTCACATCATACAAATATTGTGTCTAACTCATTTTGCAATCGGTTATGATCTTCTGATGACGTTAGTAGTCGGTAAATGACAGCATCATCTCCAAACAATGTAAGAGAGCTGCTCATATTGTTCTACTAATCGTTTATATGGATTACGAACAGCAGAGGACCTATAACACTTCCTCGGGGAACGCCAGATGTTGCTTCTGTTTTACTCAGTGATTTTTCGTCGATTATTACGTACCGTCTGCTTACTGACAGGAAATCACGAATTCAGCAGCAAAACTGAAGTGATACTCCATAGGCAAACAGTTTGATTAGAAGTCTCTTGTGATGAACGGTGTCAAAAGTATTCTGGAAATCTAGGTATATGGAATCAATTTGGTATCTCCAGTCGATATCACTCACTGTTTCGTGCGAATAAAGAGGTAGTTGTGTCTCACAAGAACGATGTTTTCTAAATCCGAGTTGACTGTGTCAAGAGACCGTTCTCTTCGAGGTAGTTCATAGTGTTCGAACACAGCCGGCCGCGGTGGCCGTGCGGTTCTGGGCGCTTCAGTCCAGAGCCGCGGGACTGCTACGGTCGCAGGTTCGAATCCTGCCTCGGGCATGGATGTGTGTGCTGTCCTTAGGTTAGTTAGGTTTAAGTAGTTCTAAGTTCTAGGGGACTGATGACCTAAGATGTTAAGTCCCATAGTGCTCAGAGCCATTTGTTCGAACACAATATTTGCACCAAAACCCTGCTCCAAATCGACGTGAGTGGAGTGAGTCTGTAGTTCAGAGGGTGTGACCTGTGCTACTTTTCAGTCGTTTGGCATGGATCTTTCGTCGAGAGGGCAGCTGTGTATTGATTGCAAAGTATGGAGCTATTGTATCAGTATACTCCGAAGGGAACCTAATTGGTATGTTGTCTGGACCGGAAGACAGCTTTTTAAGGGCTTCAAGCTGCTTAGGTATACCGAGGGTATCCATTTCTAAGTTACTGGACCCGCCAGGTTAGCCGAGAGCGCTGCTTCCTGGACTCGTGTAGGCGCGCCGGCTCCGGATCGAATCCGCCCGGCGGGCCGGTATGTCGGCCAGCCTGGATGGGGTTTTAGGCGGTTTTCCACATCCAACTAGGTGAATACCGGGCTATTCCCCCATGTTCTGTCTCAGTTACACCACTCGGAGACATTTGAGACACATTTGCACTTTTCCATGGCTTACACTAGATGCAGACAGCTGGGGTACACTAATTCCGTCCCAGGAAGGGCATCCGGCCACCCTGTCACTAACACTGCCAAATCAATAGTCACAAGGCCAACCCCGCATTGCTGCGTGAATGACGCCACAAGCAAACGATGATGATCTACTTCTAAGTTACTCATATTGGCGGGTGCTCTTGATCCGAATTCTGGAATATTTACTTCGTCTCCTTGGTGAAAGAATTTCGGAAAACTGTTTATAAACTACACTTTAGTGGTACTGTCACCGGTAGTATTACCATTGGTATCGCGCTGTGAAGGTATTGATTGTGTCTTGCCGCTGGCGTACTTTACATTTATGTCGGATTCGAGACAGAGAATCGTTGCGGAAGCAATTAAAAGCATCTCGCATTGAACTCCGAGCTAAATTTCGAGTTTCAATGAAACATTGCCAATCTTGGAGATTTTGTGTTTCCTTAAACCTGGCTCGCCTTTTTCGTTGCATCTGCAACAGTATTCTGCCCTGTTTTGTTTACCACAGGTTATCAGCACCATCTTTTGCTAATTTATTCGGTAGTTTCCTCAGATGGTATACTTCATAGTCTAAAGGAAAAGAAAGGGGGAATGTGAGGGAAGGTGGAAGAAGGAAGAGAACTGAGGAAAAAGAGACACGAGTGAGAGAGAGAGATCAGGAGAAACTGAGCAGGAACCAGAGTTGTTCCTCTGCGCTGAGGAGCTGTGACAGCGGCGTATCGAGAGAGGGATACGGGAAGGCGACATCTTCATCGCTGCCGTGCCGCCTCTATACGGCCGAGATAAGCGGCCTCCTACCGTGCGTGTCCAGTTGGGTGGCGGCTGCCGGACGCGGACCGTCCTCCATCGGCGGTCAAGCGTAAGCCGTACGTCGACACAGCCCATTAAAAGGACGGGTGCCGCGGTCACCTGTCGCGGGCCTGAGAAAGGCTGTCCGCGTAAGGAAGACGGGTCACGGCGCAGGCGGAGGTGGGGGCGGCGCTGTCTTCGTGTGCACCGCGGTACTACTGTTCTTTGAGTGTGACAGGTCGGCGGCCCTGTGCACCGCGGGAATTCTGAGTGCCCCTAAACACTGTGTAAAGGAGGCCCGCCTAAGTTGCATTGTCTGGGAAGCATACGACAGTATTCTCTAGTCACGAAGCGCACGGATCTAGGGATATCCCAGCGCTTAAAGGCGCGCGCGAGCACGCACGCACGCACACACACACACACACACACACACACACACACACACACACACACACACACACACAGAGAGAGAGAGAGAGAGAGAGAGAGAGAGAGAGAGAGAGAACTACATTCGACATACAGAAAATTTCACGAAGGCGGCTTTAAAATTGCTACACCACGAAGATGAAGCGCTACAGACGCGAAATTTAACCGACAGGAAGAAGATGCTGTGTATGCAAATGATTAGCTTTTCAGAGCATTCACACAAGGTTGGCGCCGGTGGCGATATCTACAACGTGCTGACGTGAGGAAAGTTTCCAACCGATTTCTCATACACAAACAGCAGTTGACCGGCGTTGCCTGGAGAAACGTCGTTGTGATGCCTCGTGTAAGGAGGGGAAATGCGTACCATGACGTTTCCGACTTTGATAACGGTCGGAATGTAGCCTATCGCGATTCGGGTTTTTGGTATCGCGGCATTACTGCTCGCGTTGGTCGAGATCCAATGACTGTTAGCAGAATATGGAATCGGTGAATTCAGGAGGGTAATACGGAACGCCGTGCAGGATCCCAACGGCCTCTTATCACTAGCAGTCGAGATGACAGGCATCGTATCCACATGGCTGTAACGGATCGTGCAGCCACGTCTCGATCCCTGAGTCAACAGATGGGGACGTTTGCAAGACAACAACCATCTGCACGAACAGTTCGACGACGTTTGCAGCAGCGTGCACTATCAGCTCGGAGACCATGGCTGCGGTTACCCTTGACGCTGCATCACAGACAGGAGTGCCTGCGATGGTGTACTCAAAGACGAACCGTGGTGCACGAATGGCAAAACGTCATTTTTTCGGATGAATCCAGGTTCTGTTTACTGCATCATGATCGTCGCATCCGTGTTTGGCGACATCGCGGTGAACGCACATTGGAAGCGTGTATTCGTCATCGCCATACTGGCGTATCACCCGGCGTGATGATATTGGGTGCCATTGGTTACACGTCTCGGTCACCTCTTGTTCGCATTGACGGCACTTTGAACAGTGGACGTTACATTTCAGATGTGTTACGACCTGTGGCTCTACCCTTCATTCGATCCCTCCGAAACCCTACATTCCAGCAGGATAATGCACGACCGCATGTTGCAGGTCCTGTACGGGCCTTTCTGGATACAGATAATGTTCGACTGCTGCCCTGGCCAGCACATTCTCCAGATCTCTCACCAACTAAAAATCTCTAGTCAATGGTGGCCGAGCAACTGTTTCGTCACAATACGCCAGTCACTACTCTTGATAAACTGTGGTATCGTGTTGAAGCTGCATGGGCAGCTGTACCTGTACACACCATCCAAGCTGTGTTTGACTCAATGCTCAGGCGTATCAAGGCCGTTATTACGGACAGAGGTGGTTGTTCTGGGTACTGATTTCTCAGGATCGATGCAACCAAATTGCGTGAAAATGTAATCACATGTCAGTTCTAGTATAATATATTTGTCCAATGAATACCCGTTTATCATCTGCATTTCTTCTTGGTGTAGCAATTTTAATGGGCAGTAGTGTATATCATTAAGCCATTCCGGGAATCAAGAATCTCGATGATTTTTGCCTGTTATCGATATTGATACTGGGAAGATATCATTCCCGGAAAGTCTAAGACTTTCGAGAATGTCTTAATTTTAAGTTTGAAGTCGGATAACAAATGACAAAAGAAATATTTTTTTTAATGTGATATGATTAAAAATTAAAAATTTTATGCCTTATTCTTTACTTGTATTGTGAAACCTTGTTTCTTGCACATCTCGTGATTCTAGGTCAGCTATAGGTACGCTATAGGTTTTGATGAGTGTTTGCATTAAAAAAACATGTGACGCAACTGGTTATATTCTTTGAGTGCATTGACTTATAAGCTTCAATTTTTTTACACGCCCAAGGATCTGCAAAGCTTAATATGTGAGGTAAATTTCAAGCTGATACACCTACCTCTTCCTGGAAAAAGGGGTATAAGACGGAAAGACGGACGAATGGGCAGACAGATAATAAATAACAAAAACATTTCTTATTATATAATTACAAATTAACAATTTTCTGATATTTTCATTTAGTTGTACTATGAAACGTTGCTTCTTGCCACAATTCGCAATTCTAGAGCAACGAGAAGTATCCTACAGCTTTTGATGAGAGCAGTATTTTCAGTAGCTATACTATACAATGTACTTTATACATACGTGCATGTCTGCAGGAACAGATACTGCGGCGAACGACAGCCGTATGAAATGAATTAAACATCTTCGCAACTGCGAATACAATTAGAGTTCAACTGCACAATGTATTACTGACAGTGAAAATTTGTGCTGCACCGTGACTCGGACTCGTGTTTCCTACTTATCGTGAGCGATCGCCTTAAACAACTTAGGCTACCTGAGCACGCCTCCAGGACCGCAACAAACTTCCATTCGTCACTGGGTGTCTACGTCCACTATTTGCAGAGTTGCTGTGATTCCTGCGCAGGGAGAGACTTTCATTATTACTGTCGCCGTCTTGTCTAGGCATGAAATAGTATTTACAGCGTCTGTGTTATGTGATGTACAGGGCAATGAGCTGAGTGGTAAGAGTGTTTGTGATTGTAAAAATATGTAGCATGTATGTGCGTGTCTTTTGATAGTATTGACTTAGAAGCTTTAATTTTTTACATCGCTAAGGGACCGTAGAGTTCGATATATGACTCAAATTTCAAGTTGATAGAGAAACTGGGTTTATAACAGTCGGACAGACATACGGACGGATGGACAAAGTGATCCTATAGGCGTTCCGTTTCTACAGATGGAAGTATGGAACACTAAAAACTGATGGCAACATAATCAAAAGAAAATTATTAACTTCACTTGAGGTCCAAGCTCACTCTTGTGTCCGTGTTTGCTTACAAATAGATACACACACACATACACACACACACACACACACACACACACACACACACACACACACACACACACACAATCTTTCACATACATTAAAATAATGTAACAATAACAGTTTAACATTCCCTGCCTTGAATTTGCGGTAAAAAAGCTTTCCACATTAAGTTCTCTGTTGTTGCACATGGCCGGCCGGAGTGGCTGTGCGGTTCTAGGCGCTATAGTCTGGAACCGCAAGACCGCTACGGTCGCAGGTTCGAATCCTGCCTCGGGCATGGATGTGTGTGATGTCCTTAGGTTAGTTAGGTTTAAGTAGTTCTAAGTTCTAGGGGACTGACGACCTCAGAAGTTGAGTCCCATAGTGCTCAGAGCCATTTTGTTGCACATGACAGACTGTGAAAGAAAAACAGCTATAATACAAAATACAGAAAGCCACAGAAACCACAGCATGTGTTAAGGTACATACAAAAAAAAAATTGTCTTTTGTCAAATTTGTGAATATTTGTCTTTAAAAACTGGAATTATATATGTAGAGATAATAAAGAGTAATTTTCCTATTGTTTAACAGAAAGGAAATAGGAGCCCATTGATGAAGCTGTAACTTTAGGGAAGCGTGTTTGGGCAAAAAGAAGAAAAAATATATCTGCTCAGAGCGCAACATATCCAAGAGCAAGTTTATTAACTTTCCTTCGTTTTATTCTCTAGCGACCCGACTCGGCTTCACTAAGTTACCACTAAGTTCCCACGACCGGACGACTTGTCTGGCGCAGCGGTAATAAATTACATACACAAACCCTCCTCGTCAGCCAGTCTACCTCTCAGCGAAAACCATGCCAAAATCTCTACAATGCTTTCTGAGATCAGCCTTCGCATATAGACAGAAGAACGCGGCGGCGAACTTTAATTTATAATATGTAGTGAAGATGGTCTGAGAACACTACAGCTGTTTTCGGAAATATCACTGAAGAATGAAACTGCCATCAGCCACAAATTATTTATTTTTAATGAACGATTTCTTTCGCCGTAACTACACATATCTCTGTCATGTTATTCTCAGCCTACCTCATGGTTGAGCATGTTACGCGGCAGTGAAGTCGATCTCTATGTCGTTAAGTTACAGTAAATTCTTTTCCTCAAGACAAGAATATGAAATCCGTAAGAGAATTCCTGGCTGCCGTCTGGGCCCAGGCCGGAAGTAGCTATGCTGAAATAATTCATCCACTCATTCAAAAAAAGGTATCTAGATGCAGTTTTAGTCTTCAGTTAACTTTCCATTTAAAGCACTTCACAAGCTTCCGTATCGCAAACTAGTTCACAAGGAACACTCCCAGGCATTTTTGCTCCCCTGTTATCCATGCAATTGTTTCTGTCGCCTGCCCCAAATGTAAAAAACAAGCCCAATTGGTTCTCCGACTTCATTGTCAATTTTGTACCTCTTTCTTTCCTATGACCTGATAATAGACTTTTTGTCACTGACTAACACTAAATCATGATTTCGTTGCTACTGTAAAAAACTGCCCAGTTCCAGCCTTAGAGATCATTTTTAAGCAACACAGATAAAATCCTGTTGTTTCTACTTCAGTAAAAGTTGCAACACACGTAAGATCGTAAACGAAGACCCTGTATGGTTGGAAGACAGAATTAGACTAAGACTGAAAAAACGATGAGAAGTTTAACTTGTTGACATCGACGTCATTAGAGAAGAAACAATACTCCAATTGGAGACGAAATCGCAGAAGCGAGCGGCAACTATCTGTTTGAGGAACGACCAGCAAAAGTGACTTGACTCTTCTGTAAACGTACGCTCTCTGAATTTTCAAAGTAAACCACGCCATGAGACACAGTACATCTCCTACAGTGTGTCATTGGAGTAGGCTAAGCATTTTCGTGGTGCTTTCGCGCTTACTTAATGAGCCTGTGACAAAACGCCCTTCGTTGGGTCTTCCCTACTTCTTCTGTCAAGCGTATTTGGTGCGGATCACCAGCCGACATCCAAAGCAGTATTCAAATATTAGTCCAACTACGGTTTCGTAAGGCACCTCATCAGAGGCTGAAGTACACTTGTTAATGGCTCTTCCAATGAGTCGTAGTGCGGCATCTGCATTAAATTTGATCAGCTTTATATGATAGTTCTGATTGAAAGTACACCAATTTTAGTGACTCCGACTACTTCCAGTCATTGTCCTGAAATCGTGTAATCATAGAATATTGGGTCCTAGGGATTGGAACGGTAACAGGAAAATGGGGAAATGACAGTAGCACAGATGCAGATCCTACACCTGAACAGGCGAATACTTGATGGGAAGGCAATCTTCTCCTCAAACTAAAAGGCAGATGGCGTTAAAGGGCGTTCAGAAGCAGAAACCAGTCTCAGATCAGCAACGAAAAAAGGTCCATGACATGTGCTTCTTTCGAAAAATCGGGGAAGGAAGGGTAACTTGAAGTATCTAACAAATGAGATATTTTTACGAAAGCAAAAGCTTAGAGGCAACACAGGAAAGCTGAACCGTCAGGCACTGTAACGTATTCTGTATACGGAAAGTGGTAGCGTAATGCTGTATGCGGAAGGGAGGACGTCTCGATGGGAAACTCGCACGTCTTCCAGCCGAGGGAACGGTACCGCAGACACTCTGGATTAATGGCAGGGGACGCAGCGGCGCCCGCTGCAGAGTGTAGACCGCGGCCCAGAGGGGCTGACAGGGAAGTGACGGCAGCGCAGACGGGCTGTGGCGGCTTCTGGTCTGCTGCCAGCAGGCGTCGCGGCGCTCCCTTTAGGGCGGGGTCGCTGCCAGCCGCACTTCCCTGCGAAAGGGGACGGCCGTAATGTTACGGACAGCCTCATTCCCACACCCGAGCATTTAATCACAAACAGTGCTTTTTTACTTTACCCTCTGGAACATTTACTCGACGTGACACAGGATCTTCGTGCAAGGAGTTCAAAAACTTGCTACAGTGAAGTGTCGCCAATGTTGACGTAAACTAGATAAGTGAAAATGCCTCTGAGCACTATGCGACTTAACTTCTGAGGTTATCAGTCCCCTAGAACGTAGAACTACTTAAACCTAACTAACGTAAGGACATCACACACATCCATGCCTGAGGCAGGATTCGAACCTACGACCGTAGCGGTCGCTCGGTTCACTACTGTAGCACCTGGAACCGGCCGGCTAGATAAGTGAAGGTTTAGTTTTACCGCTTCTTTAATATTTACTTGTTTTGTAAATAAAACTGCCTTTTCTTGCTGCCGCTTAATTTATTCTTCCCAGACGCGTTTCGCTTTTTTATTGCTTTAAGTGGGATCTAAAACGATTCAGTTTTGTTATTTTTAGATTATCAAACAGTTCACGTTGCATTTATTAACGTAATTAAGTAATTACAGTTTGTTGGCATCTGCGTTCCTCTCATTTGGTCTGCAGGTCTTTAATATTTATTTTGATAAACTGCACCCAATTGCACGGATAGGTGACAACTAGTGAGTTTACAGTACACGGTTGAAGTTTTTTAATTCTGTCGTCACGGTGCTTACGAACGACGGATTTAGAGCTAAGCAATATGTTACTTGAGTGTTCTTAGACTTACGATCTCGTAATTTTCACAGTAGCTCTCCCTGTAATGCACAATGCCTGTCTTGTAGAGTCTGTATGTGTGTGTGTGTGTGTGTGTGTGTGTGTGTGTGTGTGTGTGTGTGTGTGTTGTGTATTAGAACTGCTCACTGTGTGGCTGGACTTCCTGGATCAAAAAGCGAATGGGTATGGTTCTCTTTATTTACGCGTAAGAAGGACTGCGCACTCTTGATCAGTGAGCCCTTCGTTTCTGTTGGTCATTGAGGAGCTTCGCTGATGGCCCGTGCCATCCGAATCAGATGACAAAGTTGTGGGGCACCAAAATGGTTCAAATGGCTCTGAGCACTATGGGACTCAACTGCTGAGGTCATTAGTCCCCTAGAACTTAGAACTAGTTAAACCTAACTAACCTAAGGACATCACAAACATCCATGCCCAAGGCAGGATTCGAACCTGCGAACGTAGCGGTCTTGCGGTTCCAGACTGACGCGCGCGCGTGCCGGCCGAAGTGGCCGTGCGGTTAAAGGCGCTGCAGTCTGGAACCGCAAGACCGCTACGTTCGCAGGTTCGAATCCTGCCTTGGGCATGGATGTTTGTGATGTCCTTAGGTTAGTTAGGTTTAACTAGTTCTAAGTTCTAGGGGACTAATGACCTCAGCAGTTGAGTCCCATAGTGCTCAGAGCCATTTGAACAAAAAGACTGACGCGCCTAGAGCCGATCGGCCACACCAGCCGGTGTGGGGCAACAGATCCGACGTAATTCAGATGGAGGATGGTCGGCCGGAGGTCTTCGATGGTGCCCAGGTTCTTAAGCGTTGTCTTTCTGATGCTGTCCTGGATGGGGTCGATGTCAAGTTCTTGATGAAGGTCCGCGCGGCTTTGAGAATGAGACGAAGACAGCGATTTTGCAACACCTGTAGCGTTTTGCTTATGGTGCCCGAGGAGAAACAGCAATATAACATGGAGGGTAGGACGGTTGCTCCGTATAGCTTAAGTTTTGTGCTAACAGACATATGAGACCTAGCGAGGAGACCGTACAAGTAGTATGTCAGGCGCACAGGTTAACCCTTTTAGCGTTGACTTTTTCCTTGAAGAGTAATTTTTTATCAATTATGACTCTCAAATAATGGACGTAATCAGTCTACGGGACTGGGACGTTGTTTACTACCAGGCTGGCTCGAAAATCAGGTCATTATCTAGTGAAGAGTGAAGAACACTGACCTCATCTTCTCAGAATTAAATTTTATACGATGTGCCGTTGCCCACTGCCGCTGTATTGGCCAGCTTGCCGTGGTGATGCGTCAACTACTTGTTAACAAAGTGATGTCCGTGAACTGCGCGAGGACTACATGCGGGGACACCGGCATGTCTGCTGGAGCGTTGATCGTTAATCTTGACATAGATGCGGCGTCCTTGGGGGAATCTGTCAACATTCTGGATACAGTAGTAGTAGCAGCGTCTGCCAATGGAGCTGAGTTGGAAGAGTAACCCAATGGCGAATTTTAGGCATGCTGAACAGATCGTGACTGTACGAGATGCTCTTATATGGCTCTTTCCTGTCTCTTCCATTAATCCTACTCGTCGCTGACAAGAATCCCAGATTGACTAGCAAAAGCCAACAATATGTAGAACCGGGGCTTCGTCACCTACCTCTTCCGTGCGTGGATTCTTTTGCAGGATTTTTCCAGTGACTTTCGGTGTGGGAGGACAAATTGTTTCAGCTGACTGTTCCATATCAAATCGCTCCGGAAGTGTACTTCTCCATTTTTAACGGTCGTGACTGTTTCTACTGCTTGACCGCGAATCTCGTAATCTATTTATGATCTTTTATTTATATTATTTACTAGCTTACCCAGCATTCGTAGCAGTGCTGCAGAATCTGTTTGCTGAAGTGATTTTGGATAAAAGGTATTTTTGGTTTTCCGTCTGGTACGTACACGAATCAAGTCAGGCGGTTTCTCGAAGCGTGAGCAAGCCACATAGAGAAATTCTGTGTGATCACAATTACAAATTCACAATCAGTACGACACAGCCTTTTGGACATGGGTTGATGGTTGTGCAGCTCGTGAAGCTGGCCATTCATCTGTTTGTTCCTTTCTCCCAAACTCAGAAATAGTCTGTCATGTGGTGGGGCAATACCCGATAACGAATACAAATGGCCCTCTCTAATAGGTCTCAGGCATCCAGTTATCTTCCTGCAGGCATCGTTTACGACTGCGTCTATTCTTCTAATGTGACGATATCTTTCATCCATATTCAGTAGCCGAAAATCGGAGAACTGAGGAACGAGGGTGAAAGAAATACAAACGCGCAGATTTGTAGATTCTCGCTCCTGTCAGCGTTGGCTAGGATGTGAGGAATGAGGGAAGCAATCGAGTGGGGCCACTCGCTTCCGTCATGAGTGACTATTAGTATGTCTGAGCCAGAGGTTCCTGTCTCCGCTGCGCAGCGCATTATCATCAAGTTCCTCGCTCGAGAAGGCGTAAAAGCAGGCGAAATCCGCAGGACACTGAACAGTTCAAGCAAAAGAGACTTTTAAGATCTCGAGCGTTTGCTTGGAAGATGGGAAGGATCGTGAGCACGTTGAGAACGGGGACCATGATCGACGGCGTCGCACCAGCATTACAGACAAGATTATGCGCCGTCTCCATCGATTTCTTCAGAATGAGAGTCGTTTGACGGCTGCTGAGATTGCAGACAGTGTCACGATGAGTTATGGCAGCACTTCTGCATTTGCTGCAGACTAGCTACGGTTTAGGGAAGTATGCGTCAGGTGGGTTGCTCGCCTTATGGCAACTGATCAAAAACTGAACGGTTTGCAGGCGTGTGAGCTTCTCTCGGCAAAACGTCAGGAGAATGGAGTCTGTTTCTGACTCACATTACAACCGTTGTAAAAACGTGGGTGCATCATTACGCGCTTGAATCAAGAGAACAAAGAAGATAGTGAAGACAGAAGGGGGTGCCCGGACTGGTGACAACCAAGTCATGGCTGTCAGCTGGCAACATCATACCAAATGCTGCTTTTTTTGCGACCGCCGTGGCTTGTTGCACATCGACGTTTTGCACGGACGCCGGGCAGTAAACACAGCATACTACTGTGAGGTTTTGAGCGAGGTTAGACAGCCAAATCACCACAAAAGACGTGACTTTGCGGTTCTTCTGCAAGTCAACGTGCGTCCCCATACAGCAGCCCTGACCAACCAGAAACTGCAGCAGCTTGGCTGGGAAATACTTTAACTCTACCGCGCCAGCCGAGACATATCTTCCTGCCACTTGTCATGTCTTTGGTCCAATAGAACAAGCCCCGGAATGTCAAACCTTTAGCGATGACGCTGGGGTTGCGCACAATTGGTTTCAAACACGAGCGACTTCCTTCTACGAGGAGGGGATATCAGTATTGCCCACTCCGAAAAATGTGTTATGCACCAGGCTTAAGGGTACACAACAAACAGCACTAGAGGCAGCCACCCCACTAGCACTATCACTCACCTGGCTCGTTTCATTTCCGACCAGCACACTCTAGATGGCTCTCATACAATGAGACCACTTCCTGCATCCTCACCACGTCTTTCAATTCGTCGTATGCATCCGCCAATAGTGCTGCCATTCGCCAAATAGAGTGCAGGACTATACGAGGTGCGACAATGAAGTAATGAGACTTATTTTCTTTGCAAGATGTGGCAACCCTGCAGGCTTGCGTACGGACAATATCTTTGTCCTTCGTCTATAAGTTGCTTGTAGTCAAAGCGGCACATCGACGCAACTGCTCAGTCGTGAGTTGTGCTGTAATAATTTAACACGTGTTTGTCTCTCTCGTCACGGAAATGGAACCGCATAATATTCCGCAGCGGTATGCCATTTATTTTTGCGTTAAATTGGATGAAAACGCGACGACAACTTACGGTAAGCTTCAGAAGGCTTTTGGAGAGGAGATTATGTCAAGAGCTCAAGTTTTTCATTGGCATAAAATGTTTAGTGAAGGCAGAACGAATGTTGAAGATGAAGACCGCTGTGGACGACCATCAACATCATAGACGGATGTCAACTTGGCCAGGGTGCGTGAACTCGTATGATCTGATCAAAGATTATCTGTGAAAATGATTGCAGAAGAACTGAACATCAATCGAAAAACGGTTCGTTTAATAATAACTGAAGATCTTGGTATGAGAAAGATTTGTGCAAGAATGGTCCCCAAAAATGTCACACCACAACAGCGAGAAACACGGAAAAATGTGGTGATGAAAGTTGGTTTTTGTCAGTACGATCCAGAGACAAAACGCCAAAGTTCGCAATGGTGCTCAAAGGGATCACCCAGACCAAAAAAAGCTCGCATGTCAAAGTCAAAAGTGAAATGCATGGTTGTGTGCTTCTTTGATTCCAAGGGAATTATTCTTAAAGAGTGGGTGCCTCCTGGAGAAACAGTTAACCAATATTACAACAAAGAAATTTTAGAAAGGCTTCGTAAAAAGAGTTCTTTGTGTCCGTGCCAACATTGCTGATAATTGGATTCTACATCACGATAATGCGCCATCTCATACTGCTCTGTCAGTACAGCAATTTTTAACCTCAAAACAAATTTCAGTACTACTACAGCCATCTTATTCACCAGATATCGCTCCGTGCGACTTTTTTCTATTTCCAAGAGTCAAAACGGCGGTCAAGGGACACCATTTTCAAACAACACAAGATGTCCAAAAAGCTGTGACGAGGGTCTTGGAGGATATTACAGAAGATGAGTTCCAGAAATGTTACCGGAAAAAGAGTGTGCAATCAGAAGGGAACTACTTTGACAAAGACGACACCAAACTTGACTAAAACGGCAAGAAACATTTTTTTCACATCAGTCTCATTACTTTATTGTCGCACCTCGTATAGCTTCTGCCTAGTACAGGCGGACAAGGAAATCCTTCCACCGACAGGCAGAAAAGACGAGCGCTAAGGAGACACACACAGTTCAGTTCCCACAGTCAGCTTAGCTGAGTGCCTGCAATTACGCTATGGAGCACAGTTCTACGAGCTCCGTTGAGAAGACAATAATCCGATTTAACAGTCGCTAATTGCGCCGTAGTATTACATATAAGACGTAAAGCGCCAAACATCAAACTGTAGCAAAGTAAACCACTCTTAAGAAATTTTAATGGTTATTTCTTACTTAGAGAAAGCTTTTGACAATGTTGACTGGAATACTCTCTTTCAAATTTTGAAGGTAGCAGGGGTAAAATACAGGGAGCGAAAGGCTATTTACAATTTGTACAGAACCAGGTGGCAGTTATAAGAGTCGAGAGGCATGAAAGGGAAGCAGTGGTTGGGAAGGGAGTGAGACAGGGTTGTAGCCTATCCCCGATGTTATTCAATCTGCATATTGAGCAAGCGGTAGAGGAAACAAAAGAAAAATTTGGGGTAGGAATTAAAATTCATGGAGAAGAAATAAAAACTTGAGGTTCGCTCATGACATCGTAATTCTGTCAGAGACAGCAAAGGACCTGTAAGAGCAGCTGAACGGAATGGACAGTGTGTTGAAAGGAGGATATAAGATGAACATCAACAAAAGCATAACGAGGATAACGGAATGTAGTCGAATTAAATTAGGTGATGCTCAGGTAATTAGATTAGGAAATGAGACGCTTAAAGTAGTAAATGAGTTTTGCTATTTGAGGAGCAAAATAACTGATGAGGGTCGAAGTAGAGAGAATATAAAATGGAGACTAGGAATTGCAAGGAAAGCGTTTCTGAAGAAGAGAAATTTGTTAACATCGGGAATAGATTTAAGCGTCACCAAGTCGTTTCTGAAAGTATTTGTATGGAGTGTGGCCATGCATGGAAGTGAAACGTGGACGATAAATACACTCCTGGAAATTGAAATAAGAACACCGTGAATTCATTGTCCCAGGAAGGGGAAACTTTATTGACACATTCCTGGGGTCAGATACATCACATGATCACACTGACAGAACCACAGGCACATAGACACAGGCAACAGAGCATGCACAATGTCGGCACTAGTACAGTGTATATCCACCTTTCGCAGCAATGCAGGCTGCTATTCTCCCATGGAGACGATCGTAGAGATGCTAAATGTAGTCCTGTGGAACGGCTTGCCATGCCATTTCCACCTGGCGCCTCAGTTGGACCAGCGTTCGTGCTGGACGTGCAGACCGCGTGAGACGACGCTTCATCCAGTCCCAAACATGCTCAATGGGGGACAGATCCGGAGATCTTGCTGGCCAGGGTAGTTGACTTACACCTTCTAGAGCACGTTGGGTGGCACGGGATACATGCGGACGTGCATTGTCCTGTTGGAACAGCAAGTTCCCTTGCCGGTCTAGGAATGGTAGAACGATGGGTTCGATGACGGTTTGGATGTACCGTGCACTATTCAGTGTCCCCTCGACGATCACCAGTGGTGTACGGCCAGTGTAGGAGATCGCTCCCCACACCATGATGCCGGGTGTTGGCCCGGTGTGCTTCGGTCGTATGCAGTCCTGATTGTGGCGCTCACCTGCACGGCGAAAAACACGCATACGACCATCATTGGCACCAAGGCAGAAGCGACTCTCATCGCTGAAGACGACACGTCTCCATTCGTCCCTCCATTCACGCCTGTCGCGACACCACTGGAGGCGGGCTGCACGATGTTGGGGCGTGAGCGGAAGACGGCCTAACGGTGTGCGGGACCGTAGCCCAGCTTCATGGAGACGGTTGCGAATGGTCCTCGCCGATACCCCAGGAGCAACAGTGTCCCTAATTTGCTGGGAAGTGGCGGTGCGGTCCCCTACGGCACTGCGTAGGATCCTACGGTCTTGGCGTGCATCCGTGCGTCGCTGCGGTCCGGTCTCAGGTCGACGGGCACGTGCACCTTCCGCCGACCACTGGCGACAACATCGATGTACTGTGGAGACCTCACGCCCCACGTGTTGAGCAATTCGGCGGTACGTCCACCCGGCCTCCCGCATGCCCACTATACGCCCTCGCTCAAAGTCCGTCAACTGCACATACGGTTCACGTCCACGCTGTCGCGGCATGCTACCAGTGTTAAAGACTGCGATGGAGCTCCGTATGCCACGGCAAACTGGCTGACACTGACGGCGGCGGTGCACAAATGCTGCGCAGCTAGCGCCATTCGACGGCCAACACCGCGGTTCCTGGTGTGTCCGCTGTGCCGTGCGTGTGATCATTGCTTGTACAGCCCTCTCGCAGTGTCCGGAGCAAGTATGGTGGGTCTGACACACCGGTGTCAATGTGTTCTTTTTTCCATTTCCAGGAGTGTAGTTTGGACAAGAAGAGAATAGAAGCTTTCGAAATGTGGTGCTACAGAAGAATGCTGAAGATTAGATGGGTAGATCACACAACTAATGAGGAGGTATTGAATAGAATTGGGGAGAAGAGAAATTTGTGGCACAACTTTAGTAGAAGAAGGGATGGCTTGGTAGGACATATTCTGAGGCATCAAGGGATCACCAGTTTAGTATTGGAGGGCAGCGTGGAGAGTAAAAATCGTAGAGGGACACCAAGAGATAAATACACTAAATAGATTCAGATGGATGTAGGTTGCAGTAGGTACTGGGAGAAGAAGAAGCTTGCACAGGATAGAGCAGCATGGAGAGCTGTATCAAACCAGTCTCTGGACTGAAGACCACAACAACAACTACAACAACATGTATTACTATGTTCACAGATTTCTGTTATAGTGACGGCATGACAAGCGAGGGTTTTAATTTTACAGTTACAGCGTGCAATCTGCCACCTTTAAAGAACTAAAGAAAAATGACATACACTTATACTTTTTATTTTCAAAGAAGAAATTAAAAAAGCCCCTCTCGTTTATATTTAATTGTCCCTCATATGAAAACCACTAGAAGCAACTAATTATTACGTTAATTAAATGCTTTCTATACCGGGCACAGTGTTCAGAGTTACCGTTAGCCATGGCCGCGGGTGCCGATGTCCCAACGCCTGGCGCGCTCCTGCAGCGTGGCGGCACTTCGCTACGTCCCCTGGCCGCAGCAGTTATCCGTCGCCGACGCGGGGCCCACGTCTCGCACCCTAATCTCTGTCGTAACTAAGCGGGGGTACCGACAGCCCGACTGCCCGGCGCCTCGCGAGGTGCCCGCCGAACACGACCTTCCGCCGATTAATGGCCTGATGGCGCCGCCGCCTTCTAAATCTTCGCCCACACAACTGCCTGGCGTTCCTCGATTTACGTGGCCTTCACATATTTACCGGGACGCTGCGTTTCGATTTTACCAGAGAAATGCTCGTGAGGCTGTTCCAAGCGAATTGTAGGGTTTGTGGATGACGTATGCTAGGCAGTGACGAACGTTATCAGAAAATATCAATGTGCAGAAACTACACTACTGGCCATTAAAACGACTACACCACGAAGATGACGTGCTACAGACGCGAAATTTAACCGACAGGAAGAAGATGCTGTGATATGCAAATGATTAGGTTTTCAGAGCATTCACACAAGGTTGGCGCCGGCGGCGACACCTACAACGTGCTGACATGAGGAAAGTATCCTACCGATTTCTCATACACAAACAGCAGTTGAACGGCGTTGCCTGGTGAAACGTTGCTGTGATGCCTCGTGTAAGGAGGAGAAATGCGTACCATCACGTTTCCGACTTTGATAAAGGTCGGATTGTAGCCTATCGCGATTGCGGTTTATCGTATTGCGACATTGCTGCTCGCGTTGGTCGAGATCCAATGACTGTTACCAGAATATGGAATCGGTGGGTTCAGGAGGGTAATACGGAACGCCGTGCCGGATCCCAACGGCCTCGTATCACTAGCAGTCGAGAGGACAGGCATCCTATCCGCATGGCTGTAACGTATCGTGCAGCCACGTCTCGATCCCTGAGGCAACATATGGGGACGTTTGCAAGACGACAACCATCTGCACCAACAGTTCGACGACGATTGCAGCAGCATGGACTATTAGCTCAGAGACTATGGCTGCGGTTACCCTTGACGCTGCATCACAGACAGGAGCGCCTCCCATGGTGTATTCAACGACGAACCTGGGTGCACGAATGGCAAAACGTCATTTTTTTCAGATGAACCCAGGTTCTGTTTACAGCATCATGATCCGTGTTTGGCCACAACGCGGTGAACGCACATTGGAAGCGTGTATTCGTCATCGCCATACTGGCGTACCACCCGGCGTGATGGTATGGGGTGCCATTGGTTACACGTCTCGGTCACCTCTTGTTCGCATTGACGGCACTTTGAACAGTGGACGTTACATTTCAGATGTGTTACGACCCGTGGCTCTACCCTTCATTCGATCCCTGCGAAAGCCTACATTTCAGAAGGATAATGCACGACCGCATGTTGCAGGTCCTGTACGGGCCTTTCTGGATACAGATAATGTTCGACTGCTGCCCTGGCCAGCACATTCTCCAGATCTCACCAATTAAAAACGTCTGGTCAATGGTGGACGAGCAACTGTCTCGTCACAATACGCCAGTCACTACTCTTGATGAACTGTGGTATCGCGTTGGAGCTGCATGGGCAGCTGTCCGTACACGCCATCCAAGCTCTGTTTGACTCAATGCCCAGGCGTATCAAGGCCGTTATTACGGCCAGAAGTGGTTGTTCTGGATACTGATTTCTCAGGATCTATGCACCCAAATTGCGTGAAATTGTAATCACATTTCAGTTCTAGTATAATATATTTGTCCAATGAATACCTGTTCATCATCTGCATTTCTTCTTGGTGTAGCAATTTTAATGGCCAGTAATGCACTTTGCTAGCCATTAAACCTTCAGCGCCACGAAGGGAGCGTACAACAAACGGGAAATTGGCGTAAAAATGCTTGGATATACAAACGTTTTGCCCAGCTACACAAAGAAGATACGAGTGGCGCCATCTGACTTCTGTACACAGGGTGTCTCAGGAGCAATGGTCAGTATTGAGGGGTATGACAGGTACATTCATCCGAAGGAAAAAAAATTCATATGCGCTTATACCGTGCTCCAAATGGTTTTCGAGATGTAACACGTTTAATGTAGATTGTGCCTTTACACACAGCTGGTTTCAATCACACCGAATAAACAGAATGCAAAAATTCTGTGACTGCGTGGTGTCTTCTTTCGGCTCCACCTTCCTCACTGCGTATGCATAAGTACATCCGACCACCTGCGGGGATCTCAAGAGTGGCGAGCATGGAAGAAATTGACAGGGGCTGCGGATATGAGGCGTTCGGTGGGAATGTGGGTCGACCGTCAGGCGTGCCTAAATAGTTCGCGCAGCCGCAATATCTCTGTG
This sequence comes from Schistocerca serialis cubense, assembly GCF_023864345.2. NCBI lineage: Eukaryota > Metazoa > Arthropoda > Insecta > Orthoptera > Acrididae > Schistocerca > Schistocerca serialis. The sequence goes on from NC_064639.1 coordinate 795,836,370, forward strand.
TCCCTGATGGCGCAGTGATTACTGCATCTGCCTAGGAAGTAGGAGATCCCGGGCTCGAATCCCGGTCCGGTACACATTTTCGCTCGTTGCCGCTTATTTCGCGTCGTATCTCGATGCAGCTGCATCGGTAATCCCTTCACATCCCTTCCTTTCCCCTACAATTTACATAGAATGAAAAAAAAGTACTGAATAATTCAAAGAATTTGTACTGATCTGGGCCTGCTGCGTCGTATACGTCATATAAGGACATTATATAAATTAATATGCTATGAGGCCAGGACGCAGATGTGTTCGATTACATTGTTTATTACAATAGGCCTATTTCGATGTGGTCTTGAAATCCTTATGACATCGATGTCTCAATTGCTGTCATACTACTGTATAAGTTTGCTTCTTTGTTCTTGGTGGAGCTGTAGTACCTGTTAAACTCTTGCTGGAGTAGTTATTTGTGAAGTTGCTGAATTATGAAAATTTTATTCATAATGATGTTACGTAACAGCTGTATTGACAGCAGAATCAGTGATGTTATATGGTTCCAGGAATGCTGGAAAGGTAGAAAATTGTAGTGACTGGGGAGAAACCAGAAAGGGAGAGACACTAGGTCCAATTTTGGGTCCACTCCTCTTGCTATGACAGAAAGACAGCCACAACAAAGAGGTTGAAAGCAACGAGGGAGGCTGGGCTGGAATAGAACTCCAAAGAGGTTACGTGGGCGGAAACAAATGTACATTAAATTTTTTCTGTATTGAAAATCTTGCAGAATAGGGCATATTTCCATACAAAGCTTTTTCTTTCATATGAGCGTCCCTTTCGTATCCTTGCATTCTGATCTTTCCTCCTGGAACAATCCGCATAAGGAAATACCACGCAACGGGTTTTCCTTTCAGATCTCAATTTTAATGTTAATTGTTCGTGAGAAGATAGTGACTCTGATACAAGGAGGAGGGACGCCTACCACCACGTGTCGGAATTCATAGGCAGGATCATGGCCTATCGAGGCTGCAGTTTATACGCACATCAAGTAGCATCATCCCGGTTCCCAGAACTCCTGAACACGTTGACTGTGCATATTGTATCACAGACACAGTCCCTTTGACTGTTCAGAGATGTCACTATACCCACCCAAAGACGTAAACGACCATGCATGAGCAGCGCCTATCAGATGGATGGGCCCGACAGCCCATCAGTTCGAGTCATTCCACCAGGAAGGAGGTACACGGCTCGCGTTGTCTGTAGTTCAACCAAGCCTAGATGATCGATACCGCAGTTCGATCGCGTCCGCTTGATTACTGTGCGCCAGGAAGGGCTCTAAACAAGGGAAGTGTCCAGGCGTTTCGGAGTGAACCAAAGCGATGTTGTTCGGACATGGAGGAGATACAGAGAGACGATGACATGCTTCGCTCAGGCCGCCCAAGGGCTACTACTGCAGTGGATGACCGCCACCTACGGATTATGGCTCGGAGGAACCCTAACAGCAACGCCACCATGTCGAATAATGCTTTTCGTACAGCCACAGGACGTCGTACTACGATTCAAACTGAGCGCAGTAGGCTGCAGATGCGTCCACGTAGAGGTCCATCTTTGCAACCACGACACAATGCAGTGCGGTACTAATGGGCCCAACAACAATAACAAAAAATGGTTCAAATGGCTCTGAGCACTATGGGACTCAACATCTGAGGACATCAGTCCCCTAGAACGTAGAACTACTTAAACCTAACTAAGGACATCACACACATCCATGCCCAAGGCAGGATTCGAATCTGCGACCGTAGCGGTCGCGTGGTACCAGACTGTAGCGCTTAGAACCTCTCGGACACCCGGGCCGGCGCCCAACAACATGCTGAATGGACCGCTCAGGATTGGCATCACGTTCTGTTCACCGATGAGTGTCGCATATGCGTTCAATCAGACAATCGTCGGAGACGTGTTTGGAGGCAACGCCTTAGACACTCTGTCCAGCGAGTGCAGCAAGGTGGAGGTTACCTGATGTTTTGGGTGGCATTATGTGGGACCGACGTACGTCGCTGGGGTCATGGAACGCGCTATAACGGCTGTACGATACGTTAATGCCATCCTCCGACCGATAGTGCAACCATATCGGCAGCATATTGGCGAGGCATTCACCTTCATGGACGACAATTCGCGCCCCCATCGTGCTTATCTTGTGAATGATTTCCTTCAGGATAGCGACATCGCTCGACTAGAGTGGCCAGCATGTTCTCCAGACATGAACCCTATCGAAAATGTCTGGGATAGATTGAAAAGGGCTGCTCATGGACGACGTGACCCACCAGTCAGTCTGAATAATCTATGCCGAATCGCCGTTGATTAGTGGAACAATCTGGACCAGCAGTGCCCTGATGAACATGTGAATAGTATGCCATGACGAATACAGGCATGGAAAAAAATGGAAATAAGCGTTTAGCGTCAATGGCCGGGGTGCCCCTTATGGGCAGTGGAAGGTCTCTGTTGGATTCCTTTCATGTTAATTTCTTAAATCTGTTGTCATTTACGGCATAAATTCTACTTCTAAATTTACTGTGGTGTTTCTGACTCTATGTTGGAGGAGACTGAGCAGTGGAACGCGTTAATTTTACACATAAACAAGAACGATCTGTCACACTACTACACTTTAAAACACAGTTTATATGTAATTCACGTCACACAGTCTCATACGGAACCTACATCCGCTTTCTTTTATATACTGTTTATGATAAGATACTGTCATCCCCCTTCCCTTCTGTGTGAAAGGATGAATGAGCAAATGTATTTCTAGTTGCATGCTTGAGGGTAGCAGACAAGCCTGTCTGCTAGAGAACAGTAGGACCAACGTCGGAACAGGTAGCTACGCTTTCTAAAAGCAGAGAGGTTTCTATTCTTAGTATGGTCCTGTCCGTCCCTTGTCATGTTGGTATAGGAAGCTGCCTCTCTGGTCACTTCCGCTTGTATCTGTTAAGCAAGCTCGGTAGGGGCCCAGGCTAGTCTGTCCGCGGCGAGCGTCTGAAGTGGTAAGATCTCCTGCTAAGCGTGTCTCTGCTAAGTCCGTAGGACAATGGATTTCTTAAGTTCAGCCTAACCGAAAATTTAATCACCTTTATTTCAGGTTTAGATCTAAAATATCTAATGTTATCTTAAATTACAACGGAGTGTAATTCGAGTGTGAAGTTCAGAATATCTTTCAGTAGTTGCTTTGTCAATACTTTGTGAGTAAAGTGGAACCACGTGTGGATGATCCTTAACTGTAACTAAGATCATCAATATTAAATGCGAATGTGCGTGAGATTATAATGTCTCGTCTTGACAATATTTTTCAATATAGCAACTTTCCTTTATGTTCAACCCACGTGGGGTGTACTTTGTGAGACCAGTACCATGTGCTTATACAATTGTTTGACCCATCAGGTTAATAGTAAGACGATAGTAACCAGTTCGATGTTTTTCTTTTGTAATGTGTGTTTCGATGTAATTTATTTTAATTATCAAAATTATTGTGGAGTTACACTCTTTGTGCAAACCAAGATGACCACGTGAAGCATGTAGTGTAATCATCAAAGTAGCCCTCAGCTATTCTTTTCGGGAAGATTTCACAGAGAGTTAGTATGAATTTAGTATACCAGTGTGTGGTAATTTCATGACGGACAGGATTGCGCTACGAACATAACTTCTTTGGGTGAAAATTGAATCGGTTGGTTGTGGTTAATTTCCTCTTGCATATGTTTCAACGTTCTTTGCGTGTTATTTTATGAATGCAGTGTTGTATGCAGTCTCCCAATCTTGGCTCCATATTTGATGTGTTCCGTAAGATTAAAAACTCACATTTTCACAATCCTAAATAAGGCACCAGTTTAGTTATGAATCAAGTTTAATATGCTGAAATTTTAACGGTACAGCGATAAATGTTAAAATAAATGTCCAAATATAAACTGATTTATTTCTTTTTATTTAAATTCTCTTTATATATATAATCACCGGTTATCGTAAGATGAGTACTAAAAGATTATAATTAATGTTAGTCTGGTTGGGAATTTGGTAAGCTAGACTGGATACCTAGGGAAACAGTTGCTCAGTAATGCAAGGTTAACTTTCCCAGATAGCTCGCAGCTTTTAACCCGCTTTTATTGTCTTGAATATCAGCACCGCTTTCAGAACAAATGAAAGCATCAACATTACAGCAGGTCCGGCCTCCTTGGTGCAGGTCTTGTTACATTCGACGCCACATTGGGCGATCTGCGCGCCGGATGGGGATGAAACGATGATGAAGACAACACCCAGTCCCTGAGCGGAGAAAATCTCCGACCCAGCCGGAAATCGAAATCGTTCCCGTCGGAAGACACCCGTTTAAGTTCGTCGTTGATCGATTAACTCAGTTTTTTTTTATTACAGAGGGCAGCTAACCTTCGGACCGAACACGCTGAGCTACCGTGCCGGCTTACCGCTCAGCCATCGAGGCGGACTATACAGGCATGCATCAATGCAAGAGGACGTGTTACTGGGCATCAGAGTTACCAGTGTGTACAGCAATCTGGACCACCACCCCTGAAGGTCTCGCTGTATGGTGGTACAGCATGCAATGCGTGGTTTTGATGAGCAATACAAAGGGCGGAAATGATGATTATGTTGATCTCTATTCCAATATCCTGTACAGGTTCCGGAACTCTCGGAACCGAGGTGATGCAAAACTTTCTTTGATGTGTGTAGATCCTACCTTAGGTAAGAAACAGATGATCTGTGGACGTGGTACGAGGATCGCAAGAAGCAAATAGATGCGAGACAGCAGTTGCCTGCAATCTCCTCTACACGTCCATATTTATAGCGTAAGTTTGCAATTGCATCAGATATGCGTATACATGTTGGTAAGTGCAAGAACTGGTATTCAGCTCTCAGGACTACCTCGTAACTCTGCTGGATTACGCTGTAAGGGCCAAGACAGCTCGCGACGACAGAATCCCCTTCTCTCACTCCACCCAGGAGGGACAGCGCTGAGCAGGTAGCGAGGAACTGCATCTTTTTAGTACGCTGTTACCTGACTTTATTGCTCGTTACTTGCGTCCCGCTGCGTCTACCGTAACTTGTGCTTTAGAACGCCGCTGCTGCTCGAGCAGATTGCTGCCCGTGCATTCCTTCGGAAAAGCAGGTACAGCTGCGCACTTAGGACCATACAAAACGTCGAAACTGTAATAAATGTGTCCGTCCAAGGAACTGTCTAGTTAAAGAACTAAGAATGAAACTTTTACGAGAAGGCAATGTTTAATCCAAAACTACGCATCTACAGCTAGAAAAGAGATTATATGCACTGCAGCGTCACAATTGCTGTACTTTGTTTTCGACGTGATCTTTTTCTTTCACGACAGAGCGAAGAAACTATACCTTTAACAGTTACATTTGCGTGGTGCCTATCTCACTTTATCTCTAACCTTAACACAATGTTTGGTGCTCTGGATAAGTAATCTTAGGACCCCTTTACGTGACGTACGAACACGCAACCTGATGGAGTACCTCCAGATTATGTCACAATATTATCCAGCAACAAATCGCACTTTCCCTAGGTAACAGATCGGTGGTCACTAACCCCTTATTTCAACTGCTAGGACCCGACGCTCTTAAATTTAGATTTTTGAGAGTGGTCGAAGGTAATATTTATCAATTTACTGTTTGACTATTTTTCCCGTAACGTGCACTGTGAACCATGTACACTGGCTACAGTGCGGAGGAGTGGAAAACGTGACCGTTCCAAGTGATGTTTGCCATGGTGTCCTCTATATTATTGGAGGTGGATTCCATAATGTTCTTTTCGATAAGGCCTTTGCATGTATCTTCCTCCATCCTTCTCCTTCTCTTCTTCTGCCTCTATTGATGTCAATATTTCTTCCTTCTCAGCGGTGTCGCTTTTCGGTGTCTCTCTACGGAACGACGAACAACGATGAAACCCGGTTGCCAAAGCTGACGCATAAGACCCTCCTCCGCCCCCTACCCCCCCCCCCCCCCCCCCCCCCCCCGCACACGCGCGCGCTAGTTCTTACGACGGTCACTGTTTTCTCTTATGTATCCATCTGATGTATCTATCCGAGAATATCATCAAGTTATCAAGTTATTGACTTTGAACTCAAAACCTGGCAGCCATTATAGCTGAAGAATTTTAACTGACTTAGACAGCGGCAATTAGTTTTCGAATATTTCTCAAGCTGTTCAAGAAGTGGTGGAGAGGCGTCAACTGAGCAGGGTCGCCACACGTGGAGGCATGGGACCTTTGCCTTGTGTTCCACTGACTGAGCTGTCCAAGCTCGACTCACGACCCGCCCTCGCAGATTCACTTCCGCTAGTACCTCTATCCTACAACCCAAATTTCACTGCCGGCCGCTGTGGCAGAGCGGTTCTAGGCGCTTCAGTCCGGAACCGCGCTGCTGCTACGGTCGCAGGTTCGATTCCTGACTCGGGCATTGATGTGTGTGATGTCATTAGGTTAGTTAGGTTTAAGTAGTTCTAAGTCTAGGGGACTGATGACCTCAGATATTAAGTCCCATATTGCTCAGAGCCATTTTAACCAAATTTCACTTAAGTTCTCCTTCATGTCTTGTTGGACTAGGATTCCTAGAAGAAAGGATATCACTGAGAAGTAGCTGTGAGCATAGGCCGAAAGTCGTGCTTGTATAGCTCAGTCGATAGAGCACTTATTAGCGAAGTGTAGTGGTCCAAGATTCGAGTCGCGAGATTTGATTCGCCAGGAAGTTTCAAATCGCACTTCGCTGCAGAGTGAAAATTATTTCTGGCAATCAGTCCCTCCATCTCATCCCCTTCCCCAACGCTGCAGAAGAACTACAGGGCCAATGAACAAAAGCAGTTAGGCACGAGGGACGTTCAGTAAGTAATGCCCCACATTTTTTTTTTTTTAAAAAAAGCAATTAACACACACAGACAAGCGTCCTTGTGGTGCCTTACATTTGATGTTTGTTCTGTGAACCCGTGCAACTTCTAATCGGTCTGGCACATGGCAGAGCTGCAGTACAGCCTCAAAATGGCATCTACATACGACTCACGTTACAAGCACTGTGCTGTTATTGAATTCTTGACGCTACCTGCATGTTCCCATTTGACCCAACGACATCGTCAGTTACGACTGCAGTGTGCACGGGATCATCAAGACTGGACCGTGGATCAATGGAAACGTGTCGCAAGGACAGATGAATCACTTGTCTTGTCACAACAGGTCTATGATCGTTTCCATATAAGCTGTCATCCAGGAGAAAAGCTGCTCAAAACATACACCGCGCCACGGATACAAGCTAGTGGGGAATTATTACACTCTGGGGCAGTTTCTCTGGGGCTTCCGTAGCACGTGTGGTAGTAATCGAAGGCACCATGAGAGCTGTGGACAGTATGAACACTACTGCAGAGTAACTGCATCCCTTCACACTTTATGTCTTCTACGACGGTGGTGGCAACTTCCAGCATTATAACTGTCCGTGTCACAAGGCCACAGTTCTCCTACAGTGATTTGAGGAGCTTGATAGTGAACTGACGATGTTTTAGCCACCAAATTCGCCTGATATGAACCCAATGAATATACATGGGACGCTACTGGGCACATCTCCGCGCCCACTAACTAGAGGCCCGTAATTTACGGGAAAATCGTGACCAGTGCTTACACATGCGGTGCCACATACAACGAAAAACCTACCACGGACTTATCGAATCCATATCACGCAATTCTTGAAGTGAATGTTAGTAACAATTGTTAACAAAGTTCTATAAAACAATTTTAATAAACATTTTTGGAATAGTGATCAATATTTTTTTAAGATTTTTTTTTTTTTAAATTCAGTCTTGATCACACCACGTATGCTACAAGAACATAGGTGACCGGTTTCGGTCATATCACATGACCATCATCAGACCTGTAATTTAATTTAGAAAGTAATAGAAACCTTACTAGATTTACAATAAAATAAAACAAAATGCTTATAAGGATAAAATACAATAAGACGTGTTATACCCATGGCATCCTTCGAAGATGGTATGTGGAGCACTCTTCTCAGCTGCTGTGATGTCAACTGGTGCCAGCAAGTGACGAGCATACGCTTAAATACAAAGATGCTCCGCCTACCTCTTCTGCCTCCACATCACATCAACCAATCATTATAAAAGTGGGTTCACATAATCGTCAAAACGTAAAAAAAAGAACAAAGTACAATAATAACATAAAAATAGTTGTGTATACTATCTCTTTACAACCATGGAATTACTTAAATGTGGTATAAAATATCAATTAAAAGCTTTAAAATAACTGTACAGACGATGTGTACTCAGTGTGCCCTCTATGGGCTAAGGTGGTACTACCACAATGGTTTCAAAGTCAACGATGTTGTGGAGGTCTTTGGCATTGCGGCATCATATCGATATGTGAGTTGTGACTTGACTGCAAGTATACATCGAAGCTAGATTCAGTCTGTCTGTCTTATATTAACTTTATTTGGCACTGGAGATATATGTAATGATGGAATGGTCAGCTGCAGGATGGTATGATATTACATAGATTTAAAAAAATAAATAAATTACAGGTCTGATGATGGTCATGTGATATGACCGAAACAGGTCACCTATGTTCTTGTAACATAGGTGGTGTGATCAAGACTGAATTTTAAAAACAAAAAAATCTTAAAGTTCTATAGGTATGTGAGAGTACGACCCATATCGAATTCCAAGTGATGGATGACGAAATTGTAAGCAATAATAAATATAATCAAAATACCACACCATACTGCGTTCCAAGGGCGACCAGAGATGCTATAAGCAGGTGGTTCTATTTTCTTTCATCAGTGCATATTATCTCGTCTCACCTCTGTAGCGTACTGCTAAGTTCGGAATAACATCAGCCACATTCTTTATTAGTGTAGCGCTATGCATCGTATTTGTTGTTGTTGTGTAAATAGTTTATTAATAATAATATTGTTCAAACAACGACTGGCATGATGCTTTTCATTACATTCACGTTCCTTGTACTCAGCTAAAATCAAAAAGAAAATGCGCTCATCCATAACTGGTGAACAACAAAACACTAGGAGGCTGACAAAGTCTAGTAATAATAGTATATTTCCGAGGCATGTGCAGCCGCATGGCAGAAAGAAGCAAGTGGAAAGATGGTTTCTCCCCTCCCTGCTCCCTGCCTGACCATCGCAGGCGTCCTTCTGAGTTGCCTACAGAACACGATAACACCTCCAAAACATGCCTGCGCGTCTCTCACCCGCCGCGTCTGCTGATCCTGTCTGTACTCCGTGGCGAGGATCTGGTTCCGAATGGTGTGGCTCATCACCGGTTGTTCTGCAGTGATGAATGGGCGAGTCATCTGACACGTCCATCTGTTGCGATAATCGACATTAGTCGACAAGGATCGCTATCCGGTACAATATCTCTGTCCTATGACAGGTGGCTCTCGCTGCGGCAGCTTTCTGCTAATCGAAGTACTCACGATATTCCCTTCACAGCGTGAGGTGTAAAAAATCAAGAACCTGCTCGACTTCCCCTGTGAGGTGTCCCACTTACCGATCACCCATAATCTGACAGCGATTAAATGCACTGATATCGCTCCTCTTCTGCAGTCAACTGTCACGGCGACAGCCTGTACAGATCTTGATGACACTGCAAAGTAGTGTGCAAGAAAGAATTCAGGTGCGTGATTTATTCGGCGCAGAAAGGGACAGAATATAACTTGCCGCGTCCCCCAGTTTGTCCTCGATCTCACACCAGGTGCTCTAGACGTTGCCTACAGTTGTAACTGGAAATACTGGTTCGGCTCTAGAAGCAAACTAAGCTCCATCCGAACCCTTTTTTTTTTAAAATAGAGAACGCACTTATATTTAAATAACATCAAGTAGTGCAGAAATTATTTCTATTAATTTCGTAAGAAAGTTCCACATTTTAGAAAACGCAAAGGTGGAAAAATTTTGATATTTATTAATGTGCCATTAATAGTCACTAGTGACACAGCATTTTCCAAAATATTCTGATTTTATTCGTTAACTTGGTGCCAAAACCCATTTTCTATCATGATTTATCCAAATACGAGAGATATTCGGAAAGTAAGTTCCGACTGGTCAAGAAATGGAAACCGCTGTGAAAATCTAATAAAACTTTGCACATGTGTGTACGACAGTGTCTCTACTATCCCTGTCGGTTGCATCACTACGCTGTTTTCAGTTCTGAGCGCATGGTGAGCACATAAAGATGCGTAGAAAATAGTGTCTCCCGCCAAGTATGAGGTCCTGGTGAGAAATTTCGCCCGATGTTATGCAGCCCACATTACAGAACTGTCATACGGTTCCTACTTCGTGATAATTCTCGGTCGCAATCTGCAGGGGCAATGAAAATGCTCCTGCACCGTTTTCGATGGGACATCGGTAATTGGTTCCCTGTGTGTTTCATCATCGCTCACATTAACTACTGACTATGAAGACAACATTATCGCACAGACAACGAGCTATAGATGAGCGTAGAGAATTGGCGGAAAGCACAGGCGGCTGCCTTCTGTGACGAGAGTATTGTAAAGTTGGTATAACGGTGCGATAGATGTCGTAGCTGGAGCGGCGACTATGTAGAGAAGTAGCTGGAAGGTGGAGCCAACTGTCGCAAATGAAACATTTCTGATTTTCAATGTAGTTTCCATTTAGCTACTGATCGGAACTTACTTTCTGGAGAAGCCTTGTATTTTGGTGTTAAGTTCCTATGGGACAAAACTGCTAAGGTCATCGGTCCCTAGGTTTACATACCACTTATCTAACGAACTAACTTACGCTATGGACAACACACACACCCATGGCCGAGGGAGGACTCGAACCTCCGACGGGGGGAAGCCGCGCGAATCGTAGCAAGGCGCCTCCAGATATTTATGACTAGTCCTATCGAAAGCATTTTCAAAGTCTATTAATAAAATCGTTGCTTTCTTTGATATGTCGGGTTTTGTGTACGAAATACAATCTTATGCGCTATATAATAATGTGATCGGACGTAGATTCTGTAAATTTGCTGTTTCTTTACTTTTCGGTATGAGTGTGATGCATCCTCTTAGAAATTCTTCCCGTACGTATACACCATTACGGACTTCATTAGCAATATCTAGTAAAACTTCCTCGCAAAAATTAAGCTATTTCAGATAAAATTCAGCAGAAACCCCATCCGCTCCTGGAGACTTTCCTTTAGAACTCGTTTTATTGGTTTCCTCAGTATCGTCTAAAGTGAAAACCTCGTTAAGGTGCATCCGATCATTATGCGTATGCATGCGAGGTGTTTCCTGATGAATACCGTCTTTTTTGCGGTGGTGTAACGCCACTTTCTTTGAACAGGTTTGCGAAGTGGGTGTAGATTTCGTTATTGATTTGATTTTCATCAGTAGTTTTTTGGCCGTCGTTCTCTTTTATTTTTTTTATTTATTTATTTATTTATTGTTCCGTGGGACCACATTTAGGAGAAGTCTCCATGGTCATGGAACGAGTCAATACATGAAATTATAACACGATTGTAGAAACAGATAAAATGAAATATAAGAAACATATTCAGGCGACAAGTCGTTAGTTTAAATAAAGAAAATCAAAAATGTACACTGGAATTTGCTTAATTTTGTATCTCTTCCAGGAGCTCCTCGACAGAATAGAAGGAGTGAGCCATGAGGAAACTCTTCAGTTTAGACTTGAAAGTGTTTGGGCTACTGCTAAGATTTTTTAGTTCTTGTGGTAGCTTATTGAAAATGGATGCAGCAGAATACTGCACTCCTTTCCGCACAAGAGTCAAGGAAGTGCATTCCACATGCAGATTTGATTTCTGCCTAGTATTAACTGAGTGAAAGCTGCTAACTCTTGGGAATAAGCTAATATTGCTAACAACAAACGACATTAAAGAAAATACATACTGTGAGGGCAATGTCAAAATTCCCAGACTATTGAATAGGGGTCGACAAGAGGTTTTCGAACTTACACCATACATAGCTCGAACAGCCCGTTTTTGAGCCAAAAATACCCTTTTTGAATCAGAAGAATTACCCCAAAAAATAATACCATATGACATAAGCGTATGAAAATATGCGAAGTATACTACTTTTCGTGTTGAAATGTCACTTATTTCAGATACTGTTCTAATGGTAAATAAAGCGGCATTTAGTTTCTGAACAAGATCCTGAACATGGGCTTTCCACAACAGCTTACTATCTATCTGTACGCCTAGGAACTTGAACTGTTCCGTCTCGCTTATAACATGCCCATCCCGTCTGATTAAAATGTCAGTTCTTGTTGAATTGTGGGTTAGAAACTGTAAAAACTGAGTCTTACTGTGATTTAGCATCAAATTATTTTCCACAAGCCACGAACTTATATCATGAACTACATTATTTGATAATGTTTCAATATTACACACAAGATCCTTCACTACCAAGGTGGTGTCATCAGCAAACAGAAATATTTTTGAATCACCTGTAATACTAGAAGGCATATCATTTACATAAATAAGGAACAGCAGTGGCCCCAGCACCGACCCTTGGGGAACGACCCATTTAACAGTGCCCCATTGGGACTGAACATCATTACCACTCTCAATATTGCGGAGGATTACCTTCTGCTTTCTGTTCTTAAAGTAAGAGGCGAACCAATTGTAAGCTACTCCCCTTACTCCATAATGTTCCAACTTCTGCAGTAATATTTTGTGGTCAACACAGTCAAAAGCCTTCGTTAAATCAAAGAAAACACCTAACGTTCGCAACCTTTTATTTAATCCGTCCAAAACCTCACAGAGAAAAGAGACTATAGCATTTTCAGTTGTTAAGCCATTTCTAAAACCAAACTGTACATTTGACAGCAAATTATGTGAATTTAAATGCTGCAGTAACCTTGTATATACAACCCTCTCAATAACTTTAGCAAACACCGATGGCATAGAAATAGGTCTATAATTGTCAACATTATCCCTGTCTCCCTTTTTATAAAGTGGCTTCACTACCGAGTACTTTAATCGGTCAGGAAACCGACCACTCCTAAAGGAAAAGTTGCAGATATGGCTAAGTACTGAGCTAACAAACGTGGAACAATACTTCAGTATTCTGCTAGATACCCCGTCATATCCATGAGAGTTCTTGGTCTTTAGTGATTTAATTATTAACTCAATCTCCCTCTTGTCAGTATCATGGAGGAGCATTTCAGGTGACAGTCTCGGAACACTTTTTTCTAAGAGCGCTATATGATTCCCTGTTGGGACTAGGTTTCTATTTAGTTCACCTGCTATATTCAGAAAGTGATTATTAAGTACTGTACATATATGCGACTTATCAGTAACAAGGACATCTCCACTACGCACTGATTCTATATTCTCGACCTGTCTCTGCAGACCAGCCACTTCCTTTACGACTGACCATATGGTTTTAATTTTATCCTGAGACTTAGCTATTCTATCTGCATACCACATACTTTTTGCCTTCCTAATAACTTTTTTAAGCACCTTACAATACTGTTTGTAATGGGCTGCTGCATTTAGATTTTGACTGATTCTAACGTTTTGATATAATTGCCACTTTGTTCTACAAGATATTCTTATCCCTTTAGTCAGCCACCCAGGCTGCCTGTTTGTGCTAGTACCCTGTTTTGAACGTTTTAACGGAAAGCAACTTTCAAAGAGCACGAGAAAAGTCTTGAGGAAAGCATTATATTTATCGTCTACTGTATCAGCACTATAAACATCTTGCCACTCTTGTTCCTTGATAAGGTTTACAAAAGTCTGTACAGCAACTGGATCAGCTTTCCTAAAACGTTGGTAACTATATTTAACATGTGTTGCAGCACAAAAAACTTTTAGACTTAAAATTTGTGCATCATGATCTGAAAGGCCATTCACCTTTTTGCTAACAGAATGCCCTTCTAATAATGACGAATGAACAAAAATATTGTCTATGGTTGTTCTACTGTTCCCTTGCACTCTCGTTGGAAATAATACGGTTTGCATAAGATTATATGAATTAAGGAGGTCTACCAGCATCCTTTTCCTTGCACAGTCACTTATACAATTAATATTGAAGTCACCACATATAACTAACTTTTTGTATTTCCTATAAAGTGAACCAACAACCTCCTCTAGCTTTAGCAAAAATGTTGTGAAATCGGAGTCTGGGGATCTATAAATAACAACAGTAAGAAGTTTAGCTCCACTAAATTTAACCACACCTGCACAACATTCAAACACCTTTTCAGTGCAGTACTTTGAAACATCAATTGACTCAAATGGGATACCGTTTTTCACATACATGGCTACTCCCCCACACCGCAAAGAGCTCCTAGAAAAGCTGCCAGCCAACCTGTATCCTGGTAAAGGAAGCCTCTGAATTATCTCCTTATTTAAGAAGTGTTCAGATATACCAATAATTTCAGAGTCAACATCTATAAGCAGTTCACTAACTTTATCTCGAATACCTTGTATATTTTGATGAAATATACTAATTCCCTCATTAATCGGATACCCAAGCTTTGTAGAAAGTGGTTTCTTTGTTAGAGAGACTTCCCTTAAGGAGGAATGCCTATCAGCTGATTTCAATCTAAAACAGGTACAGCTCTAACACCCACAACTACCGGAATTTTCCCATGAGTGATCCCACCATCCCCACCTATGCTGTCACCTATAAGTTTTGCCAACCTCCCGTTCCCATACCTGTTGAGGTGCAGGCCATGTCTAGTGAAACCCGTCCTACTGATAGACTCCACCGACACCACTGAAATGTGACTCATGCCTTCTGTCATCAGCGCACCCCCAAGTCTCATGTTATTACGCCTGACGGCTGTATTAAGATGTGGCCGATCGTGACGCTGAAACAGTTCCACGAAATGCACATTCGTGTTGCCAGTCTGAGTGGCTATCTTTTCCAGGTCACCATCTATGTCATACTCCCCATCCCTATCAATACTATTACCAGCCCCACCCACAATCACTACCTGATCCTCTTTAGTAAAATCCCTACATAACCCCCCTATGTTAAAATTCACCTGAGCCAATCCTGCATTAGGCTTCACAATGCTGGTGACCTGGTACTCACTCCCCAAAACTTCCTGCAACTGCTGGCCTACACCTCTACCATGAGAACTACCTAACAGCAGAACCTTCTTCTTTCTCTTAGACTTTGCAACTGTCCTAGCCACCGTAACTGCTGAGGTCTGCTGCATACTTCCTACATCTACAGCTACTAGAGATTCCTCTCCACTAGACTCTGACAGTTGGTCATATCTATTACAACACCAATAGTAAAACTATCTGAAAATCTCCTTCTCCTAGCAGATCTCTTGCCAACAGCCAGCTCCCATTCCCCAACCCCCTTCTCCCTCCTCATCCTATCTAGCTCCTCCTGTGCGTTTTTCAACTGCACCTGAAGGGCACAGATCTTACGCTCCTGCTCCTCTATCAACTTACTCTTGCTACATAACCTGCAGTTCCAGGAGAGGATCTCACCAGAATGCCCACTGGCTTCCCCACTGCATTCCCCCCAGTGAAAATACTTCGAACAAGTCTCACACCGCAATCCACTACTCACGAACCTACGGCAAAGCCCACACTTCTCACTCATGGTAAAATTTTACAATTATTGAAACAAGAAAACAACTTTATCTAAGTTCCGCTACTACAATAAGAAGATGTTAAAAACTGACTACAATAATGACAAACTTGCTCTACAAGGGAAGTAACTACTATTATTGACAGTATTAATCAACAACAAATGAGAATATAACAAAATACTAACACAGAAAGAAAATCAAACGTCTAATGACAGTAACGAAACTGAAAGCAGTTCGCAAAAATTTCTTCTGAAGTTATTTCACCGGAAAACACCAAGAACACCGGTTGAAGACTACTAAAGTTCCTAAATAAACTACTATACACAAACAATTAATTAGTACTTAGCTTTCGATGCGCCGCTACAGCTGCAACTGGTCAGCGCGGAATGTAAACACGGGTAAGAGGTTAAGTTGCTCGATACGAAACACTCACAAATATCAGGCCACAACACAAGAAATGCAGAGGTGAATGAAGAAACCACTAATAAGTCACTTATATAGTAAATATTATCACAAAAACAGTTAAAATATATATCTGAAACCTAAAAATAGATGAAAACTTAGAGAGCGATCTCACACGCAGTCACGCGCTTATGACGTCACACCAAAGTGTATCTTATGAAACAATTCCTGCTTCTCTTCCGTTGTCTGTGTAAGCGGTTGATAGAAATAGGTTCTTCTGCATTGCCACCTACCAACTGACTCCCTTCAAAGGTACCGACGGACCACTGTATCAACCGCAGCCGCTTTCGTGACCGGTGCCGACACTTCTAATGCGTATATGTGTGTGTGTGTGTGTGTGTGTGTGTGTGTGTGTGTGTGTGTGTGTGCGTGTGCGTGTGCGTGTGCGTGTGTGTGTGTGTGTGTAAGTATGTGTGTGTGTGTAAGTATGTGTGTGTGTGTGTAAGTATGTGTGTGTGTAAGTATGTGAATTCCCAAGGGACCAAACTGCTGGAGTCATCGGTCCCTAGACTTACACACTAACTTGTGCTAAGAACAACACACACACCCATGCCCTAGGGAGGACTCGAACCTCCGGCGGGAAGGCCCGAGCAATCCGTGACATGACGCCTCTAACCGCGCGGCCACCCCGCGCAGCACTTTTCAATCAAGTAGCTTGTCAATTGGCTTCACAAGAGCTGAGTGCAACCCGCTTACCCCAACAGCACTCGGCAGCCCGGATGGTCACCCATCCAGGAGGTAGCCAAGCCTGACAGCGCTTAACTTCGATGATCTGACGGGAACAGGCGTTACCACTACGGAAAGGCCCTTGGCATCATTCGTCTCTCTCTAGATACATTTGTATTTTCGGAAAACTCTCGCCGTCGCTTTTGAACGTAATACTTCTCCAGTTTGCTTTCTGCCACGCACACCGAAACACGAAAAATCAACATTAAATGTTCTACATGAACCAAGAAGCGTACTCTACAGAGATAGGAGGCGGAATGACACTATTGGCTGGAGCGCTACTTGGTACACTGCCAATTGCTGCTGCGCGTAGCTCCACCACCCGCCTTCTTTTATGAACACCACTATAGTCACGAACAACGCTGAACTATTCCAAACGCCTTGGCGACATGGGCGCTCACTCTCAAACACAGCAGGCAAAAATATAATTCAATTGCTCGTGGGTATATTTATCACGTAAAACGCGAACCATTAGAAAACTTTAAAGTTTCTTCTAATAACCGTTAACGTTATTCGTCTGCAGCTTTCACTCTGAAGCAGGGTATACACTGTTGTGAAACGTGCCTGAATAGCTCAGTCAGTAACTGTGTTAACCACAAAACGCAAGGCATAGGTTTTGAGTCACAGTCTGACACACATTTTTGATCTATCAGGAAATTTCATTAATACTACAGCAAATTCTGCCTGAACTATGTTGCATACAAAGCAGATATATGTAAATGAAATTCTATGCCATTTTTCTAATAAAAAAAATAAAAGAAAAAGAAAAAGAAAGCGCACTAACATTATGCACGCAACAGGAAAATCACTGCACAGAGGACAGGTCCTTTCGATGAAATAAAACAACGTGAACAACTTGGGCAACAGTTTCAAACACTGATCTAATTTTTAGAAGGAATTTGAAAGACTTAAAGAGAAAACATAATTTCTAAGCATTCGAGTAATGCGACTTGTGAGATAAACATAGAACAACCATTACAGCTAAATTCTATTCAATTTACACTTTTATTTTTTGAAGCCAGTGCTGAGTGGTTACAGTTTATTTCTCGATGTAGAAAGCAGTCTCAGAGTTTGCCTGTATCGACGCCGGACCAAGTCGCTTGGGACTACTAATTATTTTTGTAGACAGTTTATTGCAGTTCAAACGGTCTCCTTCGGGCTATTAGTCCATCGGCAGACACTAACGCCGGAAGATGGCCAGCTGGAACAATAAGCAACCCAAGAGGCTTGATGACGACCAAACAGTCGGCAAAAATAACCTCAGCGAAGGGGATTAATTGATCGTAAATGCGATGAACTACGTAGCTATTTACGGCCAAGTCGGAATTATATTTTCTCATCTTACGACTGCCATGAAAGCTCTAGGAAATATGAACAAATTTATTTTGTCATCAAAATGTAAACAACAGTCCTACACATACACACGTCTGAAACCTGTTCCGTTGTATTTCAAGTGTGTTCCAACGCAGGTGAATGAAGGACTTTTTTTCCAAGAATCAAATGCGGAAGTAGTAAGAAATACGTGAACGGGTCTGTACCAGATGTTAAAAGCAACATTCCTTACACATGTCTAACAAATTCTGGGAGCTCATAACATGGTGTGGAGCGCACGGTGTTAAAAAAAAAGATATTCTGTAATTTGAGAGATAGAAGTGTGGACCAAAGCAAGGTAAAAAAGTGCAGTAAACATGAGCTTTAAAATCCATACGTTAAGAGCTAAAAGCACTTGTTCCTCTTCTCTACTGTGAAACATATCTCTTCTACTGAAGAAGTGCTCGTAGCTGTTAAGGTATGCATTTTAGAGACACATTTTTCTTGTTTTCGTCCATAACAACCAGCTTTCAAAATATGGAATACTTTGTTTTAACACCCTGTATGTATAATGACAGCTGTTTTCCTGTGTCGCGATAATTTGACGCTTTCCCATATATCCGTTCGTTATTCTGAATTATTTCCCAGCCTCCAGCCAGATGAAAGTATAAATATCACGCAGTATTTTTGCAGCCACTGTGATGTTATATCTGCTGACGTATAGTACTTGATAATGGAATTACGGTGCGCTGTCCAAATATAGTGTGAGTTCTACGGTTTCATGTGGCTGGACAGTGGGGAACGACTTGAGCATATAATACACCAGGGGAGCCTTCTGTCACATGCTCATTAGCGCCTAAATAGTTAATCAAATACTCCGGAAAGTACAAGCAACTTTCAGCAATGATAATTACGTAATATTAACATTTTTAAAAAATTTACCTGACATGTTCCTAAAGTAATTATAGCACTGAAGAATTACAGTGGCTTATAACTTTCCAGATTATACTGTTCTCAACTGAAAAGGCTGCAGTAACTTATTGCAGGTCAGTAGGAAGTATTTTCGAAAATAACTAGTTTGGCATTAGCACTGGTTGTGTAATTACAAGCAGGTAATCGAATGCTAATCGAGAGTAATTTAATCTGAACTGACATAAAAGACCTTCCTCAAAATACGCAAGCACGTGAATAAAATGGCATAAAAAGTGTCGAAACATAGCAAAAATCATACTTGGTTTAGACCGATTACAGGTGATCTACATCTGTAGATGTTACATGCCAACGAGACAATTCTTCTTCTCTCTTCTACGCGTATTCAACATCATGAAATCAGAAGAAAAAAAGACCGGAATATTTCTGCAACTCAAAGAAAGAAAACTAAGATAGTTACAGATGGAATGAATATATGAAAACTGGC
Source organism: Schistocerca serialis cubense (assembly GCF_023864345.2). Taxonomy (NCBI): domain Eukaryota; kingdom Metazoa; phylum Arthropoda; class Insecta; order Orthoptera; family Acrididae; genus Schistocerca; species Schistocerca serialis. The sequence continues at coordinate 795,855,855 of NC_064639.1, forward strand.
CCCAGTAAGATTTGGGCTGATACAAAAATTTGTGAAATTTGCTCCTTGTTTTCCTGTAAAGGACCTGTTGACTAAGCCACGACGCACTCGCACTCCGACAATCTTTGTCCGTCGGCATCGCCAAACGAATGACCGGCAGTGAACAGCCTGCTGCCGAAACAAGAAGGCAACTGTGGTCGACATAACTCGTCTACGACATGCCTTCTTGCATACGCTGCTACTGTGGTTCCAGTTGTTTTAATTTTTGAATCCTTCTTTCCCTTCTTTTGTGATGTATACTCCATCCTAATATGAAAAATCGTGTTCTGCATTGTCACCTTAGCACATCTGTTTGTTTGTTATAACACAAGTTATTACGTGATGTATCTTCTGTCTTTTTAAGTTGTATCTTACTTAACATACAGCTTATAATGTTCATACATTTTTCCACTTGGCAATAATGACAATGGTATGCAGAGTTGCAATTATGAAGAAAATTGTGTGCCAGGCCGGAGCTCGAAACCGAGACCTTTTCTTTTAGCGGGTAAGTGGTCTACCAGCTGAGCTAGCCAAGCGCGACTCACGACATCTCCTCACAGTTTTGCTTCTGCCACTACTTCATCTCGTACCTTCCAAACTTCAAAGAAGTTCTTGTGTGAAACTTGCGGCACTAGCACACGTGGGAGAGAGAATATTGGGGCTCAGCTGATAGAGCACTTGCCCGCCAAATGCAAGGTCCCAGTTTCGAATTCCGGTCCGGCACACAGTTTTAATCTACTAGGAAGTTGCGAATCATCACACTCTCCGCTGCAGAGTGAAAATTCATTCTGGATAAAAAAGCTGTTTTCATGTTTTGAAGTCAAATATAGAGGAAGCACGAATGTAGAGCTAGGAATAGGAGAAGCAGCAATATACAGCTTATGGTAGCTATATATGTACATAACCCTGGCCTTTTGGTTACTATGGCAACGCTTTTTATGCACATTACAAGTACCACATGCTAATCCGCGATGTGGACCATATTTCGCTTTACACCTTATATTTTAAAGTATTCTTTGACAAGTAGAAGAGATATGATTTTCAAATTCCATGTTTATAATTGTCTTCTTATATTTCCATTGTAGTTTCTGGAGGTCTGGTTATGAGTAAAGCTTCTCTAATTGCCCCCGACCGAGAATAGAATGGATTAAGATCACTTCCGATTGTAAAAGTTGTGGCATTACAGTTCCTGCTCGAGCGTCACCAGTCTTCTTCACCAGTTGCTACTATGAAGTATGAGTAAAACACTACGTGTGAGCCCTCGGGACAGCCACTTGCCGAAAAATATGCAGAGATCGGACTGGGGGATTCCATGACATTTTCTGGGCGCAAATCTAACTGGGGGCAAGTTTGCAAGGCACCGGATGGAACAACGGGTCGTATTTGAAAATCAGGATCGACGGCTAAGCAGAACACACGACTCACTCGCAGACTTTTTTTTTTTTTAAAAAAAAAAAAAGGAACTGCAGCTTCCATTATCTCGTTTGGCGAAAACACGCGTCCTCACTTAACGCCACGACTAACGACCCTGCTCAGAGTGTTATCAGAGGCCACATTTTCCGCGAGGCTCACAAAATTAAGTCGAGATGCAATCTTGACAGCGGCCGAGTGCCGCGCGCAGATGGCAAGCCGAGCCGGATAGCGCCTTCTTTGTGCCTGCTGGGAACAAGGGGAAGTGAAGAACAGAGGACGGGATGGTAACGGTGGATGTGCGGCGAGGAGGAGAAGCGAAAATTTTACTAATTAAGAAGAGTAAGAGAAAAAAGAACTTTGTTCTGGATTTTGTCATCGTGTAATTCGAACCGTCAGCCAGAAATGAATTCGTGGGAGGCGAGCAGTAACGTTCTTCTGGTACCCACCACATTTTTGTTTTCAAAAATTACCTCACAGTTTACGTACCTTGCATGAAAGTAATTTGCTAGTTTTATTTTCTTAGATCTTTGTGTGTTCCAATCTGCTGGGTGAGGCATAAATGGCGGACGTTGTTAGAACAGATGGTATTCAGGTTCAGCTTGTACAAGTGGAGGGGTGGGGGAATGATGTGGTCACGCGTTTGGTAGCTCCTGCTATTCTGTTTAGTGGAGGTCATGGACCCGTGGACTGAGCAACATCGCGTGTTTGCTTATGATAGTTTTGTACGTAATAACGTACAGCGTCAGGTTCGTCGCCATTTCAATCTTGCGAGGCATGATAGTGTTGCCGCTCGTAAAATCCGTCTTACGTTGAGCTGAATCACTTCGTTTACGAGGAACAGTGATGAATAGAAAATCGCCAGGGGCTCCTCGCTCAGTACGAACTGCAGAAAATGTCGAAAGAGTTCGGTAAGCCATTCTGCGTAGTCCTGGTCGATCAGCTAGGAGATATTCTGCTGAATTGCCCCTCAGAATCGTTCAGTACGGAGTATTCTGCATATTTATCTAGGCTTTCATCACCACAAAACGGCCATGGTGCATTAGAGATTGCATAAAGTGGCTAAACTTTGCTCGAAAAATGGAGGCCATACTTGAGCAAAATGAAAATATTGTTTTGTTTATGAGTGCTGAAGCTCATTTTCATTTGAATCGTTTGCTAAATCACCATAACTGTCGTTACTGGACCAGTGAAAATCCGGAACTAATGCATGAGAGACCATTACATAGTCAAAGTGGCAGTTTGGTGTACTGTAGCCGTTAGAGATATTATTGGTCCATACTTTTTCCTACACGATAACAGGAACACTGCAGCAGTAACCTCGTAACGTTATACACAGATAGTTGCTGAATTCGTCCTATCTGAATTAAGAAGGAAACTTATTGCTATCCGGCGAATTTCATTTCAGCAGGACGGGGCCACAGCTCGCATAGTAACAATGTAAGTGGAAGCTATTCAGACTGTTTTTCGAGCGCGCCTCATTTCCCGGTTTGGTGACATTTGTTGGCCGCCTCGTTCCCCAGACCTCACCATGTGCGACTACTTTTGGTGGTGTTACCTCAAGTCACCTGTATACGAGCATAAACCAAGTAAATTTGAAGAAATGAAGGAAGCAATTCGTGTGGAAGTCGTTCAAACTGACTCAGAAATGTTGGAGAGAGTGGAAGCCAACTTCCGACAGCGACTTGAGGAGTGTATCGCTGAAAACGGCCGTCACCTGGGAGATGTTGTTTTCAAGCTCAAAATGGCTCAAATGGCTCTGAGCACTATGGGACTTAACATCTGTGGTCATCAGTGCCCTAGAACTTAGAACTACTTAAACCTAACTAACCTAAGGACATCACACACATCCATGCCCGAGGCAGGATTCGAGCCTGCGACCGTAGCAGTCGCGCGGTTCCGGACTGAAGCGCCTGGAACCGCTTGGCCACCGCGGCCGGCTGTTATCAAGCATTAATTTTGTATAATGGCAACATCATTTGAGTATTATTTTTTTTATTTATAGAATAATACTCCACAGTCAGGCAAATAAATATAAATTACGACCGACGAAAACAGGCATACATTATATGACCGTGCGAGGTGGCGCAGTGGTTAGCCCACTGGATTCGCATGCGGGAGGACGTCGGTTCAAACCCGCGTCCGGCTATCCTGATTTAGGTTTTCTGTGATTCCCCTAAATCGCTTCAGGAAAATGCCGGGATGGTTCCTTTGAAAGGACACGGCCGATTTCCTTCCCCGTGCTTCCCTCATCCGATGGGACCGATGACCTCACTGTTTGGTCCCTTCGCCGAAATGAACCAAGCAAGCATCTTATGATGTTGTGTGAATATGCAGCATCACAGATTCGAAGTCGATAGCGTGTTAAAAGCTTTCGTCAGTATTGAAACGTTAACGTCCCTGTACCGTTCCGCCAATACAGAAGGCAGAAGGATGTCGGAATGTTTCCTTTCGAAAAACACGGCAGATTTCCTTCCTCGTCCTTTTCCGCTTAGTACTTTTAGTGTGTCTCTAATGACCGCGCCGTCGACAGGGCTAAACTGCTCAAATTTTGGGGATAAATATCACCTATGTACGACTGTTGGTCCTGGTGATCCGACAGTGCTCATGCTCATTGATCTGGTTTCAAACGGAAGCTCTCGGCTGTTTATTACCTGACTGCCCCATTGCCCCTCCCAACCCCCTTGAGACCAGCGATCGTTGGTGATAGCACTGCAATAACTGTTCAAGTTAGGAAGTACCTCGCACACGGAGTGTAAATAAAGGTTAACTGAAAACCTTTTGCCGATGGGTGTGCTATGGAAAAAACCTGTCTTTTCGTCAGCAAGTTTCGTCTTCGAGTTCGAAAACTACGAAATCCAGTCTTTTCGTCAGCAAGATTCATCTTCAATTTCGAAACCTACGAAAGCCAGCCAGAGCCGTCTACACCGACTTCTTCCATCATGGTGCGAAAAACGCTAGTATGCACATTTCGCGCATTACCAACTGAACTGTGCTGGGGTTACCTAACGCGCTCTCCGAAATGTTTGGCAACCTGTCTGGTCATCAGCATGACACCACGCTCGTCTCTCCGTGAGTATGTGCGAGACATGACTTCACGGCGTCTGGCACGGTTTGCATTACCGATTACATTGTTTTCAGTTTTCAACAATAGATGAATGTTGTGTGGAAAACTAGCTCCTAACATGACGTCCGAGGGCTCTATCGTAGTCTGCACACACCACTACAGGAAATCAGTGAAATCGTAGCCCAAGATAAGCGTCCACAGATGTATGGCTTTGTGATTATGGCTGTATACAGAGTAGATCCTATACAATATGAGGATAAAATTTCTTGCTTGTGAGAGTTTTTTCACGTTCCACTAACGTAAGTGGACTTCTAACTATTTAATCACTCATAGCATTTTGTCCGTAAACCTCGCAGATTTGCCGATGAATTTCCTTTGGTTTAACTTTCTTTTTTCGGTAACTGTACACGTTTGTTTTATATAACCAAACGGAACTTACTTTGTGAACATACCTCATATATGCGCCTAATGCATTGTATTTAATGTATCAGTACAGAATATGAAAATGGCGTACATGTCTTGTCCTTGAGTCAGAGTAACTGCCGTGCATGCTCGGAACTGCGATCGTAGCGCTGGCGCGGATAGAAATAGAAACGGAACTTACTTCGTGGACGACCCTCGTACAACGTATTTCGAGGTGAAAATTTTTTTTCTGTGCATGGACACAATTCGTCTCAGAAAACCAATATTCAGATGTAAATAATGCTGTCACAGATTTTATTCTTATTTTCAAAGGTTATGATTTGTCTTTTAAAAGACGCCGAGTTCATTGAATGACAAGACCGTTGTGACTGCTGCATGGCTAGAAATCGCGCTACTATTTTTACGATGATGTGACGAAAGTGATGGGACAACGATATGCACATATACAGATGGCGGCAGTATGGCGTACACAAGGTATATAAGGACAGTACTTTGTCGGAGCTGTCCAATCCTTCCAAGACCCAGGCAATCATCGTAGGTCGTACCACTCGCTACTTCCGGCTCCTGGATTTCTCCCTTACTGTCTGCGCCCGTCCTGTCCGCCTTACCCCCACCCTCACCTACCTTGGCCTCACCATTGACCGTCACCTCACCTGGATCCCTCATCTCCACTCCATCCAATTCAAAGCCCAGAACCTCCTCAGACTCCTCAAACTCCTCTCTGGCCGGACATGGTGGTTGCACCTCTCTACCATCCTCCACACCTACAAATCCTTAATCCGTCCCATCCTCTGTTATGCCAGTCCTGCCTGGATATCTGCCCCCCCCCCCCAAATTCTATAAGCCCCTCCAGATCCTTGAGCGTCATGCACTCCGCCTCGCCTTCCATATACGCCTCCCGTCCCCCACGCGGATCCTCTAGGATCTCATTCCTTTCCCCCATCTGCTCCTCTTCCTCGAACATATCCATATCCTCTACACCTCCCGCCTCCTTGAACCCCCTCACCCCCTGGTTGCTCCTCTCCTCTCCCATACCCGCCCCCTGCCACGTCTTCGCTGTTGTATCCCCCCTACCCTCCATCTCTACACCCTACATCTCCTTTCCCAAGGTGGCTTCCATCAACTCCCCCTCCCGGATGGTGCCCTCTCTCCCTCCATTTATCCCTCCTATCAACTCTGATCCTCATCCCCCTCCTTTCCTCCGTCCTTTCCCTGGGCTCCCTCTTCCTCTCCCCTTCCATCCTGTGTTTTCTCCCTGCCTACCCTCTCCCTATCTCCTTTCTCCCCCCCCCCCCCTCCAAGTCCTTTTGTACTCCCCTCCTCTGCCTTCCCCACTCCCTGGCACGCCTGCTCAGCACCCCCCACCCCTCTTATGGATCCTCCTCTTCCATTGGCTCCTTTCCCCCCTCCCACTTCACTTTTCTTCTCCTTCCCCCCCTTTTTTCCCCGTCATCTGACCAGTTTTCCCCACCTGCTCTCGGGTGTGGTATGTCATATTTGTGCCAACTTTTTAGTGCAGTGTTTAAGTGAGTGTTCAGTGTTGTGCGTCCTTCCACAGTGTTGCGAACAGAAATCATGCTGTCGCTGGGTGTGCATTTTATATCTCTTGCGAACAGAACCCAGACTGTCGCCGTGTTTTTTAATTGTCTGTCTATTATTTTTATGCTTCCTGTGTATTTTATTAGTATCATCAACCCTGTGTTTTATGTTTTAAGCTCCAGCATTTTCTGCCATTTTACCTGTAAGTCACCGATTTTATCGCCAACTGTTATTATTTTTTCTTATCTTCATCTATTTAAAACAAATTCTGTAGGCTGAAGAGCGGCGTATTAAGCTGCTGCCAGCCCGCCCCCTTTAGGCGGAATCGATACTCAAAGGAAAAAAAATCGGAGCTGTCACTTGCACTCAGGTGATTCATGAGGCAATGTTTCAGACGTGAATACGGCCGCACGACGGCAATTAACAGACTTTTAACGCGGAGTGATAGCCGGAACTAGAAGCACAGGTCATTTCACTTCAGAAAACATTAGCGAATTCAGTATTCCGAGATCCATAGCATCAATAGTGTGACAATAATACCACATTTCAGGCATAACCTCTTATCACGGTCAACGTACATAACGACCGAGAACAGCGGCGTTTGCCTAGAGTTATCAGTATTAACAGACAAGCAAACCTGCGTTTAATAACCACAGAAATCAGTGTGGGACTTATGAGGAACGTATCAGTTAAGACAATGCGGTGAAATCTGGCGTTGATAGGCTATGGCAGCAGAAGACCGACGCGAGTGTTTTTGCTAACAGCACGACATCGCCTGCAGCGTCGCTTCTGGGCTTGTAACCATATCGGTTGGACTCTAGACCACTGGAAAATGGTGATCTCGTCAGATGAGTCACGATTTCAGTTGATAAGAGCTGACGGCAGGGTTCGTGTGTGGCGCAGATCCCACGATGTCATTTATCCAAATTGTCAACAAGGCACTGTGCAATTTGGCAGTTGCTCCATAATGGCGTGCGCTGTGTTTACGTGGAATGGACTGGGTCCTCTGGTCCAACTGAACCCATTATGGGCCAGAAATTGTTATGTTCGGCTACTTGGAGACCGTCTGCTGTCATTCATGGACTTCATGCCCCAAACAACGCTGGAATTTTTGTGGATCACATGCGCTGTCACAGGGCCACAGTTGTTCGCCATTAGTTTGAAGAACATTCTGGACAATTCGAGCGAATGACATGAATCCCATCAAAAACTTATGGTACACAATCGAGAGGTCAGTTCGTGCAGAAAATTCTGCACCGGGAACACTTTCGCAGTTACTGACGGCTACAGAGGCAGCATGGCTCAGTATATCTGCAGGAGACTTCCAACGACTTGAGTCCGTGCCACGTCGAATTGCTGCACTACACTGGGCAAAAGATGGTCGGACACGATATTAGAAGGTATTCCATGACTTTTGTCACCTCAGTCTATACAGGGTGGTCCATTGATCGTGGGCCGGTCGAAGTGGGCGTGCGGTTAAAGGCGCTGCAGTCTGGAACCGCAAGACCGCTACGGCCGCAGGTTCGAATCCTGCCTCGGGCATGGATGTTTGTGATGTCCTTAGGTTAGTTAGGTTTAACTAGTTCTAAGTTCTAGGGGACTAATGACCTCAGCAGTTGAGTCCCATAGTGCTCAGAGCCATTTGAACCAACCATTGATCGTGACCGGCCCAAATATCTCACGAAATAAGCGTCACGCGAAAAAACTACATAGAACGAAACTTGTCTAGCTTGAAGGTGGAAACCAGATGGCGCTATGGTTGGTCCGCTAGATAGCGCTGCCATAGGTCAAACGGATATCAAATGCGTTTTTAAAAAAATATGAACCCCCATTTTTTATTACATATTCGTGTAGTACATAAAGAAATATGAATGTTTTAGTTGGACCACTTATTTCGCTTTGTGATTGATGGCGCTGTAATAGTCACAAACATATGGCTCACAATTTTAGACGAACAGATGGTAACAGGTAGGTATTTTTAATTAAAATGCAGAACGTAGGTACGTTCGAACATTTTATTTCGGTTGCTCCAATGTGATACATGTACCTTTGTGAACTTCCGTAATGTTCGCACATGCATTGACAATGCGCTGACGCATTTTGTCAGGCGTTGTCGGTGGATCACGATAGCAAATATCATTCAACTTTTCCCGCAGAAAGAAATCCGGGGACATCAGATCCGGTGAACGTGCGGGCCATGGTATGGTGCTTCGACGACCAATCCACCTGTCATGAAATACGCTATTCAATACCGCTTCAACCGCACGCGAGCTATGTGCCGGACATCCATCATGTTGGAAGAACATCGCCATTCTGTCATGCACTGAAACATCTTGTAGTAACATCGGTAGAACATTATGTAGGAAATCAGCATACATTGCACCATTTAGATTGCCATCGATAAAATGCCGGCCAATTATCCTTCCTCCCATAATGCCGCACCATACATTAACCCGCCAAGGTCGCTGATGTTCCACTTGTCGCAGCCATCGTGGATTTCCGTTGCCTAATAGTGCATATTATGCTGGTTTACGTTACCGCTGTTGCTGAATGACGCTTCGTCGCTAAATAGAACGGGTGCAAAAAATCTCTCATCGTCCCGTAATTTCTTTTGTGCCCAGTGGCAGAACTGCGCACGACGTTCTAAGTCGTCGCCATGCAATTCCTGGTGCATAGAAATATGGTACGGGTGCAATCGATGTTGATGTAGCATTCTCAACACCGACGTTTTTGAGATTCCCGATTCTCACGCAATTTGTCTTCTACTGATGTGCGGATTACCCGCGACAACAGCTAAAACACCTACTTGGGCATCATCATTTGTTGCAGGTCGAGGTTGACGTTTCACACGTGGCTGAACTCTGCCTGTTTCCTTAAATAACGTAACTCCCCGGCGACCGGTCCGGACACTTGGACGATGTCGTCCAGAATACCGAGCAGCATACATAGCACACGCCCTTTGGGCATTTTGATCACAATAGCCATACATCAACACGATATCGACCTTTTCTGCAATTGGTAAACGGTCCATTTTAACATGGGTAATGTATCACGAAGCAAATACAGTCCGCACTGTCGGAATGTTAAGTGATACCACGTACTTATACGTTTGTGACTATTACAGCGCCAACTATCACAAAGCGAAAAAAGTGGTCCAACTAAAACATTCATATTTCTGTACGTACTACACGAATATGTAATAAAAAATGGGGGTTCCTATTTTAAAAAACGCGTTTGATATCCGTTTGACCTATGGTAGCGCCAGCTAGCGGGCCAGCCATAGCGCCATCTGGCTTCCCCCTTCAAGCTAGACGAGATTCGTTCTTTGTAGTTTTTTCGTTTGACGCTTATTTCGTGAGATATTTGGCCCGGTCACGATCAATGGACCACCCTGTGTATATCCGTTGCTAATCGCATACCCCTTGTGAACTGCACTGATTATTTGCCGGTAACCTTGAGAGACGAATACAACTATATTGTGCGAACTCGAGGGAGATGTGCGGATATCCATTAGCCGGTATCGGCCGTGCGATGGCCGACGGCCTATCAATCAAGCGGCCGCCAGCGGCAGACGCAGGCCGGTTTGCCAATCACGGCGGCAGCGACCGCAAAAACCACGCGCGGCCCTACTGCGGCCTTGACTGTCGACATCTCACGGAGGACGCGCGCAGTCTCACGGAACACGTACAGCAGACTCTCCAAGATTGTAAGTCCAATGAGCTTCGGAGAATGTTCGAATAACTGATATTTAGATTTCACGAAAGTTTGACTGAGCAAGGTGCAATCAATAAATAGGTGCAATCTGACTGTGCAGTAAAAAATGCCAGTGACCTTTTTCTGCTTCGCTGACCTACAGCATATTCGAGCGAGCACATTTTCTGTTGTGACCGAAGTCGAAACTACGTCATCCTTTACTTCCGCTGCCAGTCTGTATATGCGCAACGTCTCCAATGAAGAGCCACAGATGAAGTCGGCACCGCTTCTTCTGCTTTCCACATAATCGTTAAAGTGTACGTAATCATTAACCGTGATAATTTCTTCTAAATCAGGAAGACGCGAGAGTCAAGCATTTGAACCTCTCTGAATCATTTTTGCAACTGATTTTGACTGTAAAAAAATTGGAGCGTCCAGAATGGGAGGGGGAAACAACATGAAACTTCACAGATGGAGAGGTTATGTAACGTATTCCAGTGAATAAAAACTCGACAAATTTACAAATAATTTGGCAATAGAACCCTACTTATCTGTGTGTCATTGCGCTCCCGTTGGCGTGGGTACATGCATTGATTCAGATGGGAACGCTGTCATAAGGCTGTTGTGTCTGTTCCTCAGAATAGCACGTCTGTAACTGTTGTAACAGATCCTACAACTACTGGCTTGGCATGGAGCTGACGTCCAAGCTGGTCCCACATAAATTCTATCGAGATCAAAACATCACGCAGACAGTCCACAGAAACACGTGCCTTGTGTGGATGAGCATTGTGCTGTTGAAAAATGGAACCACGGTAGTGTGATATTGTCCAGAGACGCGGTGCCACACCAAAGAAGCAACGCGAATCGATACCACAGACATCAGCGAGGGCTCGCTGCAATCCGCAACAACCAATGGGAGATACTCCTGAAGACCTGCGCTCCCTCTCAGAATAGCAGCGCACTCGCACTTAGGTCAATATAGTGTTGAGCACGCAAGAGCTGAGGGCAGGAACGTGACACTGGAAATAATAAGCGTGTGGCCCAGTGGCTACGAGAGTTAGTGGTAGAACACAAATCCAGTAGGTCAGGGTGTAATCTGTCTTCTCGATAGTTTATTTAACTTATTGCTTCTTTGAGCCCGAGAATAATTTACACCATTCCCAGGACAACACTGAAGAGTTCAAAGCAATTTTGTTGTTGAGGGCAGCTTTACCCTAGTGTACGGCGATGTCATTGCTATCCTGGTTGAAAGTTAAGAAGAATTACATGATTTGCTGAATGGAATGACCAATCTAAGGAGTACAGAATACGGACTGAAAGTAAATCGAAGAAAGACGAAAGTAATGAGAACTAGTAGAAATGAGTATAGCGAGAAACTTAACATCAGGACTGATGGTCACGAAATGGATGAAGTTAAGAAATTCCGCTACCTAGGCAGCAGAATAACCAATGACGGACGGAACAAGGAGGTCATCAAAAGCAGACTAGTACTGGCAAAAAGGGCATTCCTGGCCAAGAGAAGTCTACTAGTATCAAACAAAGGCCTTAACTTGAGGAAGAAATTGCTGAAAATGTGCTTTTGGAGCACAGCGTTGTATGGTAGTGAAACATGGACTATGGGAAAACCGGAACAAAAAGAGAAACGAAGCATTTGAGATGTGGTGCCACAGATAAATGTTGAAAATTAGGAGGACTGATAAGGTAAGAAGTGAGGAAGTTATGCGGAGAATCGGTGAGGAAAAGAATATCGTCATTTTTATCTGTTTTCCGTCTTTCGCTTACTTGCTCTAGATCCGTGGAGTTGCATAGACGGAACATACCTCCAGGAAAGGAATATGTGGAAAACACTGACAAGGAGAAGGGACAGGATGACAGGATATCGGTTAAGACATCAGGGAATGACTTCCATGGTACTAGAGGGAGCTGTAGAGGGCAAGAATTGTAGAGAAAGACAGAGAGTGGAATACATCCAGAAAATAATTGAGGACGTAGGTTGCCAGTGCTACTCTGAGATGAAGAGGTTGGTACAGGAGAGAGGAAAAAAAATCGGTGGTACATGGACTCAGCGTAATCAAAAAATTCTGAAGAAACCCTATCTTTTCTCTGAGTTCCTGATGCACTTTACCGAAGCAACCAGGTCCTTCTCATCTCGTCGACAACGGACGATCGATCGCCAGAGGATGGGTGCCCATTCTGGGAAACCACCGCCAACCATCACATGCCCTCTCAATAACAAAGACGGTAAGCAAGTTTCCAAATTTCTATTAAAGAGTACAATTCTAGCTAACAGTCAAGTATTCCTTCAAGAAATAGCGTGATTCGACTTTTCCGCCTCCTGGCAAGTGCCTTCCATAAGTTAGCAGGGGTTTACACAGAGTGTGAAACTTCGTCTTAAGTTCCTTAAAGCCGTAGCAGCGACAACTCGCTGAGAAGGCACCCTCTACAAGCCGCAGCTTGCGTCTGCACCACTTGCTCTCCGACAGTGTCGCAAGCCTCTGTAATTTACAACTGCCTGGGCTGACACAGAGTTCCACGAAGTGTACCAGCCAGACGTCAGTGAAGCCAGAAATGTCTGCAGAAGCACGACGATACAACTCTGTTTCCCCACAGCAATTCCCACCCCGTTAACTGGCCTGAACATGTCTCAGTTTCACAAGGACACATCTATATGGAAAACTGTAACAATTCTGCCAGCTTTTCGTTATATTAAATAATAAATATTGTTAATTTAGGCATTGTACTGGTTGTTGATTTCCGTGGCTCTGGATTATATTACTTCAACAAATACACCAATAGGCGAATTTTTCCATGTATTTTTATTTACACCAACATGGCTTTCGAGCTATCGCCCATATTCAGTTGGCGTAATACATATTTAAATCTACAGTTAGTACATCGATAAATCACTGGCTGCACTTTGAATTCTGCAGTTGCCCTCTGCAAAATAACATTTCTCGTTAACTGCTACACTTCGTGAGTTGTATGTTCCCCATATATTGCTCGATACTTGCGCTTATTTACCACTCTTCTTGTCATTGCTGCAATTTTCCACATTTATAAGCGTGGCACAAAAACGTTTTCTTTGTATGTTGCACAAAACATTGCAGTAACCGCCATGTTGCCAACTGACATGTTTGTTTACATCGAAAAATTATGTCTTGGATTCCAGCAAAGAACTGCTTCAATTTGTGTGTGACTCATCAGTTTGTCTCTATATCGCTGCCACCTCTATTTCATTTTCATTATAGTCATAAATAGGTCTTCCACTCTAGTCCGCTCCCTGGTGCATTCGGTTGTGTTACTGTCTTTCTTACAACACAACGTACATCTGTCCTTTCTTCGTTCAGTAACCGCCAGTTTTTGAATGGTTCATATTGAAAGTCTACGTTTGAGTCACAATATTCAAAACTGATAACACACTCATTTGAAGCTTTTCCTTGAAGACAAATCGGAGACTTGTTTGTGAATAAACTATTTACTCCAAAGAAAGTACTCCACATCTCTGTTACTCTTCATTTATTTCTATTAGTGTCGATCCAGTATTTGGTTTCAGTTACATTAGACATTAAAGCTCATCAACCTATTATACGTTTCCATTCATAACGTGTACTAACTTCTTATTGATATTTCTTTGTTATTTCTGTTAATTTAAATAAAATAAATATCCACCTTCGCTTCGTTATTTATTGCATGTCTAATTTACATTAGAAAGTCGCCAAGGAAACAAGCATACCGCAACACTTAATTTTAATGTCCTACTCTTGGCTAAGTATCGGGAGTTCAGTATCACTCAGCATACAGCATCGCAGCGACTGGCGGGAGAAATGGCAAATCTAAGCGGCTGGAAGTTTATGAAGTCCACGGAGTCCAAAACTCAGCAAGAGTGCCAGATCAGTCCAGCGTGATACCGAAATGGACAAACCCTAACATAAGAAACGTTGTCACTGTGTTAAATCGTGCTGTCTGGAGGTTCCAAATGGCAACAGGCAACTGGCTGTACGTGACTGCGTGCGCATATTTAAATTCAAAACTCGCCAGAAGGTGCTCCCATTGTTCTCCGGGCTTGCGCCATCTGCGTACCAGCGAGGAGCTGTAAGCTTGCCAGTTGCAGTATCGCAGACTCCATATCGATACTTCGGCTTGACGGGAAATGCGAATCACTGTCGTGTATAAGGATTTTTGCCTAGGTAGTAGTCTCTGAAGACCTACATCCCAGCAGATGAGAACAGCACCACGGCGATCAAAGACGGCTTGGCGATTCAGAATGCTATGCTTGTGTTGTGCACCTCGGGAAAACGAACGAGGAGACTGATTTTTTGTTTTTTAATTGGAAATTTGTGGTAAGGTCATATGGGACCAAACTGCTGAGGTCATCGGTCCCTAAGCTTACACGATATTTAATCTAACTTAAACTAACTGACGCTAGGGAACACACACACACACACACACACACACACACACACACACACACACACACACACACACACACATGCCCGAGGGAGGACTCGAACCTCCGATGGCGGGTGCCGTGCGGACAGTGACAAGACGCCCTAGACCGCGCGGCTACCCCGCGTGGTGAGACCGATTTACTGACTTGGGATGAGAAAAGCTCCAGAAGGTGGACAGTTATTATAGCTGATGGAGGCCTGTAACAATCTCTTAGAAGAGCCTGTCTGACTACCGGCCGATCCATAAACAAGGAACAGACTCCAGCTGCAGTTTTGTCGCTCGTTGGTGCGTTCGTCGTTTGAGCGAGGCCTTAGTAACATCAACCAGAGTCCAGTGAGGTAGCTCGTGAGACAATGGAACCGGTCCTCAGACACGCGGAGAATGAGCCCAGAGTAGCGGTAACAGCAACTCGTGTACAGCCACCCGATAGCCGGTGGCTGGCGCTCCAGTATTGTCGACAGCGGCAGAACCAGGGGACGCTGCTTTCCCGGCCTGTCACCTCATTAGCATAAGAGCCACGTCCGGTAGCCGCCACGTCGATCGTGAACGCAGCCAGTGACACCTCCAGCAGTCGTATCATGTTCCGGGAGCCACTGGACACGCACACAGGGTCTGCTCGCTGGAAGACACTTGTTCACTGTGCTGTGCTGCACGAGCCGTGGCGTTTGGTCTCCGGCAACATACCTGCTGCAGAAGCTCCTGCTGTTACCGGATGTGCAAGACTTCGCTAAATTTTTTACAGCTTCCTTCAGTTCATTGCAAATCGAGTAAAACTGTTTTTTTTTTTTTTGTGAGAGCTATCTCAATGAACGTCTCAGGTATCACTAAGTTCTACATCTACATTTATACTCCGCAAGCCACCCAACGGTGTGTGGCGGAGGACACTTTACGTGTCACTGTCATTACCTCCCTTCCTGTTCCAGTCGCGTATGGTTCGCGGGAAGAACGACTGCCGGAAAGCCTCCGTGCGCGCTCTAATCTCTCTAATTTTACATTCGTGATCCACTCGGGAGGTATAAGTAGGGGGAAGCAATATATTCGATACCTCACCCAGAAACGCACCCTCTCGAAACCTGGCGAGCAAGCTACACCGCGATGCAGAGCGCCTCTCTTGCAGCGTCTGCCTCTTGAGTCTGCTCAACATCTCCGTAACGCTATCACGGTTACCAAATAACCCTGTGACAAAACGCGCCGCTCTTGTTTGGATCTTCTCTATCAACCCGACCTGGTACGGATCCCACAACGATGAGCAATACTCAAGTATAGGTCGAACGAGTGTTTTGTAAGCCACCTCCTTTGTTGATGTACTACATTTTCTAAGGACTCTCCCAATGAATCTCAACGTGGTACCCGCCTTACCAACAATTAATTTTATATGATCATTCCACTTCAAATCGTTCCGCACGCATACTCCCAGATATTTTACAGAAGTAGCTGCTACCATTGTTTGTTCCGCTATCATATAATCATACAGTAAAGGATCCTTCTTTCTATGTATTCGCAATACATTACATTTGTCTATGTTAAGGGTCAGTTGCCACTCCCTGCACCAAGTGCCTATCCGCTGCAGATCTTCCTGCATTTCGCTGCAATTTTCTAATGCTGCAACTTCTCTGTATACTACAGCATCATCCGCGAAAGCCGCATGGAACTCCGACACTATATACTAGGTCATTTATAAAGACAACAGAAACACAAATACATGATCTGAGCAAAAGTATCCGAACACAGCTATGTAGCGGAATAGACCACTAGATGTCACGAGAGGCAGACACGCTAGTGTTAAAGGAGGCGTGGAGCACTGTGTTGTCAGTAGAGAAACAACAGCAGAATGGGTCAGTAAGGAGAGCATAGTAACTTCGAACGTGGACTAACTATTGGATTTCACCTGAGTAACAGATCCATTAGGGACAAATGGTTCAAATGGCTCTAAGCACTATGAGACTTAGCATCTGAGGTCATCAGTCCCCTAGACTTAGAACTACTTAAACCTACCTAACCGAAGGACATCACACACATCCATGCCCGAGGCGGGATTTGAACTTGAGACCGTAGCAGCAGCGCGGTTCCGGACCATTAGCGACACTTCAGACTTTCTAAACCTGCCCAAGTCGACTGCTGGTGGAATGACTGTGACGTGGAAACACGAAGCAACGAGCAGACGTGACCAAGGCCAGATAGACCTTGCGTACTGATGGACAGGGACCATCGAGCACTGCGGAAGGTGGCACTAAAAATAGTATGAAATCAACATAAGCAATCACTCGTGATCTCCAAAGCAATCCAGATAGCACAATGACTGTGTATAGGAAGTTAAAAAGAATGTGGTATAGTGGTTGCGCAGTTCCTCATAAGCCGCACATTTGTGTAGTCTGTGCTAACCGACACTTGAGGTGATGTAAAGAGCGACGCCACTGGTTAGTGTAAGACTGGAAACGAGCGACTTGGAGTGACGAATCAAGCCATGGCGTGTGACAGACGGATGCAAGGGGTTAGGTTTGTGCAAATTCCAGGAGAACGTTACAAGCCATCATGTGCTGTGCCAGCTGTGAAGTACAGAGGTGGTGTTGTTGTTACGGACTTGTGCCTTTCGTGGTTAGGGCGTAAGCCCGTTATTGTGTTTAAGGAAACACTAAATGCTTCTGCATGAAAATGTTTTCCAGCATAGTGCACTGCGTATGGTAGAGGAACTTTTGGGAGACAATGTTTGTTTATATCAACGTGACAATGCACTCTGTCATAAAGCATCATCTGTGACGTAATATTTTGTGCACAGTGACATTTCTGAAGTGGACTGACCTACCCAGAATCCCGACCTGAACCCAATGGAACACCTTTGAGATCAGTTAGAGCGTCGACTTCGTTCCAGATACCAGCATTCAATGTCACTACCTTCTCTGGTTTCGGCTCCTGAGGAATCATGGTCTGGCATTTCTCCACAGACAGACACACCTTACTCAAAGGATCCTCCGCAGAGTTGAAGCCGTCACAAAGGCGAAGGGCTGACACATCACATTTTAAAGTCCACAGTATCTGTCCAGTTACTTTTGATCAAACAGTGAACGTTTCCGGTTCTAAAAAAATGTTGCATAATATTACATTACTATTACGAGGGGGAATTAATTATTTTAAGTCGTTTGCAAATTGTTTTCGTGTATGACTGTATGAGCATCCTGTTGTCTCTGATTTAGTGAAATGAAGCGAATGAAAATCATATGCAAACTGGATGACCAAGTTTAAAATTCTGTCAACAAAAAAAATAGCAACATTGGTGTATTGATACAGGCAAGGCTACGCAGACAGGAAAGGATGCATATCGACAGACAACTGATGATCCCAAAAATCTGAAGAGCTCCAGGGTAACCGAGATATGGAGTGGAGAGCACCTGTAGAACGACAGGTAATGAATTGTGTGCAACGTACGTCACGGGAATTCATGCAGGGACTATACAATTCTACGGCCCTGCATGATACAGCGTGCGTTTCCTGGGAAGAGTATATGCGAATCTGTGTTGCTGTGGAATACTTTTAGGGAGTAGTATGTGGACAGCCACGGAACAGAGGGCGTTCACTGCCCTAGTGCAACGAATGTTGCTAATAGTTAACTGGACTGGCTGGACTCAAAAAACTGAGCTGGCCAACCAAAAATAAGTATACGGCCAGGGCGAAGTTTTAGTGAATTCCTGAGGGTCAAGAAAGACACATCTTGGCCGATATTCCCAGTGTAGTACTCTTCGTTTGTTCGTCAGCGTAAGGGATGAATAGCAGGGAAAGTGCCTGTTGATGGACGCCCGGTGCATTCCGGCACAGCCGCAGCAATCACCGAGGCAACAGATGTCATGTGTAACGAAGCATTCGCCCGCATGCAGCGCCAAAGCCACATGTCGACATGTCGACATGTCGCCCCACGCCACCGGCACGCTAATAGCAATGACAAGGACTAACAGATCTGAGTAGAAGTGTGACTCCCAATATTCGGTTAACTCAAACTCAAGTAAGAGCAACACCTGAGGAAATGACTCTGAAATTCCAGAATGACCCTGACCTGCCCCTGAGACTGATTCAAATCTTGATTTGTATTAGCCACTAAGCAATTCAAAAAATATTAACAAAAATTTTGAAGGGTAGCGATGATCAGTTCAGTCATGATCCAAAGTAGATGACTGATGCTTATGTAATTTTAACTATATTGAATTCCGCAGACGCTTAATCCTTTTACTGCTCGCAAATGTTGCAGCACTGAAATGCGTTACATTAACTGGCCGGTTGAATGGACATTTTCTGTTCTTTAATGCATAATTTGTAATTAACAAACTCCATTAGCAGCACATTACTTAAATTAACTCCCCAAGGTGGAGCCTCAACGAAAAGTGAAGTACAGAAAATGGCTAGCCAATATAGGCTTCAGCAAACACACCCTTTAATACCAATAAAATGATTTGTCTGTACATCAAAAAGTTCTGTAATCTACAGAGCAGCTCCCTCATGTTAGTTGACTAATTATAATTATTTGTGTGATTTTGTCGAATTTCGCTTCCATTCACCAATGATGGTGGTTCGATAAACTCTCTGCCAGGCACTTAAGTGTGATTTGCAGGATATCCATGTAGATGTAGAATGATTTGGGCCTTGTTGTCGAATAATCAAATCAAATGCCGCAACTGTAGTAGCGTTAGTAAATTCCCCAGGTTTCAAAGAATGATACTGTTTTGTACTCTTCGTGTAACTGTTGATGGGAATTACAACGATATCTCCTCCCTTGCACAGTATGACACGCCGACTGACGTATTTCACAGCCTGATGGTACCCTTGCACATTTCAGTTCTTTTGCTCACAGGCATATACTGCCTAACGCCCAGGACGCTGGAAGTTTAGAAGTGGACCCGTTGCTTCGGAATCAGGCTCATCTGACTTAAATGTCTTTCCATAAAGGTGTACAGCAAGTAAGGAATTTGACTGGAGTTGCTGACGACAACTCAACGAGTACTCTCTGTTGTAACCTATCGGACTGCAAATACTATGTTCGGCATGTTTTATCGTGCAAAGCGTCGATGAGCAGTTACCTGCATTCAGGCAGGACCAAGAGTGAATATTTTCTTTCATATGTGATCACATAGTGTATCACTTAAGCAACAGTACTATAAACGCTCGGATGACTCTGTAATAACCCACGTCCGGACTCCTAATACTCATTCTTTCTTCGCTCTATGAGATTCTTTACAATCTGTAGCTCCAAAACTCTGACCAAACGAGGACGCGTAGTGGTTAGCACACTGTATTTGGAAGGACGACGTCGCGACGATCCCAATCCCTCTGGTTATCCAGATTTAGGCTTTTTGTGATTTTCTAAAATCGCTTGAGGCAGATGATGGGATGGTTCCTTTGAAACGGCACCACCTATTTCCTTCCCGCTGTCCTCAATTCGAACTTGTGCTCCGTCTCTGATGACCTCGTTGTCGACGGGACGTTAAACCCTGAACTTCCTTCCTTCATTCACTCGTTCAAATATCGGTTTTCCGAGAGTCTGCTGTTTTATCAGAATGGTCTCTGTAAGTCTGCTGTTCCGATTTAGTCAGCATGTTGCAAAGAGTTTATCAGGACAATTTATGGAGCAAGAAGCAACATGACAACCGAATCACGACTTACATGTTGTAGAATGGTTGATAGCCAAATTCGCATTTGCAGGATTCAAACATCTATGATGTATTTGTGCAAACTGAAGCGACGAATGAAAATTTGTGCCAAGGTCGGGATTCGAACCTCGATCTCCTGTTGACTAGATAGATGCACTAACCATTATGCCACCCTGCCACAGTGGCTTTGCCCAAGTGCACAGACTACCATAGCACATCTCCCTCCTCAATCGAAATTCCCATTCACTCCTCAGTCCACTTTGTATTCCCCAAAACCTGAAGCCCTAAATCGGAACCGTATACTTTCATTCGACTAAAGAACCTATGTTTGTGTTTCAGGCACGTCCTTCATTTCGTTCGAGGCCGAGGTGCCATTCCAATACAGCTGGAGAGCCTCTGGAATGCTGTTACAAGTGGGCAGAGGCGTGAACGGGAATTTGGATTCAGGAGGGAGACGAGCTAGAGGAGGATGGATGGATGGAGATGTTTGTATGGCCGCACGACAGTAAGGTCTTCAGCGCACGCGCGAAAACAGATTGAGACGAGTGTCAGCAAAATACACAAAAGAGGAAGATAAAGCAGCCCGTAAAATACAGGTACCAAAAGTTGGACGACTACGTGCGTACCCGCACAGAAGCACGGGACGAAGCATTGCGTCAGTAGTAAAACCTTAACGACGTAGGGAGAAAGTGGTATAAGGAGCTAAAACAATGTAGCTGATGGATGTGGCTGGCTGACGCAAGAAAAAAAGAAAAAAAGTCGAGGAACCAGTTACTCTGCAACACACTAAAACCTCCAGCCTAAACGTTTAGGCCACAGTCCACACACGTCGCAGGACTATACAACCCTAGTTAGATTTGTCTTATTATCAGCTAAAATAGAGGGCAAATCCCCACCAATATTTGCTTATACCCTTGCATCACGGTATAAAATGCACTCCGTTAAAATATGGCGGGTAGAGTTGTGCACACTTCAAACATCACAAAACGGAAGATCTTCCCGCAGTAGTAGAAATCCATGTGTGAGAAGACAGTGCTCAGTTCTTAGAGGGTTACTTCATACCGACCGAGCAAGTGGCAATAGGGATGCCACGGCCGGGTTGTTGACTTTACGAACGGCAGCTTATTGGCCGTCACCGCCAGCCATTCCTCATCCCACGACTGCAAGCACTTCCTGTTTTCGCCGCGCGGGATTAGCCGAGCGGTCTGGCGCGCTGCAGTAATGGACGGTGTGGCTGGTCCCGGCGCAGGTTCGAGTCCTCCCTCGGGCATGGGTGTGTGTGTTTGTCCTTAGGATAATTTGGGTTAAGTAGTGTGTAAGCACAGAGACTGATGACCTTAGCAATTAAGTCCGATAGGGTTTCACACACACTTGATCTGAACTTCTTGTGTTGTGCAGAAACGACAGCCTGCAAGGGAATAGGACACTGTACCACATTCTGTCCTCCGCAGGCCTCCTTGACAGCCCGATCGTCCAGTTGATTGCCCCATACCCCTATATGACCTGGCACCCAGCAGAATGACACCTGGTTACCCTGCCATTGGATCAAGTACAATTGGTCATCTATCAACCGGACCAACTCCTCAGCTGATTACAGGCTCTGCAACGATTGTAAGGTACTAAGGAAATTGGAGCAGATGAGTAGTCCGTGTGTTGTGCAAAGCCACTGTGCCAAGATGGCGTAGTGGTTAGCGCATCTGCCTAGTGAGCAAGAGACTTGGGTTCGAATCCCGGCCTTGGTATAAATTTCCATCCGTCGCTTCAGTCTGCATTTAACATCGTAGTGACAATTGTCGAGTAGACTTGAAATCTAGCATTTCTGCTGACTCGTAGAAAAGAAAGCGCCACACAGTGGTGTAACTGTATACTTGCCTTACTGGCCCGACAGGAGCGATAGAAACATTTCACGAGCTCTGGAAACGCTGTTGTGCGACCCCACAGGCCGCTTGTCCTCGCAGTTCCCAGAGCACTGGCAACAGCCGCCGAGCTACCCATACACGCCGCTGGTGCAGTAATAAGCGCCCAGGGGCAAGAGAGGGACATAACGCACAGAGCGGTCTTTGATTTCAGGGCTAAAAATAGCGGCCGCTTCCGGCTGATACCATCTGCATTTAGCCCTGCGCGGCATTCCCCCTGTGACGTTGCCTTAATTCCTGGAATACTGTTATCTTCCCGGCTCACTCAAGAGCCAAGGGCGCCACGCATTAATCAAAACCGGACGGACGCTTAACAGCGATACGTCTTCTGCACCGATTAATAACGTGTTTATGTTGACACACTCTGGTTAATGCATTCGTCTCTAGAAGCATATTTCATTCATAACAAGACTGCCTCTCTCGTTTTATTTATTTAGTGTAGGCCCCTGCGCTTTGAATGAAATCAGTCTACTGATATCTTACAAAGAAACAAAAAAAACACCCACTATTAATTGAGAGAACCCTCTTAAAAGAAAGGGCTAAAAAGTATCACAAAAGATGCAGATAAACGCAATGAGATACAAACGCATAAACCTTTTCTTTATGTTTCTTACTTATCATTGTCTTAATTGAATAGGCTATTTTTAACAATGTGTAAATTTTCGACGTCTGGAATTTTAGACAGTCAATAAATGAAGATTTCAATATGTCACAAACTTCGAAATGTTGGGAAGAAAGCCATTTATTACGGCGTAAAAGAGTGATAGTTACTGGCTACGAAAATTGAGCTGTGAGGAGGGTCTTGCATATGTTCCCATGCATCTACCTGCCAGATCAACAAAACATTACCAGAAAAGGAATCAGTAACCGGACAAGGATGATACTTCTCGGACAAAATACACATATTTTCTTCCATTTGTTGACAACGTCTCCTTCACGATAGGTAGGTTTCTCCAGAAATATCAAGTTAAAGTGGTTTTCTGTTTCTGCAGGCCTACTTGGATCGGTGAAGGATGATTTGTTATCGCAGAAGGTCAGATTACATATATAATGGGGCGGTAACTCTCTGGTCTATCGCCTGGTTTACCAGGTTTCAGGACTGCGATGATCTTTGCTCGTTTTAAGTGAGGGAGGAATGTTACCCACTTGGAGAATGTCCGTAAAGAATTTACCCAGCCATTGTTTTGTGTAGGCTCCGACATGTATGAGGAACTCAGGGTGGATACCATCGAAACCCGGAGCTTTACCTGATTTAACCTTCTTCAGGGCATTGGTAACCTCCTCGATGCGAATATCTGATGAATATTCTGAGTCCATTGCACGGGTCCTTTTTAATGTTTTTAAGTCTTTCTTCACTTTTGTTGTGTGCTTTCTATTTGGTGGGGCTCTAGACGCAGAAACTATGCGGGACGCAACCTTGTTGGGAGATATTTCGTCCTTTCTATGTTCAGGTGGATTTGCGCCTCCAAGTTTACGCAGTAGGGACCAGGCTTGTCGGCTTGACTTTGAAAAGTCTAGATTTTCAACAGTATTTTCCCATTTTTGTGGCGCTGAGAGACAGACGGTCAAACACATCGTGCAGGAATGCCCACTAAGAGCATACGAGGGTGACCCACAGGATTTCCTAATGGCGACCCAAGAGGCAATCGACTATTTATTATCTAAGCTGGACGTCTGCTTGTGATTGCTCTTCTGTGAGTGTAAATTTACAATTGGCGGTGTCCTTATATACAAACTGTTATTTATTGCTCTGTTTATACATATGTGATTTTTTTTTAAATCGTGTTGTTTCTGTAATTTTTACTGTGATGTTATGTGCCATACGCTAAATAAATAAATAAATGGCTTGCATAGGTCAACCACAGGGAGGAAGAACGCTCTCTCACCTTTCGCAGTTCACGAAATCTGCCACTGATGAACACTGTGTACGAGTTGTGGCTATAAAATAATAGAACTGATGCTGTCACAAAGCACGTATGCGCCAAAGATGAACGACCAATAGCTATGAAGCGTGAAGCTTTCTCAGTCAAATACTGCCAAAACGGGCGCGGACGGCAGTCGGAACATCCGCGACTGGAGGGGTCCATTGAAGCCGAGCCTGGCGGGCGCGGACCACAGACGGAATACTCGACTCGGCGCGGACCGATTAGGGAACGCCCAGCACCTTCCAGGCATAAATTCTGGACTCGATCGACCCAAGGACCAGTCTCAGGTAGCACTTGAAGAAGACAGCGAGGCACGCTGTTGAAATATCGTGCGAGAACGACGCGAACATCCGGCTGGATTCCCGAATATCCAAGATGTCAACAGAACGCCGGGACAACATGAAGAATTACATCGGCTAATATATTACTTCATGCAACATGCATCTCGCGAAAAGACCACGGCGAAAAAATCCGAGGTATAGGAGATAATACAGAGGTTTACCTACAGTCTGTCCACGCGACTTTCGTGAGTGAAACAGGGAAGCGTGGATCAGTTAGTGGTAATAGAAGTACCCTCCGGCACACACTGTTCATCATCATCATCATCATCATCATCATCATCAACGACAGCAACAACATACTCTTCTTCTTGTTGCTCTTGTGACAAGTGGTGGAGTGAATAAAGCAAGGGAAGGAGAGGAGGGAAAGGGGGGCACTCTGCCAGTGCGACACATTTAGCAGATTTCTACAGGAACTTTTGACAGCCTAGGTGGAGAATGAGGGCACCGCCTTCAGCCCAATCCCCACACCGTCCCAACCCAGTCGCCGCCCGACTCACTAACCTTGTGGGGTTGCACTGGCAACAGCGGAGCGCTCGAACTGCCGCCCGAAATAAATCATTAGCCAACGCACCCCTACCCTGCCTCACCCTCAACGCCCAAGCGTGTCAGCCCTGCGCGGGTGTGCGTGAACACGCGCGTGCGTGTGTTTAGACGTGCGCGCTATTTCAGTAGCGCCGCCGCGTTGCGGGCGATTACACGGCCGCTGCGCTAGGCCAGGGGGAGCCACCACCTGCCGTCCGCCTCCTACCTGGCTAGCGGCACACTCAGTCTGACCCACGTACAAAGTGTCTACATGATGAAAATTCCCTGATTTCCAAATCAGTTAAAAAAAAC
Organism: Schistocerca serialis cubense; assembly: GCF_023864345.2. Taxonomy (NCBI): domain Eukaryota; kingdom Metazoa; phylum Arthropoda; class Insecta; order Orthoptera; family Acrididae; genus Schistocerca; species Schistocerca serialis. The sequence goes on from NC_064639.1 coordinate 795,881,103, forward strand.
AAAACAGAACGATGAGACCTAGATACCGTACTTGCTGTTTGCAGCATCATGTAAGGCAATTAAAAAAATTGAGTATTTCTGATAAATGAATTCATTTGTTTTGTTTCAGATGCTAAAAAATTACTGTGTGTAGCTACACAGCAAGTACTGTGGTATGCGGAAGCGAAATGAACCACTGGTGTCCAAAGAAATTTCGGAAGCGGATTCGAAAGGGAGCCACCAGACGTTAAGACGAATAAGGTTCCTAGCCAGTGGGAGAGTAAACAGACACTCATGTTCTGGCAGAAAACTCACGTCTGACGAAATGGTAGAACTGGAAGGCCCATCGAAGTCAGTTCGTCAAGCATCACTTGAGCTTAACATTCCTGTCTCAACAGTTAATAAAGTACGGCATAAACGACTTTGCTTGCACCCTTACAAAGTTCAAATTGTACAAGCACTGAGGTGAAACGACTCGCAGCTTTGCAATGAAGTGGTTACAGAGGCGTTGGGCCGCGTAGGACAAAACTCCAACTACCTAGGAAATGTTTTCTCTGACGAAGCAACACAGCACATGTGGGAAGGTTATTCGGCATAACATTCATGTCTGAGGTTCGGGAGCCGGCCGAAGTGGCCGTGCGGTTAAAGGCGCTGCAGTCTGGAACCGCAAGACCGCTACGGTCGCAGGTTTGAATCCTGCCTCGGGCATGGATGTTTGTGATGTCCTTAGGTTAGTCAGGTTTAACTAGTTCTAAGTTATAGGGGACTAATGACCTCAGCAGTTGAGTCCCATAGTGCTCAGAGCCATTTGAACCATTTTTTTGACGTTCGGGAACCCCCCATTTTCGGTAACGTGTCAGAGACAGCGGTAGAGAGCGTAAAAATGGTTCAAATGGCTCTGAGCACGATGGGACTTAACATCTGAGGTCATCAGTCCCCTAGAACTTACAACTACTTCAACCTAACTAACCTAAGGACATCACACACATCCATGCCCGAGGCAGGATTCGAACCTGCGACCGTAGCAGTCGCGCGGTTCCGGAATGAAGCGCCTAGAACCGCTCGGCCACCGCGGCCGGCTGGTAGAGAGCGTAGTTGGATCATCTTTCTTCATCGAGCAAACAGTAACAGGAACCGTAGCCAAATTTTATCTTCCAGGAGGACGGTTACATGTTCGTCGCTTCCTGGAACGAACATTTCCACAGGGATGGATAATATGTCATGGGTAAACCAAATGGGCACTGCAATCTCCTAACTCAGCCCCTCTGAATTTTTTTCCTGTGGGATTTATGTCAAAGACAGTTGTGTATGCCTCTCCAGTACGTGACCTTAGCGACGTCCACAGAAAGAATAGTGGATGCAATAGTCTCCATCACTCCAGACATGTTTGTTCACACATGTGTTGAGACATAATACCGTCTACACATTTTACTGGTTGCAAGAGGAGCTCATTTTGACGTGTATTAATTTTTTATTCAGCAACTTTTAGTTACTTTACAAGATACCGCAGATCGCAAGTATTTATAATTCATAGTTTTTTCGATTGCATTGGAAATCAGGGAGGTTTCATGTGGAACCCTGAATGTATTTACTAATTTATTTAACAGAAAAGATTTGGACCGTCATGCAGTTTCCTACATCTAATCAGGTATTCTACATATTTTATATTACATTCATTTAAATTACACCGAATACAGAATCCAACATTAGATATTATCACAGCGAAGGAAAAAATAGAAGTTTCCGCTCGAGCATAAGGAGTGCTACGATAAAGAAAATTTCCGAGAGGTAGATTTATGCTACGAGCGCCAGCCGCCAGCAGCAGTAGACTTAATGAACTGACGGGAAAAAGTCGCAACACAAAGAAGCAGTTATGCGACATGAACAAAATATGATAGCGTGTTTCTACATCTGAAAGATTATCTCTATTCAATTTCACGCCAGTCGCTTAAGAATGGCGCTAGTAGTACCATTAAGAAGTTGCAAGTCAGGTTTGCTTTAAATACAATCTGTAATGGTCGTGAGCGTTAGTTACCTTCGAGATTGGACGTGACAAGTTGATATTGGTGAAGAATGACTTTAAGGCGACAAAGACTCTTGTTACCAACACCTCTCCGAGTTTGAACAAGAAGAGTTACGAGAAGCTGGATTTTCCTTCCGCGACATTGCGACGTTGCAGAAGGGCATGGCAGGCATTTAGACACTGTACGTGATCACTGGCAGCGATGATCACGAGAATGTACGATCGCAAGAAGACCGCATTCTGGACGGTCGCGTGGCACTACCGAGGAGGAAGACTGTGCAATACTGCTCCACCGGATGTGTTCGTGGCACCCCGCACGCTTCAAGCATCCGTTCACTTGGATAACGGCGTATCTGGAAAAGACCATCGACCTGGCTGGCCAGAGTGGCCGAGCGGTTCTAGGCGCTGCAGTCTGGAACCGCGCGACCGCTACGGTCGCAGGTTCGAATCCTGCCTCGGGCATGGATGTGTGTGATGTCCTTGGGTTAGTTAGGTTTAAGTAGTTCTAAGTTCTAGGGGACTGATGACCTCAGAAGTTAAGTCCCATAGTGCTCAGAGCCATTTGAACCACCGACCTGGTTTGACAATAAAAAGGTTTTATCCGAGCAGGTGACACGATTGCATTGATCCGCTGTCCAATCTCGATGACCTCCTGCCCAGTGTAATTATAACTGACGATGTTGTTGCGTCAGCTTGGGAACACGTAGGTGTCCTCTGCTGCAGGACCTCAAGTTCAACACTCTGCAGCACACTGGACTGGCATTCGGGAGGACGACGGTTCAATCCCGCGTCCGGCCATCCTGATTTAGGTTTTCCGTGATTTCCCTAAATCGCTCGAGAGAAATGCTGGGATGGATCCTTTGAAAGGGCACGGCCGTCTTCCTTCCCCGTCCTTCCCGAATCCGATGAGACCGATGACCTCGCTGTTTGGTCTCTTCCCCCAAACAACCCTCAACCCAACACTGTGCGGTGAACGATGTGCCCCAAAACACTCGTGCCTGCGGCAGCACTGTACTCTGTCGTCAGATCCGTCACAAATCGCCGCCTATCTTGCTTTAGACAGAGGGCAATCCTCCGACCCCTATGGTCTGTGATGAGGTATGGGCGTCAACTTCTTGTCGCATTCTGCAACCACTACCCACAGATGCTCACGACAGTAGCACGAGAACAGCCGACCAGCTTCGCCGTTTCCGAGATGCCCGCCCCAGGCACTGGTCCACAACAATCTAGCTTTTGTCGAAGTCGCTTAAGTGGATTTCCGTATCTGCACTACTTATCGTCCCTAGAATGGTTCCCCATTCGTCTCTGCTCCGCTCATCTACTTCTCTTTACCGCTTGACGTGCCCTCAGGCCCACCAGGCAGCTTACAACCTTGCGGTGGACAGTGGTCATAATGTTTTGGCTCAGTGTATATAGGCTTTTCTTTATTTTTACGTAAGTTATGCAACCCATAGCAAATTACTCTATTTTAGATGTACGCTATGTGAGCAAAAGTATCCGGACGCCCTCAAAAACATGCGGTTTTCATATTAGGTGCATTGTGCTGCCACCTACTGCCAGGTACTCCATATCAGCGACCTCAGTAGACATCGTGAGGCAGCAGAATGGAGCGCTCCGCGGTACTCACGGACTTCGAGTGTGGTCAGGTGATTGGGTGTCCCTTGTGTCACACGTCTGTACGCGAGATTGCGACACTCCCTGAAACATCCCTAGGTCCATTTCAGATGTGATAGTAAAGTGGAAACGTGAAGGGCCACGTACTGCACAAAACCGTACAGGGCAATCTCATCTGTTGACTGACAGAGACCGCCGACAGTATGACAGTTAGGTGGGAGGTGAGGAAACTTGGATTTCATGGTCGAGAGGTTACTCATCAGCCACACATCACGCCAATAAATGCCAAAGGACACCTCACTTTATGTAAGGATCGTAAACAATGGAAGATTGAACAGTGGTAAAACGTTGAGGAGTGACGAATCACGGTACAAAATGTGTCGATCCGATGGGAGGGTATTGGTATGGGTATGGCGAATGCTCGTTGAACGTCATCTGCCAGCGTGAGTAGTGCCAACAGTAAAATTCGGAGGCGACTGTGTTATGGTGTGGTCGTGTTTTTCATGGAGGGGGCTTGCACCTTTTGTTGTTTTGGGCGGCACTATCACAGCAGAGGCCTACATTGATGTTTTAACCACCTTCTTGCTTCCCGCTGTTGAAGAGCAATTCGGGGATGGCGATTGCATCTTTCAACACGATCGAGCACCTGTTCATAACGCACGGCCTGTGGCGGAGTGGTTACACGACAATAACATCCCTGTAACGGACTGGCCTGCACAGAGTCCTGACCTGAATCCTACAGAACACCTTTGGGATGTTTTGGAACGCCGACTTCGTGCCGGGCCTCACCGAACGACATCGATATCTCCCCTCAGTGCAGCACTCCGTGAAGAATGGGCTGCCATTCCCCAAGAAACCTTCCAGCACCTTATTGCACGTATGCCTGCGACAGTGGAAGTTATCATCAAGGCTAACGGTGGGCCAACACCATATTGAATTCCAGCATTACCTATGGAGGGCGCCAAGAACTTTTAAGTCATTTTCAGCCAGGTGTCCGGATACTTTTGATGACATAGTGTACCTTGTACATTAAATGATTCTTCTGTGGTTACTCTGTATCAAACTTCCACAATGCAAATGTTCTAAAATTCATCAAAGTGTATCACTGTTGTAATGGTTTCTTGGCAGACCCGGTAAGTCGTAAGATGTGTAGACTTTGAAAGTTTACGTCCTATGGAAGTTTCATGGTACACCTCGTAGTGTGCGCTGGGTGAGACTGTCAAACGTTTCGTTACGTATACGTGTTGTACAGTGTAGCAAGGAAATCAGCTCGAAGGCTGCATGAATACTGCAGAGCAGGTGCAACGGCTGGCCTGCGAGCAGCGGTTGTCAGCACTGTGCGACTCTCGCGCTCGTGACGGTGCACTGACTGGGGCGATCACAGCAGTTCTGAGACCTCCCCTCTCCGTTCATAAATAATTATTTCCCCGAGTGAGGTTCCGCGCCGTGCCTGGGTAAAGGCGAGGGGCCCCGACGCGTCTGTTCGCGTGGCGTTTGTTCCCGTCTCTCTGCCCCACCCCCTCCCCCTTTCCCCAAACCCCTGCTTCGACGTCACGTCTCGTGACGTGGCGAATTTTCCGGCCCGGCGTGCACCTCTGGTGTCCCCGGCGCGTGCGACTCAGTATAATAGCCGTGCGAGCCCGCGCACGTGCCGACTCCACCCCTGTGGACGGGTTCGCGGTCGTGTCGGGCCGTCCGCAAATACTGAGCGGTACAGCACGGCGGCGTTTAGGTGACCTCGGTTTGGCACCCCTGCGATAAACACTGTCGTTCACTTCTACTCACCGAGATACTATGTAAATATCGATTACTGAAGCAAAGTCGATAGCGACAGCTAGCAACAGACTTTTTGACCGAAACCTAAACTGGAATCACGTAAATTCTATTTTTTTAAAAATAAGGCTTGTTTACAACATCAGCAGACTTCTCATTGTTTTCCGAGTCGATACATACCACACAAACCTTTTGAAACTGCGTTTTAGAATTTCTATAAGAAATCCGTAATTCGAATGTTGAAACCGTACTCCCATATTTTGCTACCATGAATTGAGGATCTATACCAACTAAAGATAGCTACACCATAATAGGTTTTATGTGAACCCTGCTTATCTGCATCACATATTACTAAGCGAAGCAGTGACGCAATATTAAAATTCAATTAAACTGTTGTATTCAAAAGCGACAATCGTTCAACTAATGGTGGAACACAAAAGGTCATTAATTATATTACACATAAAAATGTAATACAAACATATCAGCTGAATTAATAATAACAAAATATTAATCATAATATTTAATTCTCCATAACCACAGAAATAATACGGACTCGCTTAATCTAAGACCAGGTTTGGAATAGCACAAAAATTCCTTTAAAATGAACTATTTTACACATCATTTCACAGTCATGTCAAATTTCGTACGAATTACTCTTATTTTATATTGGTAAGATGGCAGAACGGATTATGGAAAGAATAGTGGAATCGAGTATGATTGATACCGTATTAGCCGCCCGGTGTGGCCGTGCGGTTCTAGGCGCTTCAGTCTGGAAACGCGTGACCGCTAACGCGTGACCGCTACGGTCGCAGGTTCGAATCCTGCTTCGGGCATGGATGTGTGTGATGTCCTTAGGTTGGTTAGGTTTAAGTAGTTCTAAGTTCTAGGGGACTGATGACCACAGATGTTAAGTCCCATACTGCTCAGAGCCATTTGAACATTTGATACCATATTAATATACATTCCGACCAATTTAACCTCTAAAGGAAAAACTGTTTTGATTTAATGTGAATATAAATTCGAAAGCTACCGCTATTTTGGCAGCTTAATGCCACTGTACATTTATGCTTAGTTTTTCTGACCTCACATCACTTAAACTTTTGTGATGAGAGACACGTCTAATAAATACAATTTTTAGAGACGCTAGAAGTCAGTTCAGAGTGGGTTGGTATTGAGGTAAGTCGGTGGGACTTAAATACTTTTACTTCTGTTAATACGTTCCAAAAGTAGGTTGGCATCGCTGGAAAAACTTGGTCGATGGCTGTTATTACTGTGACGTTCTGCTGTGATCTGTGTTTACGATATAAATATTGTGGTATGAATTCACCGTTTTGAGTTATCAGTATTTACATAGTACGAGTGATCTTTGGGACCAGACTCCCAGAATGGACTGCAACCAGTTTAACTCATCGTTTTGTAACGTCCCCTTTTACATAACAGGCTTTTGCAAAAATATTTTGGCCGTGTCCGCGTGGGCCTAACTGAAAGTAAAATTTGACAAAGCTATCGTTTCCGAACGAAAATGTAACACCGATTAGTGAGGGAGAGGTTTGCAAGTACCTCTCCTCACATTAACTTCGCACGCAGCTCACGCGTCCGATCACATCATGATCCGCAGCCAAGTAAATGGCTCTGAGCACTATGGGATTTAACTTCTGGGGTCGTCAGTCCCCCTAGAACTTAGAACTACTTAAACCTAACTAACGTACGGACGTCACACACATCCATGCCCGAGGCAGGATTCGAACCTGCGACCGTAGCGGTCACGCCGCAGCCAAGTGCTCGTGTGTTCTGTCGTCACTCAACTCGCGTCCAGAGACGCTGCTGCACAGTGCCTGTTTACTCCTTGCTACATGTCCGTCACACTTCGGTAACCAGCACTGACGCTATATAACTTAGTTATTTGGTTGGCTCTGAGCACTATGGGACTTAACATCTGTGGTCATCAGTCCCCTAGAACTTAGAACTACTTAAACCTAACTAACCTAAGGACATCACACACATCCATGCCCGAGGCAGGATTCGAACCTGCGACCGTAGCAGTCGCGCGGTTCCGGACTGCGCGCCTAGAACCGCTAGACCACCGCGGCCGGCGACTTAGTTATTTACACTATTATTTACACAGCTCATGAACACTCTATACACGTACAAATATCTTTTACGGTGTACAAGAAAATCGAAATACAATATTTATAGTATATAAAGGGAAAAAAATTAAATATGTACTTTAAAGTGTTACAGTTTGTTACTCACGATACCCGTAAGCTGGATTTGTGGCGTCTTTGAAATGGGCCTCGTAATTTTATTTTTTTGATGTTATTTTGTCCATGTTGGATCTTGTGAATTCCACAGCCGTTAGTGATAATTGGTAGCTGGTTGCGTCGTTCACCAACTTTAATTTTTTTATCGTCCTCAAGCGTAAAAAGCGTCACATGTCAAATCCGAATCAGGTGTTCTCTTATTGTAATGATTCGCAACACTAAAGAGAGTTCAGTAGTGCCAATCCCTAACGGGACGCAAGATGGAGATTCAGCACCACCAACTGCTTCGCAGGTACCTTCTCCGCATACATAGTCAAAACGATCAAAACGGACAGCACGCACCATGCGGAACGCTGGAGCATAGGTATTGTAGTAGTAGCAGCAGCAGCAGCAGCAGTAGTAGTAGTATAAATTGTTGTCGTTGTCGTTGTTGTTGTAGTAGTTTTGTACTATAACGGAGAATGATAGCAATTCATCGTAAAGTCAAGGTCCTTAGAGATAGATGTGTACCTCAGTTCTCAGAGAATAGCGAAAAAAAAAGTAAACTCAACTTTCATTCTGCCCCATTAAACAGATTGACGTATCGGTGCAGGATCAGTTTGAAGAAAATCATAATGCATTGTAGACGCCGACTAGTTACTAGTTACCCAGAGATATTCGTCATGAAATCTCAAAATTATTCCGTTATAAACCGCGAAAATAACATGATTTATTTCTCCTCTGTCCTCACGTAGATCTCGCTAGGCCTATGCTCTTGAGAGAAATGTGCTTCTGTTTCCATTTAAGGAATCATCCTGGCATTTGCTTAGATAGCTTTACGGGAAGGAAAGTTAAATTCGGATGATCCAGCTGGAAATAGAATTCCGTTCCTTCCGAATACGAGCCCATGGCTGCGAGGCGGCGATCGAAATCTTTCTCTGGCTTAAGACAAAGCTTTTATGAATGTGTAAGCGTAATGTACATTCACATCTGGTGGATTTGAGGTTGCTGACAACAGTTTAGTTGTTGCCTAGATGATTAGCATTGCCATTTCAGCCTAGTTTCCAGCGGTATTTTGAAGTTTTGTACACCATATGCGTGCTTGAAGATACGACTGTGGGGGGGGGGGGGGGGGGGGCGAAGTGTAGTGTAGTGTTTACATTGCTGATGACAGAGAGGCGATAGGAGCGATTCTTGTATCCCGACACCGGCACGTGCGTGTCACGCCCTTGTGTAAAAAATGAACAGAGAGAAAGCCTGTGCCTTTGACGCCATATGATGAATCACCATCTTGAATGCTAACAGTGCCTCTCAAACGTCGTGTGTGACGCCACTGATCCGGTGACTGGTCGCACTGGTGATAATTTGTAGCTGATTCTTGTGACCAATGCCAAACGAATGGGGAACCCAGAAGGCCAGGCTGAATAGCCTAAGGAGACAGGAACGCAGACACCCCAACTAGTAGTATATCAACTACAGTGACGATCCAAAAGTTCGTGTGAAGAGTGTGGTAAGCTCCAGAGGCATGAAACAACTAAGACCTTCGCATAACTAAGGCACTATTTGTGGCGGCGGATTACTGCGCGACTGTTTATCGATCTGGAATAGTCTCATTAGTGTGTTACCAGTTTCAGCAGCTTTCCCTGTAAACTCAATGGCAGCGGGTGAACAATTTACCACAAGCGTGTTCTTGCACCCGCCGGAAAATGTCGTGTACGAGAGCTGAATGAGAATGGTGCTACCTAATTCGTGCAAACCACAAATGTGTTCATTTAGTGGTGGTCGTCTTCAAGGTAGAACTCATCTGAGTATACGTTCGTCTGCATCCGTTCGTCCCATTCAGTACATATCGTCATGTTGTTTTCCACTATCGGCTGATCCCGGCGGAGGTTCGAATCCTGCCTCGGGAATGGATGTGTGTGATGTCCTTAGGTTAGTTAGGTTTAAGTAGTTCTAAGTTCTAGGGGACTGATGACCTCAGATGTTAAGTCCCATAGTGCTCAGAGCCATTTGAATCATTTTTTATCCCCGCAAAGACACAAATACAAAGATTTCCATCTCTACGAAACATTATTCTCAAGCTGTCAGTGTGAGGCATCCATGCATGAACGCTATTGGCAGCTAAAAATTAACTGGTAATTTACTTAAACTCACGGATTAGATGCTGCGTTGATTTCAGTTTGTATGTCGTGCCGATTATGCAGATATCAGTAAATCCCGCAAACCCTGTTCTTTCAAGGATCGAACTCGTATGTGTAAAACATCTTCATAAGTTAGACTGCTTTACAATTGAGTTAATGTGTTAAATATGTGACGTCAAGCATGTAATAGAGAAGAAGTTTAGAAAAGGTTTGAAATTATATCTGAACTTTGCCGGAAGCCGGCAACTGCTTTAATTACCAAACACTGGCTGACCTTAGTCTGGGTTATTTGCGCTCCGTTTCAGATAACGGTAGTTTCTGACGCACCTCAGTATTTGTGATAACGTATCTGTTGAACTAGGCGTGTTGTACAATGACACAGTTTTGCAGATACATTCAGTGGTATGTATGGATACCGTCTGCAAAACGTGTTGCGCATAGACTTAATAGTAAAGGAGTAATAAATTAAGACGTCATACCTGATGTTGAAGTTTTACTGTATGAACATCGAAAATTAAGTAAGCGATAAGCTTATTTTCTTTTCGTCATTTTGTAAGAGGTTTGTTGGAAGCAGCTAAGTGCTCTCATCTTCGAAAACAAACATAATCTGGGTAAATTGCATGTCATAAGTCACACACAATTTCTAACTGTAATACTAGTCCTATTTTTTTAAAACTTGTAACAAGATTGTATCTCTCAATGCGTCGATTACGACAACATTTAAAATTTTTAAGTTCGGTCAATAATTATAAGAAATATTGAAAATCAAATTTTTATTGCCCCTGGATACCATTAGATGGGCAACCAACAACTCGGACCACGCACCATGAACCGGCTTAGCCTTTTAGTGGTGTAGATTTTGCATATTCTTAAAAAATCTCGCACAACAATTTGACAAATTATATTAGTAATAAAGACTTCTTTCCCGTTCTTCCAGTAATTTGAAATTTACAATGTGTATATACTGTCTCTCGAACCCACAGTACTTATAATAGTGCCGACTGATTCTTTATCTGTTTCAAGAACACCTACAACGCTCCGACAAGGCTGTTAACAGTTGAATCACACACGCAGGTTCAACACTACGGGATTAAATCACTAGCACCTGCAGTGCGAATACAGTCTCCGCATATCTTGACCAGCTTCGATGCAAGCTAATTGTGAGCATCAAGAGACTTGCGTCACTTCCAAGGCGAAATCTGTGGTGGTGCAAGGTCCCTGCAGCCACGGCCCGCGCGAGTTCTGCCGTGGGGCCGGCGTCGGTTAATGAGAGGCGAGAGCGTCGCGTACCGCGGCGTGAAGAGCGCCGGACGCCACAAAAAAACGCGCTCCAGTAAAAACCGTTTATTTGAGGGCGGCGGCGGCAGGGCTCGCCAGGCGTTCTGTATAATGGGCTGTGGGCCAGTGCCTGGTCTCATTTACACAGCCATCTCAACACGGTTTTACAGCTGTATTCGTGTTCCTCTGCACAGGCAAAGCCTTTCAATAAAGTCAGGACATTTCACGGCGCTGTAACGCATCTGGATCGTTTATTCACCAAGACAAATTTGGCTGAATCATTTCAGAACTTTCCAAAATTGAAATTAAAAACTCTGCCACATAAAACTGATGTTCAGTGTCATTTTATATTGAAGCGCCAAAGAAACTGTTACACACATGGGTGTTCAAATACAGATATGTAAACAGTCAGAATACGGCGCTGCGGTCGCAACACCTATAAATGCAACAAGTGTCTGGAGCAGTTGTTGGATCGGTTACTGCTGCTACAATGGCTGATTATCAAGATTAAAGTGAATTTGAACGCGGTGTTATAGTCGGCGAACGAGTGATGGGACACAGCGTCTCTGAGGTAGCGATGAAGTGGGGTTTTCCCATACGACCACTTCACGAGTGTACCGTGAACATCAGGTATCCGGTAAAAGATTCGGAGAAAGATCTCGCAAGAACAGGACCAACGACGACTGAAGGGAATCGTTCAACATGATAGAAGTGCAACGCTTCCGCAAATTGCTGCAGATTTCAGTGCTGGGTCATCAACAAGTGTCAGCGTTCGAACCATTCAACGAAACATCATCGCTATGGGCTTTCGGAGCCCAAAGCCCACTCGTGTACCCTTCATGACTGCACGACACAAAGCTCTACGCCTCGTCTAGGCCCGACAACACTGACGTTTGAATGGCTCTGAGCACTATTGGACTTAACATCTATGGTCATCAGTCCCCTAGAACTTAGAACTACTTAAACCTAACTAACCTAAGGACATCACACAACACCCAGTCATCACGAAGCAGAGAAAATCCCTGACCCCGCCGGGAATCGAACCCGGGAACCCGGGCGTGGAAAGCGAGAACGCTACCGCACGACCACGAGCTGCGGGCAACACCGACGTTGGACTGTTGATGAATAGAAACACGTTGTCTGGTCGGACGAGTCTCGTTTCAGATTGTATCGAGCGGATAGATGTGTACGGTTATGGAGACAAACTCATGAATCCATGGATCCTTCATATCAGCACGGAACTGTTGAAGCTGGTGGAGGCTCTGTAATGGTGTGGGGCGTGCGCAGTTTGAGTGATATAGGACCGCTGATACGACTATATACGACTCTGACAGGTTACACGTACGTAAGCATCCTGTCTGATCACCTGCATCCATTCATATCCACTGTGCATTCCGACGAACTTGGGCAATTCCAGCAGGATAATGTGACACCCCACACGTCCAGAATTTCTACATAGTGGCGCCAGGAACACTCTTCTGAGTTTAAACACTTCCGCAGCCCATCAGACTCTCCAGGCATACACATTACTGAGCATATCTGGAATGCCTTGCAACGTGCTATTCAGAAGACATCTCCACCACCTCGCACTCTTACGGATTTATGGATAGCCCTGCAGGATTCATGGTGTCAATTCCCTCCAGCGCTACTTCAGACATTAGCCGAGTCCCTGTCACGTCGTGTTGCGGCACTCCAGCATGCTCGCCGGTATCTTACACGATATTAGCCACTTTCTTTGGCTCTTCAGTGTAGTATGGACTGTTACGCTTTCAAAGCAACCTTTTCATTCGAACCAGGTAATGAGTTATTTGTAAAGAAAACAGTGTCGTCTTCGATTCAGACACGATGTGTGTTTCGTACGAAGACTGTTGTTCTTTTTGCTAAACGTGCCCGATAGTCGTTCTGAAAAATGTCCATTAAAACAAAATAAATAAATAAATAGTGGGAGGATGGCTACTGACTTCGATGGGGTATTCATTTATAAAATCGTGAAATTGTTGGGCCTGACGGTCCATCGCTTATATGACTCTGGAAAAATAAAAACGGGAATGTCACCTGCTGATAGCAGCAGGTAACCGACCAGCAACGCGGTTCCGTACTTGATGACTTCGACGCGCGTTACTACCTGTCTATCTAGTAATAGCTGCGACTTTGCCTCACATTCTAAACATTTTTTATGGTAGCCAACTGCCATATCATATCTTATTCTTATCTTTTATTAACCAGCTTGTAGACTCCCTGTCACGTCGTGTTGCAGCACTCCTGCATGCTCGCGGGGGCCTTACACGGTATTAGGCAGCTGTAGCAATTTCTTTGGGTCCTCAGTGTATTAGGACCGTTTTGATGCACTGTCGTGTGTACATAGCATTTGCATCTAATAAGACGATGCCAACTACAATTGTGAACTCACGCAATTCATTTGCAATACAGACGGAGTGTTTCTAGGTTACCGATTGCTATTTGGTTTGAACTGAGCTTGTGGCAGTGACATCGAGCAGAAATATTATTGTGAGTACCTAAGAGATGGTTGAAAAGAAGCGTAAGCAGCTATGGAAAAAAAGAATTTACAAAAAAAAAGCACCACGCTGCGTTGGAAAATGTACGAATTTGTGTGTTGGTCAATGCCTACATCCACATTCAGCAAACCAATGCGAGTTGTATGGCATAGGGTTGTCTGATTAGCGGAAATAAGTATAAATGGGAGACCACAAACTTCGAAATTAAAAAACGTCGAGGAAGGGCCCAGTAGTGCCGCGTAACAACATTTCGCATCTTGTCCTCCATGGAGAAGAACGCGTACGAATACTTGGGCAAAGGAGTACTGTGTACTGTGAAGAGCGAAAACACTGTGCGGGAATTATCGCTCTCGTTTTAACTCTGTGTTGGAATCGGCTGACCCTAACATTTAGATGTTCGTGACGATCTTGAGAAGAGTACAAATAGATTATTACATTCGGCTTAATAGTGCCACTTCCGCTCCATATCAAAAACTGACACGAAAACAAAAGAAAGTGAAATATTCATTCAGGAGAAAATTATGCAATGGAAAAATCGTTAAATGGACAGACTAAACTTTTTGAAGTATTTTTGTACGAAGTTTAAATGTTACCATTAGCTTAAAATATATACCGAATAAAAGTACTTGCAGTTTATGTTCATTATTACATACTTTCTTTTCTTTCAAAACTCTTTCGTTTTCCCTCAGTTACGATATTAAAGATAATAAAATACGCTTTTATAAATTTTTCGTAAACGAGCAATAGTAGTACTTTTCAGCTTAACATTGCTGCACTTTTACAATAAGTCTTACTGATGACTTGTAAGGAGTATCCGTGAGAAACTGACAGCTCCGCAGCTACTTGCCCAGTTCGGGTACTGGCATTAAGGGCCGATCTGGGCAAGTTGCGGAGTTCGGATTCTGAGCAGGTGGAAGTTGTGGACTTTTTGTGAGCCTGTATAAACTGTGGATTAGTACTGAAGGTATTATGAAGGAATTTATTAGTTTTATTTATTTTATACCTCTTTGTGCAGTTTAGTGGATGTGTGGGCAAGCGTCAATTTATAAAAGCCACTGCTTTGGGGCTCAATCATCATTTAATACCAATTTTTTAAATGATAGTTAACATAACTATATGTCAGTGCTTCGAGTAGCTAAAATACGAGGCTCAGATTCCATCTTAAATTACATGATGCCCTATAACCGTTGGATGAATTGGATCTCACCTAGGAAAGAGGCAAGGACATATCACCTCCAATAGGTCAATGCCTAATGTAATGTAATGTAGAAAAGGGTACTCTTCGAGCTGATGACAATTGGTCTTTATTTTTACCTGTAGTTTAATACAATGGAGGCTCTGCGTTTACTCATATTAAACAATCTGAGAAGTCTGTGTGGCGAACGTCGTGTATAGGTCACGTGCAAGCTTATGCAATAATATCTGCGTCGAAGTAAACTACTGTTGTGTTTCACAGCTACGGTGTAGAAATATGCGACATTAACGAGACCTTTCTTTTATCAGTTCTAATATGAAAAACGTATGTATTTGACTGGAGGTGACATCTATACATACGCTGATTTGAGTTTACGTATGCTGCGTCGTGATCCACTACGTACACCTGTATTATGCATAGGTGTTATTGCCACTACGATTACTGAATTGCCAGCCGCTATGACCGAGCAGTTCTAGGCGCTTCAGTCCGGAACCGCGCCACTGTTACAGTCGCAGGTTCGAACCTGCCACGGGCATGGATGGGTGTGATGTTCTTTGGTTAGTTAGGTTTAGGTAGTTCTAAGTCTAGGGGACTGATGACCTCAGATGTTAAGTCCCATAGTGCTCAGAGCCATTTGAACCATTTTTTGATTACTGATTTAGGTGACGGCTCTCTCTCGTACTGATGAAACATGGAGAAAGGAACGAGAACTGGAGTTTGACGTCTAGTCAGTAACGACGTCATTAAAGAACCGACATTAGCTCGGCTGAACAAGGATAGGAGGACGTCGGTGTGGCTATATTGAGGGAAACAAACGGAATGGTGTGGGGAAGCCATGGAAAACCTCAAACAGGATGGTGGACGGCAGGGGCTTGAATACCGTTCCTCCCACATGCGAGTCCAGCCTAATAACCACTTTTCTACATCACTCATGAGACAAAGAAACTATTACAGATTAGACGGGACCAGACGGTTAAGTCAGATCAGTGCGGTTTTGTAACTTGTTGAATTTACTCTGAAAACGTTTTCAGTTTTACGCTGGCCACGCAAGTGATATAATGGAAGTGGTATAACTGCAAAGAAGAAATAGAAATGTGTATTATGACAGCAAGTTATCGCGGTGGCTGCAGAGTGAAGTCACAAACTGTTAGTAACTGAACGATTACAGTAATGCTGTTGCAATGGCATTCGCAAAATTCACTTACGGAAATCGAAAAAGAATTCGTGGTGGTTCAGCTGCAAGTATGCAAATTCAATTCTCTCAGCGTTTGAGTTGGAAAACGGACGGAAACTCAATTTCGCTCATCTGATTACAGCTCAAATATGTCCTTGAGTGAAGGCACCGACGTACTGGTCGATTGTTAGCGGTAAACAGATTCTGCGCGTTTATACAGCACCGATGACTCAATGTCGATGTTAAAACACAGTGTTTAAATCGTTGGAAGTCTGGTACAGGACAAGATGCTCGATTTTAAAAGGAGTAGATTACAAACCACCTCCGGTTATAACAATGTACATTCCTGACGTAGAAAGAAGCATTAAGTGATTTAGGTTTTCCGTGAATTAGTCAAATTATTGGCTTAAATACTTGTGTGGTTGCTATCAAATAGCTTTATCTTCCCCATCCCCTTTCCATTACCTATTATTATTCCAGAAATAATCTCTCACTTTGGAGGACAGAGTGCAGTGTTTGAAACTTTTTCTGATTAAAACTGTCAAACATAGAACCTCCCCATTCGCGTCAAACAATCTTAGTAACAGAGCTATCTACGAACGACGCACCATTCACCCAAAAACACATTTAGTTCTTCGTACGTATTAAATTCTTAGAAACCTCTTAGTCGCAGACAAATTTATTTATTTGTGACACGTTCGATCATTTTTACAAAACTGTGGCGGTAAAAGACAACACAAAAGTCATAAATAGAACATGCTAGGATATATGACAAAGAAAAGAATCTAGTAGTAAAAGAACTAAACCCCCATTGTTGAAGAGAAAGTACTTACAAAATTATCAAAAATGCTCACACTACTAGACAGTACAAGTAAAACATAGACTCTCTTGTGAGATGCAATTTCAAAAACTGTTAATCACGAGATGCCAGACAGCGTGGATACAAAAGACCGAAAACATGACATATCGACGTAATAAAGTTAACGGTTTGTTTTGGACTTTTCATTCATGAACCAATAACTATGCAACTCAATATTTTATTTAATTCGCTGTGAGATTACAATATTTTATTGTACCATGTAAGTGATTGGTTGTACAGGTTCATGTACATGCTAGATTCCTTACAAAAAGATTCCTCCTGACTTCTTTCCGTCCACCTCCCCCCCTTCCCCCCACACACACTTCCCTCTGCCTTCCTACTCCTTATCTCCCCCTCTTCCCACCCAATCGTTAGTCATCACGATACAATTCCATTTTTAGCTGGTTTACGGTAGGATATATCTGTCAGCATATGTTTCATCATACGTTCCAGTGGACTATTTGTGTTTCATTGCTTACAGTATCTTCATGTGTGTCCATCATCCGTATAAAGTTTTGTTTTTTTATTTGCGACATAGCTGATTTGTACGTACAAACAGTTAATATTTGCTCATTTACTTGAAATAAATACAATCTTCTTGCAATTTTAGTTCTCGCAGGATGCTGGCCTTGAGTGTATATTACGATATTTGAATGGAGCACTTCGATGTCGTGCTTACAGTATTTTTACACGTTACAGTGTTTGTATACCATAATAAACTTAATTCATGACGAATGTTAGGATGTTTGATAAAAAATGTTGTAACATAACGTATTTTTCCAGGAGACTATTCGCTATCTGTACGATCGACTGGCTGCTAGAATCAGCGCCTGCATTGCCGCTTGTGGAAGCTACACTATATACTAATATAGTTTTTTTTTTAGCATCGGTCGGCACCTGGTACCACAGAACCGATTGTGCTATTGATCTATAAATCTAATCATTTCATGTACTCCATATGCACTGTTGAAACAACAAATCGTGAGTGACTTGGAAATCTCTAAAAGGGTGTACTAATATTTTCCCGACAGTGTTTTCACAAACTGTAAACTTTATTGTGTCGGTATGTCATGTTTTCAGTTTTTTATTCAACGCAGTGCGGCGCCTTCATGAGTTTACCACGCTCACGAGGTTGCTGCCAGCGGTAGTTTGACAGGCGACGTCTCATGGTTAACAGCTTTTGAAATTGCACATAACGTGTCCATCTCACATGACAGTCTATGTTTTACTTTTACTGCTTGCTAGTGTGAGCGTTTTTGAACATTCTGTAAGTGCTTGCTTTTCAGCATTGGTTTCGTTCTTGCTGCTACTTGATTTTCTTTGTCATATACCCTGGCATGTTCTATTTATGACACGTGTATTGCTTTGTAGCGCCACAGTTTTCTGAAGATGATGTACCGAAACTCGTCACAATAAATAAATTTGTCCGCGACCAAAATATCTCCAAGAATCTGTTACATGACGAGTCTGAATGGTCGCGTACCGTAAACATTGATGAATTTGTCAGTCCATTTGAAAAAAAAAAAAAAAATAGACTAACCGTACTTCTACTATCCAAACTCCCCGCAAATCTCACTGCACTACAACTCAGTTGTGGAACTCCCTGGAGCACCATTATGTAGTAAGCACATCATTCTAAGCTTCACCAATGGCATGTCTTCCAGGAGTGCACTCAGGGTAGCCAAGAGGAAGTGCAATATGCCTCACCTGTAAGGCGTTGTGGAAGGATGACTGGTTCCACGAGGCGGTCGCCAATAATCCACGCTCACGTATGGAGTCTGAATCGAGGGATTGTTCGCTGCCACCATACCATGGGGATTATCTGTATACAACAAATACGTGTTGTGAGGGGTGTCGATACCCCGCTTCGTAAAGATAGCTCCATCTATGAATGGGATGGATGACAGAATTCCCACGACGGTGGTGGCCTGTGCGATTAACAAGCCATGAAACCTTAGCCGTGAGGCAAGTCCATAGGTAACAGGACCCGTACGAGTTGTAAATGATATGGCTAGTGGCCGCTATCGAGTAGAATATTCCACACGGTCGTCTGGCTTACCTCATGCTGGCTGGTCACATGTCTACTGCTGATACAAGGGTCAATGTCAGAGATCTTTTATCTCTACTTACAAGTGTGTGTACCTCCACTGTAAAGTGTTTACATTCATATATCTAAATGATCTTTTTCAAGCCTTATCCTCTCAGGGAAAGTTTCCTGCTATTTGTACTCATTTAGCAGAATCATCCTGTATGTGCCTCAGTATGTTAACACAGGAAGAACAAATGTCCTAAAGCTTCCTGGCAGACAAACTGTGAACCGGACCGGAACTCAAACGTGGAGCCATTACGTTTCATGGGAAAATCCTCTATCGATTGGGCTATCGAGTCACAACTCATGATCTACCCTCAGTTTTACTTCTGCCAGTACCTCTCTTTTGCTTTCCAAACTCCATGTAAGTTCTCCCGCATACCATGCAGGAGTGGGAGTAACACTCATGGAACAAAGGGCTTAGTCAGAGTCTAGGACATAGTTTCTGGGTATTGTAACACTCCGGTTTATTCTACTTACTTATCCCGCTCGATCGGGATCTGATAGCAGCCCAAATAGATATTAATTAATGTGACCGTGTACCTAATGGGGTTCAAAATGGTTCAAATGGCTCTGAGCACTATGCGACTTAACTTCTGAGGTCATCAGTCGCCTAGAACTTGGAACTAATTAAACCTAAGGACATCACACACATCCATGCCCGAGGCAGGATTCGAACCTGCGACCGTAGCAGTCACGCGGTTCCAGACTGAAGCGCCTTTAAGCGCACGGCCACACCGGCCGGCACCTAATGGGGCTGGCAATCGGATTGGACTGCTACGGAGTTGTTACATTCCATTTTGTCCTCCTCGAATGCTGTAATAATGAAATGTCTGGTGCCAAGAAGAACGACAACACAGCTTCATTAATCAACAACCTATATTCATCACAAAAACACAGGTCAAAGGAGACAGCCACTGCCTTCGTCGTACAGAATTAATAACGGCTAATCTCAGCACAGGCCCTTTCGTTATTCATTATCGTCACACGCAATTTCAATCATTGTAATTCACCACTACAATCTAACACTGCAATCCAACACTGCAATCCAAATGATGCCGGCGCGGTAGACGCGTAATTACAATATCGGCACAAAAATGTCACTGAATCACACTAGTAATTATACTTTTTCACTTTCCCGTATATTTCTAACACAAAGGGGTTAAACCACGGCGATGGCCACTCTCTTTGTCGGTACGGTGTTGCATTCCAGCAACAGACCTCCACCCGGCTCGGCCCGCAGCGCGTACCACACTCTACTCCTATCTCAACACTCGCTCTCGCTCTCGCCACCCGACGCACACTATCGATTGTTTGTCCTGTCGACCTGTGCTGTCGCAAAACTTATAGTAAGGGCCTACGGACCCCTTACAGTATCAACATTTGCTCCACAACGAATTTACAAAAGTAAATCAGAGAGATTGGTGAGAAAAATGAAGTGTTTAATGGACATAGTTATTACAACGTTGTCGTGTTCAAACCAACATATTTGTTTCGCTTGCTTCACCATAGCGCTTGGTTTATCCTGCAAAAAACGCACATTTCCTTGTTGGATGCTGAAGACTGGAGAAGAGAGAGAGAGAGAGAGAGAGAGAGAGAGAGAGAGAGAGAGAGCGCACAAGTTCTCACTTCAGCTAACTACGGGGTTGGCACCCCTGCCTGCTTTTAGCGAGTGCTGGAGCCGTGAGTAGTTTGCAGTGCATACACACCGCTAATGAAGACAGCGCCTCGCGGGCTTCAAACAGCGCCGCGAGGAGCTGCCACCCACAGGAAAATTAATGTCCCAGGGCCAACCGGCATACACAGAGAGCACTCCTCCTGTCTCACCGGCACTGTACCCTCTCCTTCACAATACACGGTGGTGTAACAGTTTTATGACAGTTCTGTGCAGGGGTCCCAGGAGGAAAGACCAGTATTCGGGAATGTGACTGTCCAAGTTAGCAAACCACTAAAGAAATAAGAATGTTTGCGCCCGCGATTGCTTCCTTGCTGAGTTCCTTTCCGCTCCACAGATTATTCGTGAAAATGTCGGGAGAAAATCGTAACAAATGTTTCGTGTTAAAGTGTAATTTAATTGTCAAGCTCTTTAATATAATTGGTGCACAGAACAGTGTAATAAGAATAGATAAATCGTAAGTCAGGACTGTCGCTTTCGGCTGTACGCCCAACGGGCTTTCCGCGGTTTTCTCACTTTCATTTCGACGCTGCCGTAACTCTCAGATTCGCTCGGCACTTTTTAGGCTTTTGCGATTCCTTTTGACGCGGCGTTCCTACTGAGTAGCGTTTTCCATAATTCCGAGCATATTTACGAGGTATCTGAGACGACATCTTTCATTATTTTGTTATTTTCAATTTAATGTCGATATTCACTTACTTTCCAGCGATTGTCTTTATTGTCTCACTGTGTGTCCTACTAGTGCTTCGCAAGCTCCTCACGATGACACCCGACTGAAAGTCCTAGGAAAACGCATTCCACACTACACCAGTTTATAACTTTGCACAAAGTCAATTCGTAATAATCACGCGCATGACCGTTAGACTGGTCCAATGATGTCACAGACGTAACATATACTGCGTAATAAACATGCACAGACATGATTTATCTCCGGCCACTGTGGCCGAGCGGTTCTAATCGCTTCAGTCCGGAACCGCGCTGCTGCTACGGTCGCATGTTCGAATCCTGCTTCGGGCATGGATGTGTATGATGTTCTTAGGTTAGTTAGGTTTAAGTAGTTCTAAGTCTAGGGGACTGATGACCTGAGATGTTAAGTCCCATAGAGCTTAGAGCCATTTGAACATGATCTATCCCTCTTGAACTCAACTATTGTTTGCGCATTATTAGTTTCGCAGTTATTAGCGATTCATATCTGACGGTATTTTGTTACATAATACATAACAAAGTTCGAGCGAATAGACGGTTTCAAATGTTCAAATGTGTGTGAAATTCTATGGGACTCAACCGCTACGGTCATCAGTCCCTAACCTTACACACTATTTAACCTAAAGTATCCTAAGGACAAACACACACACCCATGCCCGAGGGAGGACTCGAACCTCCACCGGGACCAGCCGCACGGTCCATGACTGCAGCGCCTCAGACCGCTCGGCTAATCCTGCGCGGCAGACGACTTCGCATCAAGAAAGTAAACAAGATCTGCTTCAAATGGCTCTGAGCAGTATGGGACTTAACTGATGAGGTCATCAGTCCCCTAGAACTTAGAACTACTTAAACCTAACTAAGCTAAGGACATCACACACATCCACGTCCAAGGCAGGATTCAAACCTGCGACCGTAGAAACAAGATCTGGGTCTGACGTCCGCTGACAACGATGGCACAGTATCACATGGTGGAAGGTTTAGGGACAGCACTCGGCCGTGCCCTTTCTTTAAGGAGTCATTGGGGCATTCAGTTTAATCGAATTATCAAAATCACAGACAACCGGAATCAAGATGGCCAGACTGGTATTTGAACTATCGTCATCCCGAGTTCGAGTCCAGTGTTTTCCATAGTGTCATCTTGCAGGGTAAAAACTTTCTAATAGACATATGCTCATATGTATGCCAAGGCATATCTCTAGAGTTTACCGCACTATAGGCTTTGATGGTCAAGAGTGACTGCATTGGGAAGAACGACAATACTGTTGTGATGGCGACGTCAGTGATTATTCAAGTACTTTATGTAAATTGGTTATTGTCCTGCATAACTGCATAGTTGCAATAATTTCAACAAGAACGACGAAACTGGTAATTTCTTGTTGAAATCTTACTTGATCGTCAGAAGGAATTTTTCACTCTGCAGCGGAGTGTGCGCTGATACGAAACTACCTGGCAGATTAAAACTGTGTGCCGGACAGAGGTTCGAAATCGAGACCTTTTCCTCTACTTGGCAAGTGCTCTACCGACTGAGCTACCCGAACTCGACTCTATCTGTTCTCACTACTTTATTTCCGCCAGCACCTCCTCACGTCCTACCTTCCAGACTTCACGGGAATTCTCCAGCGAAACTAGCGGAAATAGTAGTCCTGGAAGAAAGGATATTGCAGAGACATGACTTAGCTCATCTCTTGCCCGCTAGAAGTAAAGTTCTCGAGTTCGAGGCTCAGTTCGGCACACAAGTTTTGATCTGACATGAAGTTTCGTATGTGACTGTGTCGGTTAATACAACATTTCTGAAACTGCTTACTGGATGAGGAATCGAACCCATATTCTTTACGTTACAGGGCAATGCACTACCAGTTGCACATCCGAGCACAAAACACAAACGTTCATTACAGATTACTCCGCTAAAGACTGTAAACCTGTCATCTGAGGCTGAGTCCGAGGCTCACTTTCCGCTATAACATTTTTCGTAGAAGTACTGATCAAGCAGCGTGGCACGATAGGTTCAGTGAATCTTTATACGTACAGAGAGAACATAGAAGCTTCTAGAAGCTGCAAGTCCGTTAGTGAGCAGTGATCGGTTGAACGTATGTGGTAGCGCGTTGATCACGAAAGGTACAATAGTTGGGTTCCAGTTCCCACCCACAAAAGTTTGTATTAGAGGTGTACCGACTTGTTAGTACCGCGCGCGCAAACCACTCACAGGTGTCTACGCCAGGACCAGAAAATAAATAAAGTAATTAAATTAAATAGTTTACACTATTTGATTAATAAATTTTATCCTGCTGGAATATGCCATTTAGTAGTTCCCACATGAGTCCGCCCTCTCGTTATCGGAGGAAAAAAAAAAAAGTTATCGCTCCAGGGCGAACCACCATCAGATTGCGGCCGCGGGCTGCGATCTGTGGATCTTTGGTTTGTAACGTGTCACTGTTATGCTACGACATATGTTATATTTGTAACGGTTTTAGAGACGGAACATACTTCATGTATACCATTTTTTGTAGTGGAGCGCTGTTACTATTTGCTATCTCTGCTGATCGGTGACACGTTCGTAGGTCCTTTATTTTGAAGGAACGAATAAGGAGACGGAACAAACCACTCTTGCAGCACCGTGGAATGTTTCTCTGAGGCGGTGGAAGCATTTTATTTCACAGAAATAATTTTCGAATCTGCTTAGTTTCTATCGCCGCTGTCGTACTGCTTTGTAATGGCTGCGAAGTGACTAGTCGCTTGTCTTGAATATTAACATTGCTTTCAAACCACCTCCTACCACAATTGCTGGAGACTGTAAAGTCACTGTTCTCCTTGAACACTAGCTAAAACAAGTTGATGCAGTCATGATCAAATAATAATTGTTTCAGTATAGTTCAATATTAGTGCAGAACACTGAACGTAGAAACATACACTATCATATGTCGAATAGAGGATCAAATTTGTTATTCATATTGGCCTTAAAAAATGGTTCAAATGGCTCTGAGCACTATGGGACTTAACATCTGTGGTCATCAGTCCCCTAGAACTTAGAACTACTTAAACCTAACTAACCTAAGGACATTACACACATCCATGCCCGAGGCAGGATTCGAACCTGCGACCGCAGCAGTCGCGCGGTTCCGGACTGAGCGCCTAGAACCGCTAGAAAACCGCGGCCGGCTATTAGCCTTCAACTTTCAATCAAGGCCACTATCCAATGTTTAAAATCAACGCATTTAATGGTGAGACGTAACGCTAAAACAATACCTGCAGTTGAGGAGCTGGTTGCAATTGCGGATTTTCGTAGCAGGAGGCAGAGAACGTCACACTCACCTGAAAAGAAAGCAGAAAAAAATATATAGCTTTTTAGAATCATCAACTACAGAAAAACTCCACCTACTAGAAGTAAAGTGGGAATCACTTAGGAGAAGAATGGAAAATAAGTAGCTGATTTCGTTTCAGTTGAGGATCTGACTCAGAGCTAAATGTGAAATTGCCTCCACCGGTCATAAAACAGGTAGTCTTATCTCTATGAGTGTGGTTTTCCGAACTACAGTAGAGTTTTCTGTGCAGTGAGTGGTTACAAAGCAACAACCCATTTCTTATGGAGTACAATTCAACGTTGCCTCAACGATTTCACATAGTACGAGGCCTTATATTACTGTTTCATAATTGTTGCAAGGTTCAGTTATTTTTGTAATAAGAGTTTATTTAAGTCGAGCGATTAAATTACGGGAAAATTCTCTAATTTGAAATGAATTACATAAAACAAAATAAAAAAGATGTTGTTAAATGTGCTCGGTGCAATCGTCTCGTTAATTCTTTATGAAAATCGAACTTTCGACATTATCTACCGTTGTCTTTGTCAGGAATGCAAATAGTAGCCGAGTAAGCAACGAAATCACACAGATTTACGTGGCTAACAAGTAGTACCCCTTGCGACCAGAGATTACATTCCCGCCAGTGACGAAAGGTCGTTCGCAGCGTCTTTGTTTTCATTACGAAGTGTTCCTGAAGAAGCCAATGGCAGATGTTGTTGAAAGGTTGGATTTTGGTAAGGAATTACCGCGACAAGTTCCCCGAGAAAACTTAATACAACAAATTAGACGCGGAAGTCTTTGTGATCATAACAGTAACCTCTTAATGGCATTGCACAGTCTCATTTGGTATTTTTGTCGTTGTTTATCATTACACAATACTCAATTCGAGTCAGTCCAAGCATCTTCACCCTGTCTGTCGAGTATCCCAAGAAATTCACTCTTGACAGTACGTGATGAGATTTATGAACGAAGATTATGCACGTCTCCAGTGACTGAACGTACTTAAGTGTCTATTACATCTAGTATTTATAGTGTTATCCCGCTTGTTTCATGTAGATATGATAGACGTATGGAATGGTAATTTCACAGATGCCCTGTGAAACCCACTATGTTAAAATTCGAAAAAAGTTAAATTCCCATGTTCCCTCTCACAAGGGAACCTCCCCATCGCACCCCCCTCAGATTTAGTTACAAGTTGGCACAGTGGATAGGCCTTGAAAAACTGAACACAGATCAACCGAGAAAACCGGAAGAAGTTGTGTGGAACCATGAAAAAAATAATCAAAATATACAAACTGAGTAGTCTATGTGCAAGATATGCAACATCCAGTAGAATGTGAGGACAGGAGCGCCGTGGTTCCGTGATTAGCGTGAGCAGCTGCGGAACGAGAGGTCCTGGGTTCAATTCTTCCCTCGAGTGAAAAATTTAATTTTTTATTTTCAGACAATTATCATAGTTCAGGCACTCACACATAATCAACTTCGCTCTCCAAAATTCCATGACATGTTCAGATTTGCTTGGACATATGCAGGGTTTGACGGTCTACACACGGAAAAATTTGAAAACGTTAAAAACATATGTTTTGACAGAGCACAGGGAAAACTGTGCGACTGTGAAACTGTTGCATTCATTTGTTGCAGTTTATGTGACAAACATTTCTGTTTTCATCACTTTTTTGGGAGTGATTATGAATCCACAAGAAAACCTAAATCGGGCAAGGTAGAAGAATCTTTTTTCCCATTCGCCAAGGGTAAAAGTTAGGTGGGTCGACAACATATTCCTGTGATGTGACGCACATGCCGTCACCAGTGTCGTATAGAATATATCATACGTGTTTTCCTGTGGAGGAATCGGTTGACCTATGACCTTGCGATCAAATGTTCTCGGTTCCCATTGGAGAGGGACGTCCTTTCGTCTACTAATCGCACGGTTTTGTGGTGCGGTCGCAAAACACAGACACTAAACTTATTACAGTGGACAGAGACGTCAATGAACGAACGGACATATTATAACTTTGCGAAAATAAAGAAAGTAAACTTTTCACTCGAGGGAAGACTTGAACCAACGACCTCTCGTTCTGCAGCTGCTCACGCTAACCACGGGACCACGGCGCTCCTGAGCTCACACTTTCCTTGATATTGCCTATCTTGCACATGGACTACTCAGTTTGTATATTTTGCTTATTTTTTTCGTAGTTCCATACAACTTCTTCCTGTTTTCTCGGTTGATCTGTGTTCAGTTTTTCAAAGCCTATCCACTGTGCCAACTTATAACTAAATCTGAGGGGGGGTGCGATGGGGAGGTTCCCTTATCAGATGCACGCAAACTTTGCAGAACACTTTCTCACATTTTCACACAGAATTTACTCTACATGCAGACAGACTGGGCACACTGCTTCTGTCCTAGGGGGTGAATAGGAGACTAAGGATCTTAGTTGTTTGATCTCCTTAAACGCTTACTCAGCACCACCGCTTTCACAGTACTGGGCAGCTCATTTGTTATGCTGTAATGGATATTCGTCTTCCACTTTTCGGTGTCATTATATAGCACTTGACTTAGGTGATCGTAAATGGTAACAAGGTAAATTCAAAAGATGACTTTCCTATGTTAGATGTTGTTGTTGTTGTTGTTGTGGTGTTCAGTCCTGAGACTGGTTTGGTGCACCTCTCCATCCTACTCTATCCTGTGCAAGCTTCTTCATCTCCCAGTACCTACTGCAGCCTACATCCTTCTGATTCTACATCTACATCTACATTGATACTCCGCAAGCCACCCAACGGTGTGTGGCGGAGGGCACTTTACGTGCCACTGTCATTACCTCCCTTTCCTGTTCCAGTCGCGTATGGTTCGCGGGAAGAACGACTGTCTGAAAGCCTCCGTGCGCGCTCTAATCTCTCTAATTTTACATTCGTGATCTCCTCGGGAAGTATAAGTAGGGGGAAGCAATATATTCGATACCTCATCCAGAAACGCACCCTCTCGAAACCTGGCGAGCAAGCTACACCGCGATGCAGAGCGCCTCTCTTGCAGAGTCTGCCACTTGAGTTTATTAAACATCTCCGTAACGCTATCACGGTTACCAAATAACCCTGTGACGAAACGCGCCGCTCTTCTTTGGATCTTCTCTATCTCCTCCGTCAACCCGACCTGGTACGGATCCCACACTGATGAGCAATACTCAAGTATAGGTCGAACGAGTGTTTTGTAAGCCACCTCCTTTGTTGATGGACTACATTTTCTAAGCACTCTCCCAATGAATCTCAACCTGGTACCCGCCTTACCAACAATTAGTTTTATATGATCATTCCACTTCAAATCGTTCCGTACGCATACTCCCAGATATTTTACAGAAGTAACTGCTACCAGTGTTTGTTCCGCTATCATATAATCATACAATAAAGGATCCTTCTTTCTATGTATTCGCAATACATTACATTTGTCTATGTTAAGGGTCAGTTGCCACTCCCTGCACCAAGTGCCTATCCGCTGCAGATCTTCCTGTATTTCGCTACAATTTTCTAATGCAGCAACTTCTCTGTATACTACAGCATCATCCGCGAAAAGCCGCATGGAACTTCCGACACTATCTACTAAGTCATTTATATATATTGTGAAAAGCAATGGTCCCATAACACTCCCCTGTGGGACGCCAGAGGTTACTTTAACGTCTGTAGACGTCTCTCCATTGATAACAACATGCTGTGTTCTGTTTGCTAAAAACTCTTCAATCCAGCCACACAGCTGGTCTGATATTCCGTAGGCTCTTACTTTGTTTATCAGGCGACAGTGCGGAACTGTATCGAACGCCTTCCGGAAGTCAAGAAAAATAGCATCTACCTGGGAGCCTGTATCTAATATTTTCTGGGTCTCATGAACAAATAAGGCGAGTTGGGTCTCACACGATCGCTGTTTCCGGAATCCATGTTGATTCCTACATAGTAGATTCTGGGTTTCCAGAAATGACATGATACGCGACCAAAAAACATGTTCTAAAATTCTACAAGAGATCGACGTAAGAGATATAGGTCTATAGTTTTGCGCATCTGCTCGACGACCCTTCTTGAAGACTGGGACTATCTGTGCTCTTTTCCAATCATTTGGAACCCTCCGTTCCTCTAGAGACTTGCGGTACACGGCTGTTAGAAGGGGGGCAAGTTCTTTCGCGTACTCTGTGTAGAATCGAATTGGTATCCCGTCAGGTCCAGTGGACTTTCCTCTATTGAGTGATTCCAGTTGCTTTTCTATTCCTTGGACACTTATTTCGATGTCAGCCATTTTTTCGTTTGTGCGAGGATTTAGAGAAGGAACTGCAGTGCGGTCTTCCTCTGTGAAACAGCTTTGGAAAAAGGTGTTTAGTATTTCGGTTTTCGCGTGTCATCCTCTGTTTCAATGCCATCATCATCCCGTAGTGTCTGGATATGCTGTTTCGAGCCACTTACTGATTTAACGTAAGACCAGAACTTCCTAGGATTTTCTGTCAAGTCGGTACATAGAATTTTACTTTCGAATTCAATGAACGCTTCACGCATAGCCCTCCTTACGCTAACTTTGACATCATTTAGCTTCTGTTTGTCTGAGAGGTTTTGGCTGCGTTTAAACTTGGAGTGGAGCTCTCTTTGCTTTCGCAGTAGTTTCCTAACTTTGTTGTTGTACCACGGTGGGTTTTTCCCGTCCCTCACAGTTTTACTCGGCACGTACCTGTCTAAAACGCATTTTACGATTGCCTTGAACTTTTTCCATAAACACTCAACATTGTCAGTGTCGGAACAGAAATTTTCGTTTTGATCTGTTAGGTAGTCTGAAATCTGCCTTCTATTACTCTTGCTAAACAGATAAACCTTCCTCCCTTTTTTTATATTCCTATTAACTTCCATATTCAGGGATGCTGCAACGGCCTTATGATCACTGATTCCCTGTTCTGTACATACAGATTCGAAAAGTTCGGGTCTGTTTGTTATCAGTAGGTCCAAGATGTTATCTCCACGAGTCGGTTCTCTGTTTAATTGCTCGAGGTAATTTTCGGATAGTGCACTCAGTATAATGTCACTCGATGCTCTGTCCCTACCACCCGTCCTAAACATCTGAGTGTCCCAGTCTATATCTGGTAAATTGAAATCTCCACCTAAGACTATAACATGCTGAGAAAATTTATGTGAAATGTATTCCAAATTTTCTCTCAGTTGTTCTGCCACTAATGCTGCTGAGTCGGGAGGTCGGTAAAAGGAGCCAATTATTAACCTAGTTCGGTTGTTTAGTGTAACCTCCACCCATAATAATTCACAGGAACTATCCACTTCTACTTCACTACAGGATAAACTACTACTAACAGCGATGAACACTCCACCACCGGTTGCATGCAATCTATCCTTTCTAAACACCGTGTGTACCTTTGTAAAAATTTCGGCAGAATTTATCTCTGGCTTACGCCAGCTTTCTGAACCTATAACGATTTCAGCTCCGGTGCTTTCTATCAGCGCTTGAAGTTCCGGTACTTTACCAACGCAGCTTCGACAGTTGACAATTACAATACCGATTGCTGCTTGGTCCCCGCATGTCCTGACTTTGCCCCGCACCCGTTGAGGCTGTTGCCCTTTCTGTACTTGCCCAAGGCCATCTAACCTAAAAAACCGCCCAGCCCACGCCACACAACCCCTGCTACCTGTGTAGCCGCTTGTTGCGTGTAGTGGACTCCTGACCTATCCAGCGGAACCCGAAACCCCACCACCCTATGGCGCAAGTCAAGGAATCTGCAGCCCACGCGGTCGCAGAACCGTCTCAGCCTCTGATTCAGACCCTCCACTCGGCTCTGTACCAAAGGTCCGCAGTCAGTCCTGTCGACGATGCTGCAGATGGTGAGCTCTGCTTTCATCCCGCTAGCGTGACTGGCAGTCTTCACCAAATCAGATAGCCGCCGGAAGCCAGAGAGGATTTCCTCCGATCCATAGCGACACACATCATTGGTGCCGACATGAGCGACCACCTGCAGATGGGTGCACCCTGTACCCTTCATGGCATCCGGAAGGACCCTTTCCACATCTGGAATGACTCCCCCCGGTATGCACACGGAGTGCACATTGGTTTTCTTCCCCTCTCTTGCTGCCATTTCCCTAAGGGGCCCCATTACGCGCCTGACGTTGGAGCTCCCAACTGCTCCCAACTCCCAACTGCCTCTGCGACTGCCCGGATCTTGCAGACTGAGGGGCAACCTCTGGAACAGGACAAGCAGCCATGTCAGGCCGAAGATCAGTATCAGCCTGAGACAGAGCCTGAAACCGGTTCGTCAGACAAACTGGAGAGGCTTTCCGTTCAGCCCTCCGGAATGTCTTTCGCCCCCTGCCACACCTTGAAACGACCTCCCACTCTACCACAGGTGAGGGATCAGCCTCAATGCGGGCAGTATCCCGGGCAACCACAGTCGTAGTCCGATCAGGGGATGCGTGGGACGAGCTGGCCGTCCCCGACAAACCCCCATCCCGACCCCCACAGTGATGCCCATTGGTAACAGCCTCAAGCTGTGTGACCGAAGCCAACACTGCCTGAAGCTGGGAGCGAAGGGATGCCAACTCAGCCTGCATCCGAACACAGCAGTTGCAGTCCCTATCCATGCTAAAAACTGTTTTGCTAAGAACGTCTGAACTAATCTACAGAGAGCGCAAACAAATCGACAAAATTTAAACGGTTATTAAAATACAAGATTGCCTAGTAAATGCAGTAATGCTGCTACTTGCGCACTGCTGACACTGCTCGGCGGCGGAAGGAGACTAAGCGAAATTACACTATTCAGGTACTAAAACACGATGCTACACTCTCAAATACTATAATACGCCCGAAATTTATGAATTAAACAATGCAAGAACCAAAAACACGCAAAGAAATTAAGAGTTAAACTATGTAACAAATGAGTGAGCTAGGAGTATACGACTTGCTGCTCAGCTGCTTATCCAACGGCGGCAGGGAGCACACTGACTGCGACCAACCGACACTGGCCGTTCAAAACAAAACAGTAGACAAACGACTACGCGAATTTACACTATTCAGGTACTAAAACGCGATGCTACAACTCTCAAATACTATAATACGCTCGAAATTTATGAATTAAACAATGCAAGTACCAAAAACACGCAAAGAAATTAAGAATTAAACTATGTAACAAATGAGTGAGCTAGGAGTATACGACTTGCTGCTGCAGCTGCTTATCCAACGGCGGCAGGGAGCTTATTGTGTTCATCTCTTGGTCTCCCTCTACGATTTTTACCCTCCACGCTGCCCTCCAGTACTAAATTGGTGATCCCTTGATGCCTCAGAATATGTCCTACCAACCGATCCCTTCTTCTGGTCAAGTTGTGCCACAAACTACTCTTCTCTCCAATTCTATTCAATACCTCCTCATTAGTTATGTCATCTACCCATCTAATCTTCAGCATTCTTCTGTAGGATACTGCATCTAATTACTTTCTCACAGACATTTGGTATCTGTAACTTTCCCATGTCGTTTTCGGACCGCTCTGGTCCACAAAGAAATTTTTGGACGTGAGAGCATCTCAATAGTTAGAATTTATCATCTGCACAAGTTTCTGCTCCTGTTGCAGCGATGCCATCTTTAATGTGGGTTTCACTATAGCTCATATTTTGCTGTATCTAAACTATTCTCGCACAATGTTGCTTTACTGTACCGAAATATTAAAAAAAAATTGTTCATCGACTAAGATGATTACTATTTTTCGTCTCTTGTAAAGACAAGTGAACCCTTTGTATTCCTTGTTAACGCTTAATGGCCAACCTCTCGAAGGAAGCTGGACAGGGAAAGTGTCTGACTTAAAGACCAAAACTAGGCACGCGGCAAAATTGTGCCCCCATGCCATGTAAACACCAGACAGGGAATAGCCACATTTTGCATGTCTCTGGGCCTTTACTGAAAAGATAGAGTGTGTATTTGAACACGTATCATTTGGCATATAGATCCATTGCGTAAATCAGTTGTTGAAACCTTTATTTCGATATTTTGATACCTTCATCAAATACGAGGGGGGACGTACTGTTTTGTTTATAACATGAAATGAAATATCCTCTCTGCTTATTCCTCAAGTACCTGTCGAATACTTCTAACTAATGGTTGAGCAGATGAGGGGTACGACAGACAGAGGGAAAGAAAGATCGTTGTGTCGACTTTGTCTGTTGAAACGGTAAAGCAGTGTCAACGAAATCGACACTATGCCCTTGTTCATCCGGACTAGGTGGGGCCGCATGTCATCCGGATTATCGAAAGTCCTCAAATTCAGAGAAAATTAGAATGACATGGGTTCATCATCATCATCATCTTGGACAGTTTCCAGCCTCTGACCGGGTCTGTTTGGAACATAAGCTTCACCATCGTCTTCTGTCTTGCCACCATCTCTCCGTCTTCACCTTGGTCCAGTCTTCACATTTACTCTGGACGCATTCCTCCGCTCCTTTCAGCCATCTGTCTCTCGGTCTTCCTATTGGTCTCTTTCCTTCCAGTTTCATCTCGTGTATCCCCCTGGGTATCCTCTTCTCCTCCATTCACTCAACATGCCCATACCATCTCAGCCTTGATTTCTCTATCTCCTCCTGTAATAACTTAACTCTCTGATCCTCTCATTTCTTCACCTGTCAATCTTTGTCACTCTAATACTGTTCCTCAAGAATTTCATCTCACTAGCTTGGCCACTTTTGTTCACCATTCGAGCATAATCTGTCGCACCGTTCTTCGTCTTATTTTTAGTCATCACATATAACACCTTTTTTGAACCTTCACTATCCTCCTCCAGCATTCTGGTACAATGTTCTATCCACTTTCTTCTCTCATCCGCCACCACTCTTTTTGCTTCTTTCTTTCTTGTTTGGTACTCTTCTCTTCTGGAGCAATACTCTAAAGGCTCTATTCTTCTTCTGTACTATATCCTTTGTTTTATCGTTCCAGCAGGGTGTTTCTTTCCATCTCTTTTTGTTGCTTGTCCTCCCACATATTGCTTCCGCCGCACTTACTAGTGTTCCCTTGAATCTACCCCACTCCTCTTCTACCGTTTTTGGTTTATCCTTTGGGATGCTTTCCTTTACTAATTGTAGATACTGTACCTACTTTCTTCCTTCCTCAACTTCCAGATCCGTAAGTGGTTTATGTACAGCTCTATTGTTGCGTGTGTGTGTGTGTGTGTGTGTGTGTGTGTGTGTGTGTGTGTGTATGTGTGTGTGTGTGTGTGTGTGTGTGTGTGAGAGAGAGAGAGAGAGAGAGAGAGAGAGAGAGAGAGAGAGAGAGAGAGAGAGAGATCGTCTATTCAGCTTAGGTGCTAAGATCGTAAGCTACCCATCCCGCTATCGCATTTGTCTGCATTAGAACAAAAGAAGATAATTTCGACAATAGAAGTTGTACAGTACTCAATGCCGTTGGCACACTGCAGCGAGTCTTTTATGTCATTAACATCTATGCCCGAGCATCTTGCAGTGTTTGCAAGGTGCTTCAGCGAACTCCGACTGGTCGACATTGTCACCAGGTTCGTTATTCGAGTTACAAATTGCGCCAGCTATCTCACAAATGACTGGCCAGAGGTTATTCTTCAAATCTGACACCAAATTCAGCAGCAGTATTTAATGACTATGGTCCCTTATCCACCCTATGCAGTACATCAGTATGTCCAAAAATGGCTCAAATGGCTCTGAGCACTATGGGACTTAACATCTGTGGTCATCAGTCCCCTAGAACTTAGAACTACTTAAACCTAACTAACCTAAGGACGTCACACACATCTATGCCCGAGGCAGGATTCGAACCTGCGACCATAGCGGTCGCGCGGTTCCAGACTGTAGCGCCTAGAACCGCTCGGCCACTCCGGCCGGCCTCATTATGTCCGTCTCTCTCTTCAATGTCTTTTTGTACTCGCAACAAACGGTGGCAATGCAGTACAGCACAGCTCAGTGTCACCATAATAACTGACACCGTGCGAGGAATCGTGTACGGCTGGTGGACGAATTTAAATTTAATGACTGTCGTACTAAAAAAATAAATAAATAAACAAAAAAAGGTGAACCGAAGAAACGGTTTACTGAAAGCGGCCAGACGAGGATCCGCTGTATCTGACGATTACTGAACTATCTTGCAGAGGTCGCTGGTCACATCGGGCATGGCTCTCTGGAAGAACTACGCCCCAAACGGGCGACGGTCCCGGTCGGTCACTTTCCGAAACGAGCCAGTCACGGGCGGCCGCATTAGCTCCTAATTGCGGACCAGCACCGGCCGCCATTAGGTGAACTAGGTGACGTCACGGCTGGCGCCGGCTCCGCTTTGAGCAATGCCGCCTCACCGGGCCGCGTCCTTCCGGCTGCTCTGTCCCGTGTCCTCTGCCCCGTGTGCACACACCGGCCTGTGTTCGCTTGCGGCAGCACACGCTGTGGAAGGCTTTCCCCGCAAATGGCTTAATCTCAATTGAAACTTCGTGATCGTATGAGATAAGCATAGGTCAGCGCAGTAGTAGTACTAGTTGTTGTTGTTTTTGTTTTTGTTGTTGTGATCTTCATTCCTGAGACTGGTTTGACGCAGCTCTCCATGCTGCTCTATCCTGTGCAAGCTTCTTCATCTCCCAGTACTCACTGCATCTACATCCTTCTGAATCTGCTTACTGTATTCATCTCTTGGTCTCCCTCTTAAGTTTTTTACCCTCCACACTGCCTTCCAATGCTAAATTTGTGATCCCTCGATGCCTCAAAACATGTCCTACCAACCTGTCCCTTCTTCTTGTCAAGTTGTGCCACAAACTTCTCTTCTCCCCAATCCTATTAAACACTTCCTCATTAGTTATGTGATCTACCCATCTAATCTTCAGCATTCTTCTGTAGCGCCACATTTCGAAAGCTTCTATTCTCTTCTTGCCCAAACTATTTATCGTCCATGTTTCACTTCCATACATGGCTACACTCCATACAAATACTTTCAGAAACGACTTCCTGACTCTTCAATCTATACTCGATGTTAACAAATTCCTCTTCTTCAGAAACGCTTTCTTTGCCATTGTCAGTCTACATTTTATACCTTCTCTACTTCGACCATCATCAGTTATTTTGCTCCCCAAATAGCAAAACTCCTTTACTACTTTAAGTGTCTCATTTCCTAATCTAATTCCCTGAGCATCACCCGACTAAATTCGACTACATGCCACTATCCTCGTTTTGCTTTTGTTGATGTTCATCATATAACCTCCTTTCAAGACACTGTCCATTCCGTTCAACTGCTCTTCCAAATCCTTTCCTGTCTCTGACAGAATTACAATGTCATCGGCGAACCTCAAAGATTTTATTTCTTCTCCATGGATTTTAATACACTCCTGGAAATGGAGAAAAGAACACATTGACACCGGTGTGTCAGACCCACCATACTTGCTCCGGACACTGCGAGAGGGCTGTACAAGCAATGATCACACGCACGGCACAGCGGACACACCAGGAACCGCGATGTTGGCCGTCGAATGGCGCTAGCTGCGCAGCATTTGTGCACCGCCGCCGTCAGTGTCAGCCAGTTTGCCGTGGCATACGGAGCTCCATCGCAGTCTTTAACACTGGTAGCATGCCGCGACAGCGTGGACGTGAACCGTATGTGCAGTTGACGGACTTTGAGCGAGGGCGTATAGTGGGCGTGCGGGAGGCCGGATGGACGTACCACCGAATTGCTCAACACGTGGGGCGTGAGGTCTCCACAGTACATCGATGTTGTCGCCAGTGGTCGGCGGAAGGTGCACGTGCCCGTCGACCTGGGACCGGACCGCAGCGACGCACGGATGCACGCCAAGACCGTAGGATCCTACGCAGTGCCGTAGGGGACCGCACCGCCACTTCCCAGCAAATTAGGGACACTGTTGCTCCTGGGGTATCGGCGAGGACCATTCGCAACCGTCTCCATGAAGCTGGGCTACGGTCCCGCACACCGTTAGGCCGTCTTCCGCTCACGCCCCAACATCGTGCAGCCCGCCTCCAGTGGTGTCGCGACAGGCGTGAATGGAGGGACGAATGGAGACGTGTCGTCTTCAGCGATGAGAGTCGCTTCTGCCTTGGTGCCAATGATGGTCGTATGCGTGTTTGGCGCCGTGCAGGTGAGCGCCACAATCAGGACCGCATACGACCGAGGCACACAGGGCCAACACCCGGCATCATGGTGTGGGGAGCGATCTCCTACACTGGCCGTACACCACTGGTGATCGTCGAGGGGACACTGAATAGTGCACGGTACATCCAAACCGTCATCGAACCCATCGTTCTTCCATTCCTAGACCGGCAAGGGAACTGGCTGTTCCAACAGGACAATGCACGTCCGCATGTATCCCGTGCCACCCAACGTGCTCTAGAAGGTGTAAGTCAACTACCCTGGCCAGCAAGATCTCCGGATCTGTCCCCCATTGAGCATGTTTGGGACTGGATGAAGCGTCGTCTCACGCGGTCTGCACGTCCAGCACGAACGCTGGTCCAACTGAGGCGCCAGGTGGAAATGGCATGGCAAGCCGTTCCACAGTACTACATCCAGCATCTCTACGATCGTCTCCATGGGAGAATAGCAGCCTGCATTGCTGCGAAAGGCGGATATACACTGTACTAGTGCCGACATTGTGCATGCTCTGTTGCCTGTGTCTATGTGCCTGTGGTTCTGTCAGTGTGATCATGTGATGTATCTGACCCCAGGAATGTGTCAATAAAGTTTCCCCTTCCTGGGACAATGAATTCACGGTGTTCTTATTTCAATTTCCAGGAGTGTACCTACTCCAAATTTTTCTTTTGTTTCCTTTACTGCTTGCTCAATATAGAGATTGAATAACTACGGGAAGAGGCTACAACCCTGTCTCACTCCCTTCCCAACTACTGCTTCCCTTTCATGCCCCTCGACTCTTATAACTGCCATCTGGTTTCTGTACAAATTGTAAATGGCCTTTCGCTCCCTGTATTTTACACCTGCCACCTTCAGAATTTCCACAAATGATTTAAGCACACTTCCATGGTTCTGGATGCTGTGGGACAGCAATTCTCATTCAATTATGATACAAAAGAACAGTCACAGTTGCGAATAAAATAAACGTTTTTGCCAGTAGATGATAGGTTTCTGATTAATAACCATTTTTTAACTAACAAAGGCACGCGAAGTTCAATCTACGACCAAAGTAACACTTAATATTGCCGACACGTGTATGTCTGATCCCAAGTGAAAATTCGTTGAAGGACTTCAGTTATTTCGGACGTTCATTTAACTTTGTATCCTTGATTGGTTCGAAAATGGGTATTAACCCGAAACTGGTCACCTACTAAATAAACATTATTTTACTCGCAACTCTGGCCGTCCTATTGCACAAAATGACTTGAGGCCATACTGACTGTTAACTGACCGCGACTGTTTCAAATATATGAGCTTTCAGGGGCCGCTACCACTCACAAATTTTTGTTGATTTACTTAAAAAATTTAATAAAGCGACATGTTTCGAGGTACAAACCTCATCTTCAGACTACAATGCCTATACAACAACATTTAACTAAAGTATACAAAGATGTTACAGTTTCTTTTTTTTACGGTCTTGGCTGTGCCGTGGCCATATTTGTTAATATTAAACGCCTCTCTTCTTGTGATGTGTTTAGTTACATCCACTGTTTGTAAATTTGAGAAGGGTACTTCAGACGTTTCAACAAAATCAACTCTGTTGTGGAGTAGAAAGAAGGTAGCGATGGAATCAAAGCTTGTCTCGATTTAACTATCGATGTTTCGATCTAGTTGTTATCTGTTACTTGAAATGTCTTCTGCATACATTTCTGACGCATCTCTGACTGTTGGTCGACGGAATATGCGATATTTGTATAGTCCATGAACCATTTAAAAAAGTCCGTAAACATAAACGGCAAAGAACAACGTAACTAACGCTACAGTACGTGAAACATAAAGTCGCAGTTCTTTATAATGTTTCTAAATGTTCTGTATGTCCACCCTTCGTCACATGGCACGCACCCAGTTTATCAGGAGGGATGGTGAGAACTGCTGCTGAGATGCGGTATTTTAAGTGTTTGAGGTTCTGTGGTAGAGGTAGAACATGAGCATTATTCCTTGGTGGCCACTCGCGCCTCGTCTGCGGCCCCAATTGCGGTCGGTGGCGCCTCTGTCGCTGGTTTTCTAAACTAACTTACTGGCGCCATGTTCGAAAAAATTCAATGTATCATTTCTTATCTTATGTTTAACCATTGACCTTTACCCATTCTTTAAAATACTTCAACGACATTATAGTTAGTCCTAAT
Source organism: Schistocerca serialis cubense (assembly GCF_023864345.2). Classification (NCBI taxonomy): domain Eukaryota; kingdom Metazoa; phylum Arthropoda; class Insecta; order Orthoptera; family Acrididae; genus Schistocerca; species Schistocerca serialis. The sequence continues at coordinate 795,919,932 of NC_064639.1, forward strand.
ACAAATATATTACTACTGGGCACAGAATCATACTCATTCTTAATCGTTATATTTTTTTTTTTCTACCAGTACTGTACTGAAGCTGCAGTGCACAAGAGTTTCTATTTACTCCTACTGCTGGAGACTAAGAAACAGAAAAGATCACAGTCAAATCCATTGCACGTAACAATGGCAATCATGAACGTGAAATACGAGGGTGAGTCAAATGAAAACCTTAAATATTTTTTAAATATAATTTATTGTGCAGAAGTGGTACAAAGCTGTATCACTTTTCAACGTAATCTCTCCCACGCTCAATGCAAGTCCTCCAGCGCTTACAAAGTAAATAAATTCCTTTAGAAAAATATTCTTTTGGTAGTCCGCGCAACCAAACATGCACCCCGTGGCGTACCTCTTCATCAAAACGGAACTTCTTTCCTTCCATTGCGTCTGAGTGGTCCAAACATATGGAAATCACTTGCGACAAGGTCTGGTGAGTATGGTGGATGAGGAAGCAGTTTGGGGCCTTGCATTGTCATTTTGAAAAAGGACACCTGGTGACAGTAATCCACGTCGCTTTGATTTGATTGCAGGCCGCAGATGATTTTTTTTAGGAGATCTGTGTATGACGCACTGGTGACAGCGGTTCCTCTATGCATGCAATGCTCCAAAATGACGCCACTTTCGTCCCAAAAGAGTGTCACCGTAACCTTCCCCGCTACATCTACATCTACATCCATACTCCGCAAGCCACCTGACGGTGTGTGGCGGAGGGTACCTTGAGTACCTCTATCGGTTCTCCATTCTATTCCGTTCTCGTATTGTTCGTGGAAAGAAGGATTGTCGGTATGCCTCTGTGTGGGCTCTAATCTCTCTGAATTTATCTTCGCGAGATATACGTAGGAGGGAGCAATATACTGCTTGACTCTTCGGTGAAGGTATGTTCTCGAAACTTTGACAAAAGCCCGTACCGAGCTACTGAGCGTCTCTCCTGCAGAGTCTTCCACTGGAGTTTATCTATCATCTCCGTAACGCTTTCGCGATTACTAAATGATCCTGTAATGAAGCGTGCTGCTCTCCGTTGGATCTTCTCTATATCTTCTATCAACCCTACCTGGTACGGACCCCACACTGCTGAGCAGTATTCAAGCAGTGGGCGAACAAGCGTACTGTAACCTACTTACTTTGTTTTCGGATTGCATTTCCTTAGGATTCTTCCAATGAATCTCAGTCTGGTATCTGCTTTACCGACGATCAACATTATATGATCATTCCATTTTAAATCACTCCTAATGCGTACTCCCAGATAATTTATGGTATTAACTGCTTCCAGTTGCTGACCTATTTTGTAGCTAAATGATAAAGGATCTATCTTTCTGTGTATTCGCAGCACATTACACTTGTCTACATTGAGATTCAATTGCCATTCCCTGCACCATGCGTCAATTCGCTGCAGATCCTCCTGCATTTCAGTACAATTTTCCATTGTTACAACCTCTCGATACACCACAGCATCATCCGCAAAAAGCCTCAGTGAACTTCCGATGTCATCCACAAGGTCATTTATGTATATTGTGAATAGCAACGGTCCTATGACACTCCCCTGCGGCACACCTGAAATCACTCTTACTTCGGAAGACTTCTCTCCATTGAGAATGACATGCTGCGTCCTGTTATCTAGGAACTCCTCAATCCAATCACACAATTGGTCTGATAGTCCATATGCTCTTACTTTGTTCATTAAACGACTGTGGGGAACTGTATCGAGCGCCTTGCGGAAGTCAAGAAACACGGCATCTACCTGTGAACCCGTATCAATGGCCCTCTGAGTCTCGTGGACGAATAGCGCGAGCTGGGTTTCACATGGTTCTGTTCGAAACTTCTTTGGTTTTGGTGATGAGGAATGGCGCCATTCCTTGCTTGCTGTCTTCTTTTCCGGTTGGTGGAAGTGGACCCAGGTTTCGTCCCCAGTAACGATTCTTGCAAGGAAGCAATCACCTTCTCGTTCAAAGCGCCGGAGAAGTCCTTCACAAGCATCAACACGTCATTGTCTCATTTCAGGAGTCAGCTGCCGTGGCACCCTCTTGCAGACACTTTGTGAAACTGGAGCACATCATGCACAATGTGGTGTGCTGACCCATGACTAATCTGAAAACATGCTGCAATGTCATTTAGTGTCACCTGGTGGTTTTTCTTCACTATGGCTTCAACTGCTGCAATGTTCTGTGGAGTCACAACTCGTTGTGCCTGACCTGGATGAGGAGCACCTTCCACTGAAGTCACCCCATTTGCGAACTTCCTACTCCATTCGTAGACTTGCTGCTGTGACAAACATGCATCACCGTACTGAACCTTCATTCGCCGATGAATTTCAATAGGTTTCACACCTTCACTACGCAAAAACCGAATAACAGAACGTTGTTCTTCCCAGGTGCAAGTCGCAAGTTGGGCGGCCATCTTTATACTGATACTGCGACGGTATGTGTGCATCTGCACTATGCTGCCACCTACAGGCCATTCTGCACGCTGTTTGTAGCACGCTTACCAACTTACAGGATAATGGCGCGAAATTTCGATTTGTTATTAGAAATTTGAGGTTTTCATTTGACTTACCCTCGTAGATGCACCTTCACAATACATAACAGAAGATGAAAACCAACTGACACGACACAGACATTACAAAACCTAAGTGTGTACCATTATCATATTTAGGAGTTATCTCTTACAATGTAGCCAAGCTGTTAAAAAACACGGATGTGAGAATCCTTTTGCCACCACCAACAAATGAAACTGGTGCATGCATCTCACAAACAGCTGAGAAACTGAGAAAGTCAGAAATTTATAAAGTGGCATGTAGTACTCACTGTAACAAACATTACCTTGACCAAACGGGCAGAAATGTTAAAATTTTGTTTCAAACTTGATAAAGTTAACAGATCAGCTATATCAAAGCATATAGACGAAACAGGACACAATATTGCAGTAGATAACGATCTTAAAGTACTATGTACTTTAGATAAAGAGGTGGAAAATGGACATTTTGGAGGAAATCGAAATATTCATCCACCGTCAGAAGTGGAAAAACTACATTCTAAATGAAATTATAGATTTCAAGAACAAACATTACATCACCAACTTCAATTAAATATTCTCAAAATAGAAGATAAGTAACGATTAAGAATATGCATGATACAGCAGTACTTTTTTAATTCTTTAAATAATTTTGAAATTGTCGTTATTACCATCAAGATGTCACAGTCTTGCTTATTGTAATATACCAGCGAATCCGCAATACTTCGCTATTGCTAAATATTGTGGGAATTAAATAGATGTCCTAATCTTTTTTTTTACCCCCTTCACTATGTCTGCCTTCATTTCTCTCTCTCTTTGTCTCATTTACATCCTCCCCTCTCCCTCTGTCCATCTGCTCCCCTCCTCTCTCTTTATCTCCTCTTCTCTCTCTCTCTCTCTCTCTCTCTATCCCCATCTCCTCCTTCCTCCACCCTATGTCTACTTCTAGCCCAAGCCTCTGTCCATCTACTCCTTCCACTCTCTCTGCTTTGCGCCTTGTTTATTGTTATTGCGAATTCAGATTCCGTAGCAGTGCCAATCGTAACCCGTTAACCGTTAAATACAACTTTTCTGTTTCTGTGAGAACAGACTGCGAGGTAGAAAACAAAACTCCACTTTGCTGTGCATATATTTTTTGTCAAAAATAGCCGGCCGGAGTGGCCGTGCGGTTCTGGGCGCTACAGTCTGGAACCGAGCGACCGCTACGGTCGCAGGTTCGAATCCTGCCTCGGGCATGGATGTGGTGATGTCCTTAGGTTAGTTTGGTTTAATTAGTTCTAAGTTCTAGGAGACTGATGACCTCAGAAGTTGGGTCGCATAGTGCTCAGAGCCATTTGAACCATTTTTGCTCAAAAATATGTAATGAGAAAGAATATATACGGGGTAAACAATTTTTCTACTGGTTTCCATACCGTACTCTCCTAGTTAAAACTGATTGCAAGAAAGAAAACAAAATCGTACATATTCACAGCACAGCTAACATTATTCGTGACTGAACGAGGAGGCGCAGTGGTTAGCATTCGGGTAGACGACGATTCAAACCCGCGTTCGGCCATCCTGTTTTAGGTTTTCCATGATCTCCCTAAATCGTTTCAGGCAAATGGTGAGATGGTTCCTTTGAAAGGGCACGGCCGACTTCCTTCCCTAACGCGGTAGGATCGATGACATCACAGTTTGGTCCACCCCCCTCCCCCCAAAATCAACCAACCAACCAACCATTATTGGTGACGTATGTGATACGCAATCAGGAGTCAGACCATTAAGTGATAATTCCTAAGGATGGAAAGTTCTAGAAGAGCGTTCAGGTACATTTTTGGGAACTTCCGATAATTGCACAAGCGGCTTGTCATTGCGAATGAAGCGTGATTGTACTGCCTGTTGGCTTTCGTCTTGGGATCCAAGGCTGACGTTTCTTTATAACTATATGTAATGTTCCTCAGCACAAGAGCTGGCAGCGTCATAGATTCACCTTTCAGAAAAATCATTATACAAATGTCGGCTGTAGATCCCAAGACGAAGGCGAACAGGCAACAGGTCAACAAGCGACTATGAAAGCCTCAACAATTCTGAAACAGCTTAAGGCTGATGGTAGGATGGAAAGAGCATTTATTACTCTGGCATCAAATAAAGCAGAAACCACTCTGCATCAATGGTCAACAGTGAATTTCATTGATTTAGTGTACTAATACCAATATTCTGTCTATTGCTGGCCGCAGTGGACGAGCGGCTCTAAGCGCTTCAGTCCGGAATCGCGCTGCTGCTACGGTCGCAGGTTCGAATCCTGCCTCGGGCATGGATGTGTGTGTTGTCCTTAGGTTGGTTGGGTTTTAGTAGTTCTAAGTCTAGGGGACTTTTGATCTCAGATGTTAAGTCCCATAGTGCTTAGAGCAATTTGAACCATTCTGTCTAATACATTGCATCTGTCCTTGTGGACTGCACATTGAAACGCAGAGCACAATAACAAAAGACCGGTATACAGTTAACAGGAAAATGCATTGTTTTAGTTTGCTAATCACTGTACAGTGATATATTCAGGTTCTGATATTCTACATCTACATCTACATCCATACTCCGCAAGCCACCTGACGGTGTGTGGCGGAGGGTACCTTGAGTACCTCTATCGGTCCTCCCTTCTGTTCCAGTCTCGTGGGGATAGCACACAGGCACGCAGATGGTGGAGTGCACCACTTGCGCAAAATGCATTACGACCATTGGCATATTGCAAGCGTAGCCTTCTCCTATCGTGCTGGAAATTTTGGCCCAGAAATTGGTGACAAACAAACCTGTTAATCTGGACGGTGAAGTGTATGGTCCTATGAGTCCGTCACCGACAATCTTCGCCCACACATTGTTTCAAAAGCGAAGCAGACGCCTTGCTCAACGATCGCTCCAGCATTTGCATCTGCCCACATGTGGTTATTGTGGTAATTTATTATCTTCGTCTCTTTGAATCACACGGTATCTGTAAATGAAACGCAAGCTGTGAGTTGTGGATCTTCGGCACGCCAACTTAGAATCCATTGGCAGAACTATAATCAGACAATGGCTGAAATCAGCATCACATCAGAGGACTGATTACGGAGCCAGACACAACTAATCAGACACAAAAAACGAGTGTAAACATGAAGGTAACGTACAGCAATGAGAGTCGACCGTTCTCTACACAAGTAAAAACGTCTACGTCTCAATGTGTACTTGTTTCGAGAGATATTTTCATGGGACTTTTTATTACATTTGAACAGTACTCCCTCCTGTAAGAATACGCAAAACGTTTTTAGACACCGTGTGTAAGTAATATGATGAGTGTATTAAAATCAGCCAACTCAGTCTCATTTACGGTCTGTGCTTAGACATGTATACGGAATGGAGATCTGCACGTACTTGCCGGCCGAAGTGGCCGTGCGGTTAAAGGAACCGCAGTCTGGAACCGCAAGACCGCTACGGTCGCAGGTTCGAATCCTGCCTCGGGCATGGATGTTTGTGATGTCCTTAGGTTAGTTAGGTTTAACTAGTTCTAAGTTCTAGGGGACTAATGACCTCAGCAGTTGAGTCCCATAGTGCTCAGAGCCATTTGAACCATTTTTTTTTTGCACGTACTTGCGTCCTCAGACCGACGGATGAACTCGTTATGCGAAAATAGAAACGCGCCTCGCATTCGTGTCGGGTCAGAGCCGGAATGCAGACGACCCGCGGTCATGTCTTGGACATCGCAAAAGAGCTCGACGGCTCGGTCAACAGGAGTCGATTGGATCTCGTGTCCGCCGGTGGAATTCAGAGGAGACGGCCCCTAAGTGCACTCGACTGCCTCGTGAACAATTCGTGTGGGGCAGGCGGCAACAAAAACGTAACTCATAACTGCAAATGCTGCAGATTTCCGCTGCCTGGGCCTGGACAAATGCTTTATGGTAACAACATTGCGTAATATCGTGAACTTCTATAAGTAAGTGCTGATCGACTTTGAATGGTCTGTTTTCGGGTGTCGAAGCTGTTGATTCCTAAAGGTGTGTTCATCTGCACAAAAAGTTTTTTCAAAACTGGTACCAGAAAGCTTCGACGTATATCAGAGGACGCAAGGAGGAACCATTAGCGGGTAGCAAATCATGCGTGAACCCTTCCCGATCGATGCAGCTATCGAGAATACAGAGACTTACGCCTAGTGGTATGCCACCCGATGAACACCTGTCGCCATCTCCGTCAGACTCATCGTGGTACAATTATATTAACACTTAACGAAAAGGAGCCACTAAGTCAAAGACTCTAACCGCCAAAAATGCGAACAGTTAATCTAATACTTGTGTATTAGACAGCATCAAATGAGTTAGGTGAAAATTTAGGGCCAAAAACTAAGATGTCCTATTTTCCTACTTTGAAAAATGGAATGTAGCTATTGAGACCCATTACTGCAAATATCGTAGTATTAATACCAATGTCTGCGCAATTCTCTTAATAAAACGTAAATAAAGTTTTAAAATGGAAAACTGAATAAAAACTTAACTTATTCTTCTTTCTTTGCTCTACAACTCATGATGAGCCTTGGCCTCTTCCACAATTTCATTCCATTTTTCTCGGTCCTTTGCCAATACTCTCCAGTTTCTATAGCCCATCTTCCTAAGATCTCCGATTACTCCATCTCCCCATCTCGCTCTTTGCCGACTACGTCCTCTCTGCCCTCCTGGCTTTCCTTGTAATATTCTTTTCGGCACTTGTGTATCATTCATGCGAGTCACATGTCCCGCCTCCCTCAGTCTGAATGGTTTCACTATCCTTCTGACGGGTTGGTCTTTGTATATGATATAGAACTCATGGTTGTATCTCCTCCTCCATCTTCCTCTTTCATAGATTGGGCCGATAATTCGTCTAAGTACCTTTCCTTCGAATGCATCGAATATTTCAATATCTTTAGTTGTTAATGTCCAGGTTTCAGAGGCATATGTAAGCACTGGTCGTATAAGTGACATAAAAGTTTTGTAAGTATCGTAACGCGTCACAGTGAAAAAAGGAATTGAAAAAGTTTTTTTTTACTTTATAACTCGGTACAATACTCAGGAAACTGATGTTAACTGACTCTGGCCGTGGCAGTCTACGCAATATAAAAAACTGAAGTAGTGTCGTGAAGAAGAAAAGCACAAGTTTTTACCGAGCTTGGTATTTTCTTCAGCAGGCCAGACACTTTCCTTTATTATATGAAGGTCATTGGGAAAGCATCAAATTTATTCCGTAAATGTTCACAAAATTATTTAGCAGTCGTATTGGTTTTGACTGTATAGTCATTTTCAGTCATCCAAGTACACTGCTTGTCGGATGGATGTGTCAGAACACGGTAGGACTCAACATTTCACTGAGTTTCTTTATTAGTATGTCTCTCCTACGAGGAGCCTCAGTGAAATATTGAGTCCTAGCATGTCTGATTCATCCACCCACCAGCCAGTGTTCATGACTATACAGTAGAAATACATACAGTCATTACATAATTTTGAGGGAATTGAGTAATACTTAAGAGTGCTCGCCGATGCTTTCAGTCAATAACATGGCAAATAAGCACAAGCTAGGATAGCAATGAACGTATGAGCATAGACCGTGCGCAGCTGTTAAATTTTAACTGATCATTATGTCACTATTTTTAGTGACGCGAGGGTTGTTTTGTAGTGTAATTCACACAGTCGACAATGAATTTCGGTATTATGAAGCCTGCCGACGCTTACGTTTATGGAATCATTCGTGTTTAGCAGGGGTTTACACTAGACGCTGTAACGTTCTTCATAAACGTATGTTTGTTTGAATATATGGTGAAAATGGACCGAGCTCTGGCAGCGTCCAGTTAGAGATGAAATAATTTCTACGCCTCTACGCTCACCTGCCTTAAGCCCACCCGCTTTAGTTCTTTTTGCGCAATTAAAGCATCTCATCTTCATTGAGTTGCTACCTTACATGTACACAAACTCATTCATCTACATTAACTTACGTTTTTCCAAATTTAGAGCGAGCACCAAGCAAAAGTTCTATCGGTCATCCTGTATCTTTTACAGTAACACAACGACTACACTTTCCCGTACACTATAGCGCCATTAATGAACAATTTTTGGTTGTTGCTCATCAAATGCGTCAGATCGTTTGTGTACATTCAGACTAAGAACGATCCTATCACACTTCCCTGGGCAACCCTGACGATACATTTGTTCCGATGAACATTCACCGCCAGCCGCTGTGGCGGAGTGGTTCTAGGCGCTTTAGTCCGGAACCGCGCTGCTGCTACGGTAGCAGGTTCGAATCCTGCCTCGGGCATGGCTGTGTGTGATGTCCTTAGGTTAGTTAGGTTTACGTAGTTCTACGTCTAGGGGACTGATGACCTCAGATGTTAAGTCACATAGTGCTTTGAATCATTTGAACATTCACCGTCCAGGACAACGTACTGAGTTCTATTACTTAAGAAGTCTTCGAGCCACTCACGTTTCTAAGAACCTATTTTGCATACTGGGACTTTCTTTAACAACCTGTAGCGGAGCATTGCGTCAAACTCTTTCCGAAAATCTACGAATATGGAATCTGTCTGTTGCCCTTCATCCGTAGTTAGCAGGATTTCGTGCGTGAAAATGGCGAGTTGGGTTTCGCACGAACGATGCTTTCTAAATCCGAGTTTCTTTGTGGGTAGAACCTTTTCTCTCTCAAGGAAATTTATCATATTCGAACTTCGAATATCCTAAAAAATTTTGCAGCAACCTGACTAAAGATACTGGTCCGTAACTTTGCCGATCTGTTATTTTATCCTTACTACACACGGGAGCCACCTTTCACTCTTTTTGAGTCGCTAGGGACAAGAGATTCGCGGTACATGCAAGCTAAGTGAAAGGCTGATACCGAAGATTACCCTCTGTAAAATTAACTGGGATTCCATTTGGACCTGGCGAATTATTTATTTTCAACACATTCAGCTGCTTTTCAACGCCAGAGATGGCTATCTCTACGTCTTGCATACCGGAGTTTATGCGGCGGTCGAACGATGGAATGTCTGTACGATCCTACTCTGCAAACCACTGTAAAGTGCGTGGCAGAGGGTACTTCCCACTGTACCAGTTACTCGTATTAGGGCTTTTTCCCGTTGCACTCACGTACGGAGCGCGGGAAGAATGACTGTTTTAATACGTCTGTGCGTTCTGTAATTAATCTGATCTCGTCCTGACGATTCCTAAGGGAGCAATATATAGGGAGCTATAGCATATTATTAGATTTGTCATTTAATGCCGCTTCTTGAAACTTTGCAAGTAAGCGTGCCCGGGTTAATTTACATCTATCTTCAAGAGTCTGACTGTTCAGTTCCTTCATCATTTTTGCGACTCTCCCACAAGTCAAACAAACCTGTGACCATACGTGCTGCCTTTTTTTGTATACATTCCATACCCCCTGTTGCTCCTTTTGTTACGGATCCCGCACACTTGAGCAACACTCCAGGACGGTCGCAATTTGTAGAGTGGCTGCATTTCCTTACTGTTCCAGCAACGAACTGAAGTCTGCCACCTGCTTTACCTACGACCAATCCTATGTGTTCATTCCATTTCATATGTCAACTGAGACTTACACACAGGTATTTGTATGAGCTCATAGGCTCTAGTAGCGACTCGTTCACACTGTATCACAGTATACGATGTTTTACATTTTGTGAAGGGCACATTTAAAGCAAGCTGCCAATATTTACACTACTTTGAAATCCTATCAAGAACCGACTGAATATTTGTGCAGCTTTTTTCAGACACTACTTCATTTAAATAATTGCATCATCTACAAAAATCCTAAGTTAGTACTCATGTTATCCGTAAGATCATTAATATAGAACATGAATAGCCATGGTTCCAACACACTTCCCTCGGCACATTATATATCTGTCGATGACTCTCTGTCGAAGGTAACATACTGCGTCCTGCCTACCGAGAAATCCTCGATCCAGTCACAAAGTTCGGGTGATACCCCACCGTACGATCGTACTTTTGATTATAAGCTTAGGTGTGGCACTGAATCAAATGCTTTTCTGAAATTGAGAAATACTGCATCTACCTGACTGGCTTGGTTCACGGCTGTCAGGATGTCATGGGAGGAAACATTGGGTTTTAAGTAATCTATATTTTCGGAATCCATGCTGGTTGACACGGAGGAGGTCATTCTATTCGAGATACATCATTGCGTTTGAGCTCAAAATATGTCCAAGATTCTACACCAAATGGATGTCGAGGATATTCGACGGTAGTTTTGCGGAACACTTCTGCTACCTTTTGTGTAGACGAGTGTGACCCGTGCTTTCTTCCTACTAACAGACACGGTTTTTTATTCGACAGATCTGCGGTAGACGATTGTGATAGTTACAAGGGAACCTCCCCATCGCACCCCCCTCAGGTTTAGTTATAAGTTGACACAGTGGATAGGCCTTGAAAAACTGAACACAGGTCAGTCGTGAAAACAGGAAGAAGTTGTGTGGAAGTATGAAAAAATAAGCAAAATATACAAACTGAGTAGTCCATGAGGAAGATATACAACATCAAGGATAGCGTGAGCTCAGCAGCGCCGTGGTCCCGTGGTTAGCGTGAGCAGCTGTGAAACAAGAGGTGCATGGTTCAAGTCCTCCCTCGTGTGAAAATTTTAATTTCTTTATTTTCGCAAAGTTATGACCTGTCCGTTCGTTGATTGACGTCTCTGTTCATTGGAATAAGGTTAGTGTCTGTGTTTTGCGACCGCACCGCAAAACCGTGCGATTAGTAGACGAAAGGACGTGCCTCTCCAATGGGAACCGGAAACATTTGATCGCTAGGTCATAAGTCAACCGATTCCTCCACAGGAAAACACGTCTGATATATTCTATACGACACTGGTGACAGCATGTGCGTCACATGAGAGGAATATGTTATCGACCCACCTAACTTGTACACTTGGCGAATGGGTAAAAAGATTCTTCTAACTTGCCCGATTTAGGTTTTCTTGTGGATGTGGTAATCACTCCCAAAAAGCGATGAAAACGTAAGAGTTTGTCACAGACTGAAAATAAAAAAATTACAGTTTTCCCAAGTCTTGAACCGAGGTCCTCTCGTTCCGCAGCTGCTCACGCTAACCACCGGACCACGGCGCTCCTGACCGCCCACTCGCTTGATGTTGCCTATCTTAAACATGGACTACTCAGTTTGTATATTTTGTTTATTTTTTCATAGTCCCACACAACTTCTTCCTGTTTTCTCGATTGATGTGTGTTCAGTTTTTCAAGGCCTATCCACTGTGCCAACTTATAACTAAATCTGAGGGGGGTGCGATGGGGAGGTTCCCTTGTTAGAAGAGGGCCTGACAGCCACAAATTCGGCATACAGTCTGATAGGGATTTTATCGGGTCCTGGAACTTTGTTTCTCCTATGTGCTTATTTTTTGAATCCCAAATTTAAAACTTCAGCTTTCCTTTCGCTGTCTTCTATCGCCACACCATTAGTCTAAAAAATTTACGGGGGGCCAGAATTTTTGGCAAGACATTTCGCTAACGTAAGGCGATAGATAGAAATTGTATACTCCACCCATAGATCTTCTTACAGACGCACGAATTTCTACCATCTTTTGGCTATCCACATCTCCGCGTTCTTTTTTGAACCAAGAGAGCAACGATACCAGTTTTCTCAGCATTTTCCGAATATTCTTAATGTTTCTTGGGTATTGCTCGATTTATATCGATTTAATAAATTAGCGAATGCGTCTTTGGCGGCAAGTGTGAAAGTCTCTGCCAGCACTGAGTCATGAAATATTTCCGAAGACCGTAGATGGCTGAAGACACGAGCGGAACGCTGCTGCAGTGCCCAGAATAGCTGCAAGAGCAGATCGCGTCATTGGCGGAATTGCCCTGATTGCCCGCAAACCCGCGGCGGCAGGGCGCCCGCGCGGTCACGGCCGAGCGCCAGCCTGCAAATCGCGGCATCGCGGCGCCGCATCTCGCGTCATCCCGGCGCTGCCCTGCATCACTGGCGTACATCTGAGCTGCACTCTCCATGAACACTCTCGGCCCACGAGGAGATTCCACTGCAGCCAACTGGACAACTTTATTTTTATTTAACACTATTGCAATGGTGTCGGTTTACGTTGACCGCTGTGCTGATACCAGCGTTACGAGATGGTCACTTCTGCCTCCAGAATTGCAGTGTGCGGGAAGCAGTTGGGATGTGGTCTTGCAGTACCAGAACCGCAGCGAGCAGGATGTCAAGGATGCTGGCTCATTAACCCTTTGAGCCCCAGTGAATACTGTCTGAAATCACCATTCTATTATTCTTTTCTGAAGTACCAGTGGCTTTCGCATGAAACCTCTTATGTTATTGCAAGACAGACGAGTCTAGTGGCACAATAGGGTACTTTTACGAATGTAGTGCATCGAAGCAGTCGTTTATAGCGCTCACAACAAAAGCCGGCGCTGAGACTGTGATACGTGACTGTAGGAGATTCTGAAATGCGTTAATTCTTATAGTGGCCATATAGAGACCATCGACAGTGAAAACAAGTATATCGAAGTCACTGTCACGTAAATTTGAGCTCGTATTGCTGTTTTTATAAGTATTACCGAAATGAAACCAGCGGGACAGGCCGACTAGCCAGAGATGAAACTCGCTTGGTACCACGACTGGGACTATAGTGACGATGATGAAAAATTTATCAGACAAAACGTCTGAATTTTTCCTTTCGCTGATTCGCAGTAGCGCCTATGGGGTTGCGCGTAGCGTAAAGGAGACAGATTCCTTGGTAATCACCCCGGACTGACTGCTTCAGGATGGTTCAAAATGGTTCAAATGGCTCTGAGCACTATGGGACTCAACTGCTGAGGTCATTAGTCCCTTAGAACTTAGAACTAGTTAAACGTAACTAACCTAAGGACATCACACACATCCATGCCCGAGGCAGGATTGGAACCTGCGACCGTAGCGGTCTCGCGGTTCCAGACGGCAGCGCCAGAACCGCGCGGCCACTTCGGCCGACTGCTTCAGGATGATCTTCCGGCTTCTCAAGAGTCTCATAATAAACCTGTGAGGCCACAGTATTATCATGCATCACTCTCATTAAATCGTTATCAAAATTCCTTTGTGATCCCTAAAAGGGTAATCATCATTTTGCGATTTGAGAGATTGGTTGAATTTTGCGGGCTTATCCGGAGAATTAGTGTGCATACACTGTTAGAAGTGTTCTGTAGTTTCAGAGTTCACGTACTACACCCCTGTCTCGTCCTCAGGTACTATTCTGTTCAGAAATTTCTCCTCCTCTTCATGGTAGCACTGACGGAATGTTAAAGCCCTGTCGACCCGTCGGTGCTCACCGGAACAAAAGTTGTGATAACTTAAACTCTGTGTGACACGCTTAAGATATTGTCCTTAAGTTCTGTGGCACATCTTCAGAAAGTTCTGAAATTGTTAACGAGTTGCCTTGCACGCGCAATTTTGCCAACATGTCGCACATGTTCATCAATTAATCCGAGTGGCTTCTTCGGCCACTTTCACTCTGGACTTGCGAGCGAGCAGTCTTAAATTTTCTGCAGTGTCCCCTCAGAATATTATCAATCACAAGCTCATCATCATTAAAACTACGTAATTTGCGATGAACCTCGGCGTCATTGATTCCTTCTGCTGGCAGCAAGCGAGTAGCAGACAGTTTTCCGCCAGTGGCGGGAGACTCATGAGACGTTCCATTTTTGTCACTTGCTGCTTATACACTGACGAACGAAAGAAACAGATGACTAACGCAACATGACATTCACAGTCTGACAGGCTAGCTCAGTAACCCTTTGAGCCCCAGTGATTACTGTCTGAAATCACCATTCTATTATTCTTTTGCAAAGTACCAGTGACTTTCGCATGAAACCACGGATGCTATTGCAAGACAGAGACTCCTAGTGGCACAATAAGCTACTTTTAAGAATGTAGTGCATTGTAGCAGTCATTTATAGCGCTCATAACAAAAGCCGGCGCAGAGATTGTGATACGTGACTGTAGGAGATTCTAAAATGTGATAATTTTTACAGTGGCCATATAGAGATCATCGGAAGTGAAAATAAGTATATCGAAGTTACTGTCACGTAAATTTGAGTGTGTACTGCTGTTTTTGTAAGTTTGTATTACCGAAATGAAACCAGCGTGACAGTACGTAGTCGTGATAGGAATTTCATTAAATTTTAGGGTCGTTTTTGCTACTTATTTAGGGCAATTTTTGTTTTAGGCGTTATAAGTTCATGGAAGTTTCAGTAAGTGTGATTTTATCTAGGAAAAATGCGAATTTACTTTCAAGTATATTACATGAAATGATGGGTGGCTGAAAACTGTATGTCTCAGTAGTTCCAAAGCGAAACCACCTACTTAAAGCAATACATTGTCTTTTGCCAATTTCATCCTGTATGAGTGTCTTACTATGATAATAAAGATTAATTATGTGAAAATTTTTAAAATTCCAGTACGGTCGATGATTGCGGCCAGATGCTGACTGTGGCTAGTGGCAGCGAGTGAGTTCGCTCAGTCAGCGGAATGCTGAGACAGTGAGAAACAGCGGTTGGCGGCGAAGGCGGTCTTGCTGACGCAAGACGGGTGTCCGCTCCGCAGCACGGGGAGCTTACGGCTGGACTGCAGTACATTGCCTGCGGACGGAAGAGGCTGCAAGGGGCGTGCAGACGCCCTGAGTCGAGCCCAGGACTGTCGAATGCTGGGTGGAGCTTCACGCGATGACACACAGTGAGTAGTCTCGCCTCAGTGGTACCATTTCGAAACTTGGTACCAGCAGGGATGGCCGGCGGAACGTAAATCAGCCATTTCGCCCAGTTTATGGCGCTGCTCGATGAAGCTGGAGATGCTTGGTGGCACAACCTGACTGATGACTGGTACGGAGACTGCGCCGGGCGATAGCAGGGTGCCCTCGGAACGAAGCTGCTTGCTCGAACGGGGGCATGTGCAGGCTACTGATGTCGTTTTATGCAACCATCTATTTTGCATCAGGTCTTCAAAAACCACGTGCGACTCGCTCGCTACGCGCGAACTATTAGGTCTACGGGAGAAATGAAGACGACCTTTTTGGAGAAAAGGTAACTTAATTTAATTTTGTACTGGGATGTGTTTTCACTGGAGGCCACGGTTTTCGAATTACTCAAGAAAAACGTATAAAAATGTCCTTCAAACGCACCTCCACCCCCACACTTACCACTATCGATCAGAATTTCTAATATGTTGCTCGTGGCACTCCCTCCTACCATTGTACAAAAAGTTTGGACTACACGAACTATTCCCGATATTGGATCTTTTTTTGGTGTGTATTGATTGGACTATTACGCCATCATGACATCAAAAATGGTTCAAATGGCTCTGAGCACTATGGGACTTAACGTCTGAGGTCATCAGTCCCCTAGAACTTAGAACTACTTAAACCTAACTAACCTAAGGACATCACACACATCCATGCCCGAGGCAGGATTCGAACCTGCGACCGTAGCGGTCGCGTGGTTCCAGACTGTAGCGCCTAGAACCGCTCGGCCACTCCGGCCGGCATCAGGATATCGGTTACTACTTTAACATCATTAATATTACCGTGCCATAAGGGTTACGAAACAAAAACGACTTTTGAAACGTTACGCTAAAGCGAGTTACATTGACAATTCTATCCACACTTAAACCCTTACAAGCACAGTAGTTCCGTAGTTACGAGGCGTGACTAATAGAACGATGTAGTTTTTTGCTTTATGCTGTTAAAATTCACAAAATAATTAGGTAAAATTCAGGTAAACGTCAGTTTTACTGGCGGAATTAAAGCTGTGAGGACGGGGCGTGAGTTGTGCTTGGGTAGCTCAGATGGTAGAGCACTTGCCCGCGAAAGGCAAAGGTCCCGAGTGCGAGTCACGGTCCGGCACACAGTTTTAATCTGCCAGGAAGTTTCATGTCAGTTTTACAATTTGTAAGTGCTCGATTAAGCCGGTGCTTAATATGGCCAGTCAATGAAGACCAAAAAAAGATCGAATGTGAGAAATAATTCGTGCAGTCACAAATTTTTGCGCAGTGGTAGGAGAGAGTCACCACGAACAACATACTAGAAATCCTGACCGGTGGGGGCTGAGTGTGGGAGTGGGAGTGCGTTTGAAGGTCCCCCTCCTTGAATAACTCGAAAACTACATCATCTAGCGAAACTACATCAAATTTCCTACAGATAGGTCCTCACCAGTTTTTCTGTAGGGCAAATAGCTTGGGCGTAGCGGGCGAGAGAATATGAACACCTCACGCGTGGTTTTTGAAGGCCAGATGTAGCATTGCAGACTACATAAAACGACATCGGTAGGGGCAGCTGAATTGCATTTTTTACTTGCCCCGTCCGGGTGTGTTGTGCCAGGTTTCCATCACTTAGCTGGCTGTAAAATATTGCTTTATGGTACAGTAGATAGCTGCACTTCACACGAACATTGTCGCACCCAACTGCAAAATGGCGCTGGTGGCTAGTGCGCATACGCCCTGGCTGGCTGCCTGCCGAGACCCTTGCGGCAACATTACTTTACGAAGTGCAAAATGACATTACAGTCTGTTATTGGAGGAGACACAAATCTAATGATAACTGTGGTGGAAATTCTAGATACCGTCTTGTTTTCTGTGCACGAAACGTCTGGCGGAACAGACATCTTCGGTAGCTCATGCAAACAGGCAAGGCGGCGCGGTGGTTTGGGTGCTGGACTCACGTCACTGGGGAGTAAGGTTCAGCTCCCCTCCTGTCATCGAGATTCAAGTTTCCCACGACACAATTATGGAGAATGCTTCGATGGTTTCATCGAAAAGGGCACAGTCTAATCTTTTCTGATTAGCGGCCGTGATCCAACTTTAAACACATTACCATTGACAAAATAATAAACGTAGTATTCCTTTTTCATTTATTCACGAAAAACACTTTCGTCGCCACATGAGCAAAACAGTATTGGTGCACATTAATGGCAGTTTTTTCGCGTAGTCATTAGTTCTCATCCTGCCTTAATTTGAGTTCCCTCATTTGTCCACTCCCCGCGTGTCTCCTGATCTCCAGGGAGCTAGTAATGCAATGTTCTCAATAGTTGTGCAACAATACAACACATTTTTCTCCTCCAGTAAAAACCGTGTCCACGCTACCTAAATTAATATTCTTTTAATACATGTGTCATCCACAGATTTTTTTCCCAGTATCTGCGCTCATGATGTGTAATAAAAGGTGCAATAGGTATAAGTGCAGATGTTTCTGTTGGTGACTGAGAACGGTGAAATGAACAACATTTCATCAATATTTACGTCATTTGCGTACTAATAATTATAGCTATTATAAGTTGTATGTTTGTAGGTTGTTTAGTAGCACCACGTACATGAGGCAAGAGCAAGCCATTAATGCTTATTTTCCCCTGGGCAGCAGGTCAGGTGTTCACGTCTGGACAAGTGAACGCAAAACGGTTAGTCTACAGTGACAGGCGTAGTCCATTTAGTGTCACAGTTACGGTCGTACAGAAAATATTAGGTTGTAAAATTTGTGACGTTTATGGGTAGACTGTTTGATACACAGAAAAACAACCAACACGCTGATGTGTATACATGTTTAGGGTACCACATACAAAAATTTCTACACTTATACCCTTTACGAAAATGGTTCAAATGGCTCTGAGCACTATGAGACTTAACTTCCGGGGTCATCAGTCCCCTAGAACTTAGAACTACTCAAACCTAACTAACCTAAGGACATCACACACATCCATGCCCGAGGGAGGATTCGAACCTACGACCGTAGCGGTCACGCGGTTCCACACTGTAGCGCCTAGAACCGCTCGGCCAATCCGGCCGGCTATACCCGTTACACCCTGTGTTAGTAATACAATCTCTTACCAGCTTCACAGGTTAAAAAACCCAGTAACTGGGTAGTTTAGAAGATTCTTTACTTTAATTACAAACTGACGCATCTCACAAAGTGTGAGTTGCATAGCAATTCCTGACGTCGCCTTTTAGTTTAAAACTTCTTACAGACTGAGATTTTCACTCTGCAGCGGAGTGTGCGCTGATATGAAACTTCCTGGCAGATTGAAACCGTGTGCCGGACCGAGACTCGAACTCGGGACCTTTGCCTTTCGCGGGCAAGTGCTGCAGGGTTCGCAGGAGAGCTTCTGTAAAGTTTGGAATGTAGGAGACGAGATACTGGCAGAAGTAAACCTGTGAGGATGGGGCGTGAGTCGTGCTTGGGTAACTCAGTTGGTAGAGCACTTGCCCGCGAAAGGCAAAGGTCCCGAGTTCGAGTCTCAGTCCGGCACACAGTTTTAATCTGCCAGGAAGTTTCTTACAGGCTTCGCACTGGGTACTGCCAAAACGTCAGAGCTATAGAAGTAGCAACTTGATGTGACCGCCATATTAGGAGAGCACCTGAGTAGTCAGGAACCCGCTCAGAGTCCAACGATATCGCGCTTATTCCTCTATTACCCCATTTTCCACTTTATTTAATTACGTCGAGGATCAACTTCTACTCTGCACCAGACGTTTATCATCTGCAAGACTCTCTGCTATTGGTATTTAGAGTATACTTGGACACTTTTGTTAAGTTTTCACTGCAAATATCAACAAACGTTAGATCATTGACGGCCTCCTTCCAAGAGGTTTCGAATGTTGTTCAAGAACAGTACATTGAGCCACATAAACTCACGTACTACAATATTTTGGTAGCTAAAAACGATATAAGAGGCAATCAGGTGATAATGCGACAGGAAACAAACAAACAAACAAACAAACAAACTCGTACAATCTAAGCTTTAACTGCCGGTATTTGCGATATTGCTGATATTTGACTTACGTTTCATCTTCCAATGCTGGAGACTTCGTCAGACTCTATAATGATTTATAAAGATATTACAGTTTCAAAACAAGCTCAGCCTGACATATTTTGCGTATGTCCACTCAGTAATGTCTTATTGACTAATTTTCTGTGGTAACTCATCACTTAGAAAAAGTGCTGATTGCGCAAAAGCGAGCAGGAAGAATAATGTATGGTGTTCACCTACGGATGTCATGTAGATAGCTCTTCAAGGGGATAGGCCTTTTAGCTGCGCCGTCGCAGTAGGTCCTACATATAAAAGTGACTGAAATTCGTCTTAAGTGATACATCAAAATTTGAAAAGAACAGTGATATCCGTATCTACTGCACTAAAGGGAAAAGCGCCCTTTATTATCCATTGTTAAAGCTGTCAGTAGCTCAGAAAGGAGTTCAATATGCAGCAACAAAAATTTTGGATCATTTGCCCTCTTACATAAAATCCCTGACAGACAGCAAAATAGCAAAGCAAGTTTTAAATTTAAATTAAGATCATTTCGCTTGGAAAACTCCTATTCAGTTGACGAATTATATAAAGCGCATGCTGCAAAACGGCAACTCCGCAGCTGAATCCTTTTGTGTTCTCGAATTTGTGAAGTGTAATTCTGTGATTACAGTGCAAAGACGTTTCAGAATGAGGTACCAAATTGATCCTCCGAATGGCTGGAACATTCGTAGATGGTATCGACAGTTTGTAGAGACAGAATGAGTATGTAAAGGAAAGAGTCATGGCTGCCCCCGTTTTTTCGACGAAAATGTCGCGCAGAGTCAAACCGCTTACCATCGTAGTCCTACAAAATCAATTCGTCGTGCCAATCGGTGATTACAGCTGCCTACAACAACAATATGGCGTGTTTGAGACACTCGCTGGTTATGAAGCTCTACGTCATTGACGACAATGCAAACATGTGGCATTTTCCGACGAGCTGCTATTGACGATGGTAACATTTAGCACAACGCACTATGTTCAGTGATGAAGCTACTTTCCACCTAAGTGGAAATGTAAACAAACACAGTATTTGAATTTGAGGCCTACAGAACCTACAGGCTTACACTGAAGATGTACGAGATTCATGCGAAGTCAATGTGTTTTGTGCGATATCCTTTCTCTCATCCGTTTACGGCCCTTTCTTCTTTGATGGAAATACAGTTAACGGTCAGCAGTATTTTGCTACGTTACAAAACTGGTTGTTTGCAAGGCTGCACGAGGACAACATTTTTCAATGAGATGAGGCATCCCCTCACTGGAGTTACCAATTACGTGAATATCTGAATGAAACTTTACCGAGCTGTTGGATTAGCTGTCAAACAGAAGTCGACTTAGCCCTTCTCAGCTGTCCTCCACGGTCACCGGATTTGACGCCATTTCTTTCCTATGGGGTTTCATTCCGGACGTTTATGCATCAACACTACCACAGAATCTCGAAGAGCTTAATAACCGGATCCATACTGCCATAACACCAGTAACGATGCACAAGCTTTTCCGAGTATGGCAGGAATTCGAGTATCGATGTAATATTATTCGTGTCGCTGGTGTAGGGCATACTGCACATCTGGTATCTAAACTTGAGAGGTTCGTAAACACGTGTTCAAAGTTTCACAGTTGTATGTCTTACAGTTTGGTGAATATATGCGTTTGAAATAGGCATATTCTTTTTTAAACAACGTTTATTCATAAATTCTTAGTCAACGTGAATTAAAATAAGGAATGTACAATACGAGGCTGACCTTTTAAATAATGAAAGTACAGAAAAGATATAAAACATTTTTCATACAAAATAAAATTTGTGTTGAATCATAAAGCCTTCTGGTAGTCAAGAAACATGCCAACAACCTGATGTCTGCTACCTCTGCTTGCTTGATATGCTGAATGAACACTGCAAGATGGGACTCACAGTATTGAAGCTCATACAAAAAAAAGGTTTTCGACATCAAAAATTTCTTTATAATCATTAAAAAATTTCAATTAGGTTTTTGATGTATTTAATTTTGTTACCATAACGAATTATAACCAGTTTTAGATTCATAATAGCTTTTTAAAGCTAACTGTGTTTTTTACTTAATTATGCGTACATATTTGTCAAATGTGTGTACAATAGTGACAATAGTGATAACTAGTTTCGGTCACTAGTTTCGGTCACAAACCCTTTTTTTTCGCAATGGCAGTTCAGTTTTCTCCAGGCACTGTGCACTGATTTACACGGCATTATATCTGTTCGATGATCTCAAGCTAATTTTGTTTATATCTTTTGACGTGCAACTTTTACTTAATTCATCAAGGGGTTATTAGTGAAGATATTGTGATCATAGATACGTTAATATGTACCAACTTCAGTGTGCGATTTGTTTTTCCTCTGCTTCTTACAGTCTTCCTACAAACACATCACATAATTTACTACCTGACGTTTTATACATAATCGTAACTGCGGTACAGGCCCGGCCGTCAGTATAGACTAACACACTTCAACACCTGACCTGCAACCCAGGGCAAGAAATGCATTAATGGCTTGGTCTTGCCACATGTCCTTGGAGGTGCTAACGAACCTACAAACGTTATACTCTTAAAAGCTACAATCATTAGTCTGCAAATGAAGTAAATACTGATCTACTGTTGTTCAGTACACCATGATCCAGCAGTTGTATTGGTTTCTATTTTTCTAACAGATCTGAAGGTGGTCATCATGGACTGTGATCGGCAGTCTTAGGAAAATTTTTTGTGATCATCAACTGGAATTAGAGAAAGAAATCCTGTATTTTCGGATCATTGTCTTTACATTTACATGTATAATCTGCGAATCACTGAAGTGCAAGGCAGAGTATACACCCCACTGTAACAGTTATAAGCATTTCGTTTCCTGTTCCATTCACCATGTGGAGTACAGGAAGAATGATGGTTTAAAGACTTCTGTGTATGCTGTAATTAATCTAATCGTGTTCTCAGGGTCCCTATGGGAGCGATATGTAGAGGACTGTGCTAGAGTCATTATGTAAAGCAATTTCTTGGAAATTTATAAGTAGGCTTCTCAGTATAGTTCACGTCCATCATCAAGTGTGTGCCAGTTCGGTTCTTTCAACATCTCTGTGAGACTCTACCGTGTATCAATCAAACCTGTCACCATTCATGCTACTCTTCTCTGAACACATTCAACATCCCTTGTTAGTCCTATTTGGTAGGGATCCAACACACTTTGGCAAAATTCTTGGATGGGTCGCACGAGTGATTTATAAGCAATCCCCTTTGTGGATTAATTGTATTTACCTAGTATTCTAACAATGAACGCAAGTTTGGGATCTGTTTTACCTACGAGAGAGCCTCCGTAATCATTCCGTTTCAAGTCCCTGGGAAGTCTTACACCCAGGTATTTTCATGAGTTTTATCGATTCCAACTGTGACGCGTTGGCACTGTAGTTATACCATCAGACTCGACGTAGTATGGAAAAACGCAGGATGCATAGTCTCGTGTTATCTTGTTGAAAGACAATGCAATGGAGTCCACAGAAACTAGCCTTAAACGTCAGAAATGTAATGGCTACGGAAATTAGAGGTGATCATGTCCTGTACCCAGTGCCATAGCATACCATCACGCAAAGTGGTGTGGCTAATGACAATGACGAATACAATCTGGCATTGTTGATTCTCCTCAAAGCTTCATGAGACGGATAGGTCCATTGTTATGCTGCAGTTTTACCTTTCTGAACGTATAAAGCAAGTTGCCAATCCGCGAACCACTTTGAAGTCTTTACTAGCAGTTGTGACGTAGCTTGTAAAATAAAATAACAAAAAAAGCGCCAATTCGAGAAAAAATCTCGTTGAGAGTGTAGAAGAGCCAGGAAGTGGAAGAGGGCGATTATAATGTGGCTTAAAAACGCGCTACACTGCGAACAGGCGAGTGGCTGACAAACTGGAAGGGAGATGCCCGCCGGCTAACGTCGGTGTCGTGCTCGCTTCCTCTGGGTCTCTCTGGCGTGCGCCAAAGTGGGCGGCCATCAGTGACGCGGCCTTGTTAGGCCCCAGCTGCCGGCGGTCGCGTCACGAAGACACAGCCGGGGCAGACCTCCCGGCCATAAACAATGTTCTGCTGCCGTCCCCCCACCACTTCTAACTTACTACTCATCGGATGTTCTCTGGAGCGTGAAAGCCGACTAAGGATTACCGTAAATTGCAAAGAGAGGGGAGGTCTCCTCCCTGACGCTTCGTTGTGTGAACTTCACTATAATTACTGTGTTGCGTACTGCATGCTGAGTTTAAACCGACGACTACGACATACTTATGAAAACAAGTTGAGCCTAACGTCGTAGCAGATCACTGCGTTTTAGGAGACGTAGGTGAAATACCCCTTCAGCTGCATCTACAGGGCGTATAAAAAACATAGGGTGTCAATCATTGAACTTGCACTTTCAGAACATTGTAGAAAGAGAACCAGTGCTCAGAACGACGTAACATTTGATCATCATACTCTATTAATGGTGAAGGGGGAAACGCCATGGGGGAAAAAAACCAACGGAAGTTTTAGCAATAGATGGTGCTGTAAACATCTTAACATAAGTCGGGTACGCTACAAAAGACAGATTAATCGCAGTACAACGGCGATGATTTGAGTTTCGCATTACAATACCCGTACTGTCCAATGTGCATGATTCCACTAATTCGGCAGGCAACAATTGTGACACTGTTTGTTGGGTAAGCCCATCCACAACATGGTCGAACCACATCGAATGGGAAAAATCAGTTTCTAATTATCCTGCGAAAACTGCATAAAAAGCGAAATTAAATCGGTTTCTAACTGTCGTGAGAATGGCGCAAGATATGTCCACTATGCTGTCCACCGTTTTCCGCCATTAAGTTTAAATATACACACAGTATGTTCCACAACAGAAGTGTCTCGGGGGTAACATTTAGAATGCGTGCCACAATGCGCGTCTTCAGTTCAGCTACTTTCGTATCTGGAGCACTGAATACAACATCTTTCAGATAACCCAATAGACAGAAGTCACACGGATTAAAATTAGGCGATCTGGACGGCCATGCTGTAGGAAAATAGCGGCTGAAATTTCTAGCCTTTCCGAAATGCCTCTGCAGCAGCAGTTTCACTGGTTGTGTGTGTGCAGAGGAGCGCCATCTTGTATAAAAATGATCCTACCCACACATCCACGCTGTTGAAGGGGTGGAATGTCGTTGGTACGTAAAAGACTCTCACAGCGCTTACTAGCGACAGTATTCCTGCAGGACTCATTTACTCGAAAAAAATATGGACCTTTTCAAACGATGTAGTCAACCTGCATTACACAGTCACGTTCACAGAATGAAGCGGTACCAGTTGATGTGTGAACTGATTCTCCGTTGCCCATATTCTACAATTCTGCGTATTGACATGTCCTTGGAGATGGAAATGGGCTTCTTATATCCACAGAGTGTTCCACGGCTATTCGTTATCCACTTCCACGTGATCAAGAAATTCCAAAGCGAACGTTTGTCTTGCTGGCATGTCAGCAGAAAATCCTGAACATGGGTGATTTTGTATGGATAGCAATGCAGGACGTTTCGTAGGAATTTATGCTCTGTGCTCGCAGGCATGTCCAACGTTCCGGCAATTCCCTGTGCACTACATGTACGTACACCTCCGCTCGACCCCTCGTGCAACTCAGTGGCCATGTCTTCGACGAACATCGTATTAACTGCTTTCCTTCCTCTGCCACATTGCACATTGCACTGTTCGTATTTTGTGATCATTTTCTCAAGACCCTTATCAGATATCAGACCAATGCCTTTTTTCATACCTTTGAGTGTCCGAAACTTCTCAGGAGCTACTGGCGCACCGTCACCGTTCTAGTAAGAGAGCTGTAACAGCAGCGCGCGATGCTTCACGGACGCAGTCATTTTTGGCGTCTCTGACGCAAACTGAGGAACATCCGTGCGCCGCGCATCTGTTGGTGTGCATATTCTAACGCTTACAATGCCATCTACTGGTCAAATTTTCGTGAAATTTTTTTGTTATAGGACGTTTCCCTCTGCGTCAATAATACGCTGTTCAAATGGTTCAAATGTCTCTGAGCACTATGGGACTTAACTTCTGAGGTTATCAATCCCCTAGAACTTAGAACTACTTAAACCTAACTAACCTAAGGACATCACACACATCCATGCCTGAGGCAGGATTCGAACCTGCGACCGTAGCGGCCGCGCGGCTCCAGACTGTAGCGCCTAGAACCGCTCGGCCACACCGGCCGGAACGCTGTTCAAATTTGACGTCATTCTGAGCAGTGGTTCTCTTTCTACAGAGTTTTGAAAGTGGAACTTTAATTATCGACGCCCTGTACATCAGAGAAATTTTCATTCGATTTAGCTTTACTTTTTCGAAAAGTATCGTATCACCTAAGTGTTGTAAGACATGCGAAGTAGCTATTCGTTGCCACTACAGTTGTAAGTATGCAAATGAGAATTACGTAGATTTAGCTCAGTACCCGGACTGGAATACTTCTGTAACAGCAATGAAACAACAGGTTAAAATCTCGTTTAACACGTTATGCACAGAGGTGATATAAATTCTTGTAAAATTTTATATCATACGAAACGACAGGTTTTGGAGGGTGCGTATCCTAACAAAAAATAAAATCGAAATTAAATCTGAATACGAAACTATTCCGTCGAAATTAATTTTCAACGGCATATTAACACTCGCAATCTTATATGGTCATAGCTGTTCGGTTTTAGTGGTGTTAAGAAAATTAAATTTTGATGGCATAAGACTCAGATTTCTTGCAAGGGAACACGCGAGCTACCTTGCGTTGTACGCGTTCTCTAATAATTTGTTCTACAGACTAGGCAGCGCCGGTTTTGTTAACAATAATAGATGCAAATAATTTCGAAAGAGAACCTCAGAAACGGAGCATTACGACGACATCGTTTATTGCACCAAGAAAGGTATAAAAAAAAGCAATATTTCCGCTTTCAAACGGTTGTACAAACCAACCAACGTGTCTTTTGCTTCAGAGTGAAGCGAAGAGATTAAATAAGACAGGAGCAAGATCGGAACAAAATAGATTGAATAAGAGCAAAACACGGGAAGAGAGATGGGGAACATTTACCTGAGGAAAACTGACCTGAAGAAAAGTGACCTAAGGGAAAGTTACCTGAGGGCACTGTGAGCTTAACAGAACAGAAAACGCAAACACTGTATGTAACTAGCAACTTGGAGTTGGTGTAGAATCTTTCAGTTTTACGCAAATGTGTCTCTCGTATTAATCAAATTGTTGGAGGTACGCTATAGATTCGCTGGAGCAGTGCGTGGAAATGAAGTATGGAAACTCTGGTGAAGCAACGAATGTCCCGCTGGCAACTTCACGGCGACCACCTGCTAATGGGGTCGCCGCACCGGAAATTACGACGGCGCCCTCTCCAGCACTCGCTCCGCGCCTCATCTCCGCCACGACCGTTCTGCCTGGACTGTGGGTTGAGGCATGACGGAAAAGCAGTGCGAACCACACAGCAGTAGTGAAATGAAGAAGTAGGTGAAACGACTCTAACAAGGATTTTCTATTTAAAAAAAGTTTCCTAGCTGAACAGGCTACCAGAGGAACCATTTTTATGTAAACAACTGGTTCTTTTCTGTCTCAATACTGACGTGTAGTTGGTATCCAGCGCATGAAAAGCGTATATAGACCATAAATGAACTATTATACGTAAGCCTTGCGCCGTCCATTCCTCTAGTGGCGCCATATAGGAGAAAAATGTGTTAAGTGTAATTCTGCATTTATACTTGAATACGACTTTGGAGGAGCTGTTCTCTTCCGTACACACATACTCTCATATACACTTTGATTAGAAACACATTGCATGTTTATAACAAGTGGTTATTAGTAGTAAATGTAGAGTTAGTAATATACGAGTAGATTAAAACCCGTACGGAAATCCATTCACGAAAAGTGGGTTAGATCGATGGTACACGTATTGTGAAGCAATACATTTTTTTTGTCTCAAATAAGTCTTTTTAAATGACATATACGAGAAAGTGAGAGAAACTAGAGCTCATATGGATGATTATCGACAGTCGTTGTTCCCAGACACCATTCGCAAGTGGAACAGACAAAAAGGGAATCGACAGCATTAACAGGCGTACAAAAAATGGCTCTGAGCTCTATGGGACTTAACTTCTGAGGTCATCAGTCCCCTAGACATTAGAACTAGTTAAACCTAACTAACCTAAGGACACCTCACACATCCATGCCCGAGGCAGGATTCGAACCTGCGACCGTAGCGGTTTCGCGGTTCCAAGAGGCGTACACTCGGACACACACTGTATGATGTACGCTGCAAGGCATTAAAGCTGCAATACCATGAAGGTGATATGAAACAAAGTCAAACTGGCGTAAAGCTAACTAAATGCTTGGATATGGAAATGAGAAGCTTTGCAGCGCAACTACGCAAATTAGGTGGGAGAAAGGCCACCTACATTCTGTACATTAAGGTGCGGACTGCTCACTCAGAAATCTCATTTGTATGTTTGTTGTCTATGCGAAGATCGTGTTACGCCTCATACAAAAAAGAAGAAACAACAACAAACACATGGCGGAATTCAACAGTTGAGGCTGCGGCCTGTCGTTCCCCGATACTGCTGCTCGCACTTGTCGAGATTCCACGAGTGTCACGTGAATGTGGAATCGATGGATTCAGATGGGCCAAGCAGGATCTCAAGGCCCCACGCAACTACCGCTCGACAGGGCAATTGAATTGTTCGCTCGGTCGTGCCGAATCATACAGCCACGTCACACACGTTCAGCATGAAATGGTCTTGTTTGCAGCAAGGCAAGAATCCACACACACAATGTGACTACGTCTAGGTCACCATGGACAGTCAGCTCGCAACCATTGTTGGGGCATTCCTGGACATGGCAAGAAATAGAGGGGCGCTGCCAGTGGCGTGTAAATAACACTGCACACAGTAGTAATACAAGATCAACTTCTCATAAGAGTCCTGGTTCTTTGTGCAGCATCGGCGTGGACCAACCCACCTCTTGAAGCACTGTGGAGAATGAACAGTGCTACGATGTATTAGTCATTGTCATACAGGTGCATTACTTGGCGTGATGGCACGACATGGTACTGGGTACAGAACATGAACGCCTCTGCTCCTATAAGCAGAAATTTGGACACTAGCCATCAGATTTATGACGTTTGAGGCTGGTGATTACACTGTCTTTCAACAAGATAACACAAGACTCTATGCAGTCCCTTATTTCCTGTCCTACATTGAGACTGACGGTATTCGGCTGTTGTCGTCGCCTGACTCACCTACTGAAAAAGTCTGGTTATGGGTTGCTGAAAGACTGGCATGACACCGCTTTCTCGACAGTAAGATTGATGAATTCTGGCGTAGAATTGAAGCAACATGTGACAACATTGAATGACGTACCCATATCTTCACCCAAGCTCTGCTCGGCTGAAGCTCTGTTCGGCTTGATGTCTTGCTGCATTAGAGCCGTTTTTGCTGCCACAGGTGGCAACAATGCGTACAAATTGCATCCTGTATTCTTTGTGCTATATTTTACAAACACAATAAGTAAAATTTCGTCATTTACTGTCCTTTCCTGGAGTTGCATCGTTAGAGGGGCGTGTAATAAGTAATGCAACAAATTTCTTCTGGAAGCAGGTTGGTTTTGCTCAGGATTCTGATACACCATATTTGTGAGCGCTCTTTTGGCTACAAAACGCAGTTTTTGAATATAATTTCCGTTCAATGCGATGGCATTACGCCACCTTATTGAGAGGGCCTGTATGCCAACATGGTACCAAATGGTTCAAATGGCTCTGAGCGCTATGGGACTTAACATCTGAGGTCATCAGTCCCCTAGAACTTAGAACTACTTAAACCTAACTAACCTAAGGACACCACACACATCCATGCCCGAGGCAGGATTCGAACCTGGGACCGTAGCGGTCGCGCGGTTCCAGGCTGAAGCGCCTAGAACCGCTTGGCCACTCCGGCCGGCAACATGGTACCACTCTACTGGTGGGAGTCTACGTTTTGCAGCATCAATGAGCTCCACATTATCCACGTACTGCTTCGCGCGCAGTGCATCCTTCATTGGGACAAGCAGATGGATGCTGGAAAGAGCGAGGGCCGGGCTGTAGGGTGGATTCCAGCGGGCACACACTTAAGTACCGCAGTTGGTGGACGAGTGTGTCAGTAGTACTAACAGAGACGCCCATTTGTGCAACGAGTCGTTTCATTGCGATCCGTCAATCACTTCAAATGAGTGGCAGAGCTGTTCTAGGCGCTTCAGTCTGGAACCGCGCGATCGCTGCAGTCGCAGGTTCGAATCCTGCCTCGGGCATGTATGTGTGTGATGTCCTTATGTTAGCTAGGTTTAAGCAGTTCTAAGTTCTAGGGGACTGATGACCTCAGATGTTAAGTCCCATAGTGCTTAGCGCCATTTGAACTTCAGATGAGTGTCCACACGTTCCAACATTCCAGGAGTCACGGCTGGTGCGATGATGGCAGACACCTCGCCCAACGACAAACCATGCTAGTGTTCACTGAGATCTCCATAGAAATCCTGCAAGTGCCTGGGAATAGCTACGATGTCCTGGTTTTCTGCCATAAGAAAAACTCTGCTTGGAACGCACTTCCGTTGCGGATTCCGGTCTGACGGCTACGCACAGCGCCGCCAATTATGGGAACTTCATGAAAAAATAGTGGCCGAAGCAGGAATATTCCACGATGTCCTATAACAAATTCCACATTTTTTAAACTGAAACTGGCCGTGAAAAAAGGGTGGTTGTATTACTAATTGATATCGTTAATATTTTATCCTTTTAGGTAATATGCTGGCAATTTTAACACCCACTTTCGTGGAGAACCTGGTAGTTCCCTTACTGTGGGGCTGTGGCTGTATTGAGTTGGGCCGCCCCCGTGGGCTGTGCAACGAGTGGACAGGGGCAGAGGCAATGCGTCGATAGCTAGGGCTGGGGGAGACGCGGCTACACGCTCCGGTGGGCGCCGGGCGCCGGGCCGGCCGTCTGCCGGCGCCGCTCAGCGCGCTGTGCAGTGGGGGCGGCGGCGGCAGCGGAGCGTGGATTATTGTGGCGGCCCTGCGCGCGCAGGCGCCGCGTGGGAAGCGCGCACCCACCACCGACCCGCCGCCACCGAAACTCCAGCCCTTTACCGAACGTCTGCAGCCCACAGTCTGCCATCCAATACCGCGAGACGACAACAAGTGGTTCACCACTCCAGGGTAAACCTTTCATTCTTTGGTGGAGTGTGCACTAATTTGAAACTTCTTGAAAAATTGAAGTCTTACGTTCGACCGGGACTCGAACCCGGAATCTCGCTTTTTTGCGGACAATATTCCTAACGACTGCGCTATCCCATGGCCCACAAGGATATGGGTGGAAGGCGCAGTGGTCAGCACAGTAGATTGGATTCACATTCGGAAGGACGACGGCTCAAATCCCCGACCGACGAACCACAGCCCCTGGATTAGCCGAGCGGTCTAGGGCGTTGCAGTCAGGGACTGTGAAGCTGGTCCCGGCGGAGGTTCGAGCCCTTCCTTGTGTGTGTGTGTGTGTGTGTGTGTGTGTGTGTGTGTGTGTGTGTGTGTGTGTGTGTTTGTCCTCAGGATAATTTAAGTAATGTGTAACCTTAGGGACTGATAACCTTAGCAGTTAAGTCCCATAAGATTTCACACACATTTGAACATTTTTGACGAACCACATTTAGGCCCTTCCCGAGCGGGAAGGTGTGTCGCTCCCCGGCATGAATCCGTCCAGGGCTGGCGGTGTGCCAGCCAGCCCATGTATGGTTTTTAGTGCGGGGCTGGTTCCCTTATTGTACCTCAGTTACACTAAATTAGAATTATGTATTAATACCTTCAGCTGCTGACGGGTGTTGATATATATCAACGGGTGAAAATGTGTGCACCGACCGGGACTCGAACCTGGGATCTCCTGCTTACATGGCAGACGCTCTATCCATCTGAGCCACCCAGCCCACAGGGGATAGTGCAACTGCAGGGACTGCCTCGCGCACGCCTTCCGCGAGACCCACATTCTCACCTTATATCTCTGCACACTACATTCGTAGTGTCCCTACCCAACACACTCATTACTCGTGGAAGACATCCTTACCAAGTCCCGTAAGAGTTCCGTTAATGTGTGTGCATCCACACAGAAGGAGGTCATGGCCGGTATTGCCAGAACTATATACTTATGTGGATATGGTGTCCGTTCTTTCGGACATGTCCACTGGGGGCCGAACTGCACAATAACCCTGGGTTGTGTGTGGGGCGGCGGTGGGGAGAGTGGACTGCTGTAGCCTGTTGTGGGGTTGTGAACCACTGCGGGCTACGGCGGGGTCGAAGCCTCTCCGTCGTTTCTAGGTCCCCAGTTCAAACACAATACACACAACCCACATATAGGTACACCATCAGCAATTTACACATATAGGTCTTCTGTGATGCCCCTAAATCGCTCCGGGCAAGTGCCAGGCTGATTCCTTTGAAAAGGACACGGCCGATTTCCTTCCTCGTCATTTCGTAATCCGAGCTTGCGCTCTTCCTCTAAGGACCTCCTGTCGGCTTTGCATTGAAATCTAATGTTCTTTCCTCTTTTTTGAAACATCGCGGTGGATTGGAACTGTCTGAATAGCTCGGTAGGTAAAAGCACTGTCTGCGAAAGGCAAGGTTCTTGGTTTGAGTTCTGACCGCTGAACGGTTTTAGTCTTCAAGGAAGTTTAGACACATGCACTTTCTGCTTACTTCTGCAGTTGTTTATTTAGCGTTTGATGATTTTAACTTAATCTGTCAGCAGTGGCAGTACATTAACAATCACACACAAAAAATACAAAATCAGATAAACAAAGAAAAATAGAGTAGCCTATGTCCTTTTTCAGTCACTTGGAAAGAGATTCTCAATAAATATAACCTACTTAGCGTCTGATACTCCTGCACAGTAACAAGTATGCACCACCTCGCCCGAGAGGTTTTAGGCGCTTCAGTCTGGAACCGCGCGACCACTACGGTCACAGGTTCGAATCCTGCCTCGGGCATGGATGTGTGTGATGTCCTTAGGGTAGTTAGGTTTAAGTAGTTCTAAGTTCTAGGGGACTGATGACCTCAGATGTTAAGTCCCATAGTGCTCAGAGCCATTTGAATCATTTGCTCGTTCGCAGTCTTGGAGCCTATAGTTTTTTTCCGTAGATGTATTTCTCTGATTTGAAAGATTCCTATACGAATATCAACGTAACATGTATATTACTAGGAGGAAACATGTTTCATATAAAACTGCATTGTCTCTAGACAGTTTCAGAAAGCTATCGCCGGTTTCTAACGAGTTAATATGTTGTAAAAATAAAAAGTGAGAACCGATTAGATCAAAAAAAGAAGCAGGAATGACTTCCGCAAAATTCGAGGAAGTTCTGCGTTTACCTCAACGTTTATTTTATCCGGAGTTTATGTATATATGTCTACAGTTATTCACTTCAGAATTTGGTGAACTGAATGTTTGATTGGTTGTGTATACTCATAAATTGCAATCCCTTGAGTTTAGAAACCTCAGACCAACACAACCAACGGTACACTATTGTTTCCCTTCACAACATCATTGCTGTAGGAGACAAAGTCCAATTAAATGACTCGTGTCCATTGATGACACAGCGCACAACAGTTTTGTAATTTTTTTAAATGTTCTCAAGGGTCAACTTTTGATTAAGATGTGTTAACGTTAGAAAATATCAAAACACGGAAAGAAAAGAAGCTTTCACATGTCTGTCAACTAACTGTGTCGTTACATAATTGCGATGAAAGTTCCAACAGTATTTCTCACTTCCACGTGCATTCCTTATCTTTCTTCCTTTTTGTTAAGCTTTCCCAAGTGATACAGGTACCTATCAGATAAGCTTTATCGAAAAGCTTTGTAACTGAGTGACGTCAAAGAAGAAAACTGGTAATGAGAAATTTCTATTAGAGAGAAGAACTTCCTGGTCCCTGTAACTCTCGCTTATCCAAGGTCGACTGTATGTGACGTTACTAGCACGTTCTGTTGGTCATATCCGTGAGGTACAACTGACGCTACTTTCGGTACTTACGATGTGCTTACGTCGACCACCACGAACTGAGCTGCGTTTGATGATAAGTTTTCAGTCCAGTCATATAAGTAACTGATATTCAGTTCACAAGGAGACGTGCAAAACTCGGCTAAGAGCACGAAGTTAAAATTTCTAGTTCTGAAAAGTCTGCAATTAGTTAACAACGCAAATCTTATGTGCAAATTTAAAAATGTCACTATATATATTTCGAAATAATTCTCATTTTTTCCCTTTGTAGAAAACATTAGTGGCACTAATACGAATTTCAATCCATGTTGCATAAATTATCTTGAAAGGGAAGAGAGAATACGGTTGATTTTTTAAATCGCTGAAATATTTTGCGGAAGGACGTAATGGGAAACTCTTGGGAGCAGGAAGATATATCTTCTAACGTGAAGGTATTGTCTAGTTTTATTCAAACTACAGAGTAAATGAACTAAAGAAATACTGGCTGGTCCAATTCACATTAATGTGAAGCATGCGTGACATCAGTATTGATACAATTTTAAAGACCAATCCTCTTCGAAGGAATGATGATTAAGATTTTACGTCTCGTCGACGACGACATCATTAGCGACAAGCTCGGTTAGAGCAAGGATACAGGAATCAACCTGGCGTTTGCATTAATCGATTTAGAGAAACCACACCAAAGCTAAATCTAGGCGGGCGGAAAGAAATTTGAACACCGGTTTTCTCGGCTGCGAATCTATATCCAGTATTTTAACCACTGCGTTACTACAGTCAATCGATCCGAAAAGAGGACTACCTGGCCACCTTCGATAAAAAATATTGCTGATACTCTAAACGTGACACCTGTGGAACTTGCATACGAAAATCTAACAAGCGCGCAGATTTTGAATCAGCCTGAAGCAATAACGGTTCTGGTATTCACACCCGTTGCGAAACATGTCCCAGGTGCGCGTATGTGATGAACCGAAAACAAATTCCGCGGCATTTATTTCCGCTTACCACTGTACTTGCCTGTTGGATATCCGGTACTGAGTGAGACGGGGGGAATCGGTATGTCCCGATAGCAGAGCCGGTTCCTAATTTATGCAGCGGCGGTACAGTGGCGGCAATAAATCGACCTAATAAGGCGAGGGCTCCGGCAGCGCGCGGGAGGTCGATCGTGATATCGAAATGAATCACGTCGGCGTTCGTTGTGAGCGCCTCGGCCGAAAAGCGGCGTCTGGCGTTTAGGACCGACGTAATGACAATCACGTACGGGCTCTTACAGCTCTTAATGAAAGACAGAGAGCGATAACACGCGAATAAATTTTGAGTGGCGCACTGCGGCGCCGCGAAAGGCGTAGACAGCAGTAAAAAGGATCTTATGTTAAACAAGACATACATATTTAATCCCGTTTTCATAAAAATTACAGAGGACAATGGGTGTGAGGCGAAGAATGGAAGAAGGGAACGGACGACAGACACGGCCACACGGCTGCGGGAATAAACAACGGAAGCCGAAAGGGGAAACAATAGGAAAACAGTGCAGGAAACAAAGACTCAGAAGGGATGTGTAAAAAAAAGTAGAGGGACGTGCGTGAATAGAATGGGTAAGAGGGGAGGGGAGAGAGAAGAGACTAAATGGGAACAGAGATGGGAGACAAAATAAAACTGTCCAGAGCGCTAGCTGGCGCCAGACAACAGGATACCATCCCTGGCGCGAATTATTCACTTTTGCCAGTGGCTGCTGTAGAACAGCGCACGATATTGTGAAAAGATTCCACGGCGCATCGATTGCTTCTGAAGCTGATATTCCTGTCTGAGGATGATAATTTTTTTTTTTTGTATTCACTTGTGCATGAGCAATTTTCCTGACATAGCTCAGTAGCTGTTTAAAAATATATCAGTTTCTCAGTTCACAGCACGCTGAATTCTTAATCAGGAACTTGACGTAAAACATGAAAGTGGCCTTTGAACTGGATCGAAGCGTTCCCATTTTATTTTTCATACTTGCTGTCGCAGTTTGGAATGGAAGGAACGTGTTGCTGTGAGAGAGGCAGGCTCTTCTACCTGCAATAATTTAAGGGCGCACTGCGTGCAGTCACGTCAGATAAAAGAGGAGCAATAAGAATGTCGCAGGTTCCGCAACATCAATACTCGCTTCAGCGGTTTTCTGATCTTGCTTTTAAATGTTGAAAATGTTCCACACCGCGTGTTACTGATAGCTAGAAAGGCACTGATAAAAAATGGTGTGGTATAAAAACAAAATCTTATCATCAGGAATGAATATTTCGCGTAGTATTATACTAACTCAAGGAAACCACAAAAGGGAGGTTAAAGTTTTATATCGTGTCGATGTAGTGATGATTGGAGATGCAGCACCAACTTATTTTGTCAGCAAGGATGAGGAAGGGTATTGGCCGTGGTATATTAAAATAAACCAGCCCGGTGCTAGTCTGAAGTCATTTTGCGCAAACCTCAATGTAGACAGGTGGAAGGAGATTTGAATCCTGTTCTTCCTGAATTTGCGTATGGCAAACCTTGTCACAAACATAAACAAATACTAGGTCGTTGAGGGGCTATTTTGAGCAAATGCTCTGGCAAACGGATAATGAGAGCTCGATTCTTCCACAGTGCAGCGGAGTGTGCGCTTTCTGACAGTTTAAAACTGAGTACTGGCCTAGGACTAGAAATCTGGACCCTCAAGTTTCGCAAGGATTTAACCGAGCTATACAAGAATTTCTTAGGACTTCAATATGCCAATATGTCTCTGCTACGAGGGAGAATCAAATGAAAACCGTAAATGTGTAATAAAGCAAAAACTGGCGCCAGTAGAGTGTACGGTGCTAAACCGTTCGTAACAGTGCGTCACATGTTCAGTAATTGGCAGCGTTATGTAGATGCTCCAACCTCGGCGTAAGATTGGTATAATGATTGAAATTTATACCGGAATGAAGGTTGTAAAAATGTACAGACGTAAAAATGGAGTCGGAAGTTCGTAAGTGGTGTGATGGCCCTGTCCGCTGATGGCCCTGTTACAGGCACATCGCGTCCTGACTCTAGAACATGTTGCAACCATGGAAGCCATCGTGATACAAAACTGCTAAGTGACACTGCAGAAACTGAAAACAATTTAGCATGGTTGGGCACACCGCATGTTGTGCTCCAGTTTGAAACAGTGTTTGCTATATGTGCTCCGGCACAGCGACGTGATGTTGCATGTGAACAATTATTTTTACTCGTTGAACAAGGCGGTTCCGTGCAAAAATCTTCACGAGAGATGACACAGCGGCTGATTATCGCCAAAAAGAAACGAAGAGAGCGGATAAGAAATGTCGTCGTTCTTTGTCACCAACACTGAAAAAGTTCCGAACACAAACAGGCGCCGGCCGGAGTGGCCGTGCGGTTCTAGGCGCTACAGTCTGGAACCGAGCGACCGCTACGGTCGCAGGTTCGAATCCTGCCTCAGGCATGGATGTGTGAGATGTCCTTAGGTTAGTTAGGTTTAATTAGTTCTAAGTTCTAGGCGACTGATGGCCTCAGAAGTTAAGTCGCACAGTGCTCAGAGCCATTTGAACCACGAACAGGCATGAACGAGGAATTAGCATTAGTAGTAGCAGTAGTAGTTGTTTTATTCATCAGTGGATCACTTTTATCTTAAGAAGCGTTGGCAAGTAGTTCCATTCTGTTGAAGAGGAACGGCACGCGATGCTGAAGTAGATGCGCGGACTCTCAGTAGAATTCATTTGATGTGAAACCAACCACTTTATAAGCGCTTTACTGAAAATGGAGGACATTTATGCGGGAAAGTAATATAACTTTGTATCGTATTTGCCCAAAAAATGGCATTTAAAAATATTTATACTTTTCATTTCGGCAATCTTTTACTCAGTAGCGGCTCTCCTGCATACGTTACTGAAACTGTGTACTCCTGGGAAACAGTATATCAAGGAGAATGTGTTAGTCGTTGCATGTCGCTGTGTTACCTCGGCAGCCTGGCATACTCTGCCTCCGCGCTAGGGGGCAACAGTAGTCTCTTTACTAGCACAGCTTGTCAGTTGCGTCTTATCCAACCTGTGGATCACATGAAATACGTGATGTGACTGCTATGGGACAGAAGTTATATTTAAATGAACATTTTTGGACTATGGGTACACTAGATGTCACCTTACCGACAAATTGTTTCACTTTTCTTATACAGTAGCGCACACTGTAATACTGCATTTGACGATCGTGTTTTCGTTGAGAGAAGAAGTGTAATGGTTGAACGCCTCGTCGACTATGATGTCCTTAGAGATGGAGCGAACGCTCCGATTAGGGAAGGATGGGGATGGGAATTGGCCGTGCCCTTACGAAAGAACCATCCCGGCATTCACGTCAAGTGAACGGAACTGAATACATGGTGACGGGGAAAATACACCAAAATTTAACGCTGGAAGAAAGGATGGGAACGATTACGTGTGCTGAGGAGTTCAAATATCTAGAAGTAAAAAATCACGCGAAATAAGGATATTAATTCAAGAACAGAACTGGAAAGTTCATTATTGGAACATTAAATGATATTTTATGAGACCAACACATCAGAAAGTGAATATAAGAAAAAAAAAATCGAAGCAATTTTTAGAAGTATTGCAAGGTCTATTCGGAAAGTAAGGTCCGATCGGGCGCGAAATGGAAGTGCAGTGAACATCCCATGGAGCTTTTCACAGATATGTTGGACAGTGTCTCTAGTATGCCCGTCGATCACTTCACGTCACTCTTTTCAGTTCTGAGAGCACAATGACAACGTAAAGAAGTGTAGAAATAGTGTCTCCCGCAAAGTATGAGGGCCTGGTGAGAGATTTAGCCTGATGTCATGCAGCACATGCGGTTACTTCTTGATGACAGTTCTCGGCCGCTTTCTGTAGGGACAATTTAGATGCTCCTGCAGCGTTTTTGATTGGGAAGTGTTTGATCACGCATAATACAGCCCGTAATTTGTTCCCCCTGAGATTCATACCTACTCATATGAACCGCTGGCTATGAAGAAAAACTTTTGCCCTGACGAGCTGCAGACCAGCGTGGCCTTCTATGATGAGGGTATTGAAAAGCTGGTACAACGCTACGACGAATGTCTAAGTCGGAGCGGTGACTATGTAGAGAAGTAGCTAGGAGGTGTAGGTAACTATTGCAAATAAAACATTTTTGATTTTCACAATGGTTTCCATTTCGTGACCGATCGAGCCTTACTTTTGCGTACAGACCTCGTGTGATGCACTGAAGCGCCAAAGAAACTGATATAGGAACGCATATTCAAATACAGAGGTACGTAGACAGGCAGGATACGGCGCTGCGGTAGGCAACGTCCATATAAGACAACAAGTGTCTGGCGCAGTTGTTAGATCGGTTACTGCTGCTGCAATGGCAGTTTATCAAGATTTAAGTGAGTTTGAACGTGGTGTTGTAGTCGGCGCACGAGCGATGGGACACAACATTTCCGAGGTAGCGATGAAGTCGGGATTTTTCCTACGACCATTTCACGAGTGTACCGTGAGTATCAGAAATCCGGTAAAACATCCAATCTCCGACATCGCTGCGGCCGTAAAAAAGATCCTGCAAGAAAGGGACCAACGACGAGTGAAGAGAATAGTTCAACGTGACAGAAGTGCAACCCTTCCGCAAATTGCTGCGGATTTCAATGCTGGGCCATCAGCAAGTGTCAGCGTGTGAACCGCTCAACGAAACATCATCGATATGGGCTTTCTGAGCCGAAGGTCCACTGGTGTACTCTAGATGACAACACGACACAAGACTTTACGCCTCGCCTGGGCCCCTGAACATCGACATTGGACTGTTGATGACTGTTGCCTGGTCGGAAGAGTCTCTGTTTCAAATTTATCGAACGGATGGACGTGTACGGGTATGGAGGCTACCTCATGAATCCATGGGCCCTGCTTGTCAGCATGGGGACCATTCAAGCTGGTGGAGGCTCTGTAATGGTGCGGGGCGTGTGCAGTTCGAGTGATATGGGACCCCTGAGACGTCTGGATACGACTCTGACAGGTGAAACGTACGTAAGCATACTTTCTCATCACCTACATCCGTTCATGTCCATTGTGGACTCCGATGGACTTGGGCAATACCAGCAGGACAATGCGGCATCCCACACGTCCAGAATTTCTGCAGAGTGACTCCAGGAACACTCTTCTGAGTTTAAACACTTCCGCTGGCCACCAAACTCCCCAGACATGAACATTACTGAACATATCTGGGATGCCTTGCAACGTGCTGTTCAGAAGAGATCTCCACCCCCTCTTACTCTTAAGGATTTATGGACAACCCTGCAGGATTCATAGTGCGAATTCCCTCCAGTACTACTTTAGACATTAGTCGAGTCTATGCCACGTCTTGTTGCGGCACTTCTACGTGCTCTTGGGGGCCCTACACGATATTAGGCAGATGTACCAATTTATTTGGCTCTTAGTGTATATTTATCAGAAGTATGGGCAGTTACGTCTCAGCTAGTGAAAAGACTGCTGGCGACTGAGATGGACTTTCGGATACGCTCTGCAGTGATAACCAGGCGGGAAAGGGCCATAAAAGAAGACACCAGGGAGAAAATGGATGTGGCAAGTTCGATTAGTAATTTTGAAACAGAACAACAATTAAAGCGGTATGGAATACTAAAAGGATGTCAGAGGAAAGACTACAGTGACAGATCGCGTAATGGGAACCATCGTGAAGGAATGGAAGAGGGAGACCACCTGCGATATGGATACAATTAATTCAGACATAAATTATGAGAAGGAATAATGAAGAAAATTTATGGGCAAAAAATGAAAATTAAATTCGACGTATGATCTTGGGTTACTGGAAAATGTAAATACATTGTAAAATCGGGAATAGTAACAATTCAGGAAAACCACAGTAAACCCAAATAGGGGTGGCAGGACAGGGAATTTGAACCGCTCTCCAAGAGAATACGAGTCCAGCGTGCTGACTACTGCGCCATGTCAGCCGTTATATTTACTCGTAATTTCCTACGTGCGTACAGTAGTTTCTGGTAATCCATACACACCTACATACCTGTTGTTTTTTTCTTTATTATTTCTTCCTTTCGTAAGTGGTAACTGTAGCAACTGCGGTTGCGGAGTAGGCCGGACTGTTGTGAGGTACAATCTCGCGCATCGCGCGCCACGGGGGAGGCAGAGCCAAGGGCGTCGTCTGCGCCGTATCTACCCCGGGCGGCCATCTTCTGTCCCAGACAGAGGCGGCACACTCGTGGGGGCCGGGTGGCAGGACACGCCGTTATCGCTTCCGCCATGTGGCGCTAATGCCACTGCCACTGCCACCGCCGCCCCTCCCCAGCCGGCTCAAGCCATCGTCTCCCCCACTCACAGCTACTGGCTGGATGCTGTGGGCGACACTGTCTCCATCGCTTAACACCTTGGCTTTGCTGACCATCGTCTGGCACGTCCGCCAGGAAAAAAAAAAAGTTGAACAAGTGGGCTCCTGTCACAACTAGGGACAGCAGGCTGCGCAAACACAACCGAAATTTTTCTAGTGAATAGTACGAACACTACAGTCTATAAGCAAGGTCTGTTTCTTCCGCGGGTACATTTTAAGGATTCTATCTTAAGAATTACAGAATTTATTGTTTACTTTTCCTCGGCAGTACCTGTTTCGGTGATGATATACAAAAATGAACGACTTCCCCTTTAGTTTACTTAACAGCACATTTGGTTGCTGACTGTCTTCTGCTAAACAGGTGATAATTTAACACATTTCGTCGCATATGCTCGATGATAACGATTATCTGGTTATAAAAACTCTAATTCACATCGCGTGCTGTTTCAGTGTTTTCGAGACGTGGGTAAAGAGAGGTAAGAACAAATCGTATTTTGCTCAAGAAAGAATCTGTAATTTGGGGATTCTCCGCTGAGCAAAACACAGGATGTATCGAAAAGAATTATCTGATTTACAAAAACCGTAACTATTGTGTTATCTGAGAGACGTGCGTGAACAACGTACTGCTGGAAAGAGCAAACTCTCCGAGTTTTCATGGCTCCCACTAGGTAGCAGCGGTGTGCACCCACTTCAGTTCCAGTAAAAATGGTGTCTGGACAATAGAAGGCGTTTTGTGGTCTACGTTTTGCGCAGTGCGGCTCAGTAGTAACTGCTATGAGTGACTTTCGTACTAAGTATGGTGTGGATCCTCCTACAGCACAGAGCATCAGACGATGGCATGAACAATTCCGAGAAATAAGTTTTTTGTGTAAAGGCACAAATCGCCGGGCCGTCCCCGAGTGTCTGACACACACGATAAACGCATCCACCATGTTTCACAAGGAGTCCGCAGAAATCCGTTCGCCATGCAGCTCGACACCTCAACATGTGTTACGTCGACGTTAGCACATGAAACCATACAAAATTCAGCTACTGAAAGCTCTTCGTGAAGGTGACAAACAACAACGCGTGGAGTTCTGTAACTTAGTTCTTGGCAAGATGGAGGATGACAGTTTTTTCCACGCTTAGAGTGACGACGCAACATTCCATTTAAATGGAATGGTAAACCGTCATGAGTACGGAACAACCACATGAAGTTGAACAACATGAGAAGGACTCTTCAAAATTTAATGTGATTCGTGCAGTTTCACGGGAAAATGGATATGGTCCATTTTTCTTTGGCGAGAAGACTGACAGGAAGCACATATCTCGATATGCTTAAGTAATTTCAATTCCCACAGTTCGAGACTGATTCGAACGACTTCAATTACCAACAGGATGGGACAATGCCACACTGGCACCTGGAAGTGCGAGAAATTTAAATCAAAGTATTACTGAACGATGGATCGGTCGCATAGGACCAAATGCTTCACCCTTACGTCACTGGTCCCCAACGTCACCGGATCTGACTGTACGTGATTATTTCTTGTGGGGGTTTGTAAAAGACACTGTTTATGTGCCTTCGTTACCAACAACAATGAACGAACTGAGACATCGCATAACAGCAGTAGTGGAAGCGGTAACTCAAAACATGCTCTCTGCAGTGTGGGAACAATCTGCATACCGCATTGACATATGCTGTGCATCACAATTGAGGCATATTGAGCACCTATGAAAAGGTATGAAAGAAACTTCTTGAGTTTCTCGCTCATCAAAAAACAAATTTCCTTGTATATGTTTCTTATTTTCTGAAATATAGACATGCCAAATCGGATTATTCTTTTTGATACATCCTGTGCAATTGGTTCTTACCTCTCGTTACCCACGTGTCCAAAACACTGAAACATTGGTGTGAATACTATTTATAGAGTTGTTATAATACGATAATCACTACCATCGACAACAAAACTGCATATGACGAATTGTGTTAAATTATCACCCGTATATATGCGAGGGGACTTCAAAAAGGAAGTTGCACATGATTATGGCAGGCCGCATAACTTGGTGCTGCTGCACTACACTTCAGAGAGACACAGGTATGTACATCACGCTACTTTTCAACGTATGGTCTCGGTAAGCAGCGTTCGGTAGGTTCTACCAATTGTTCAGTTGCTCGACTATATAAATCTGTTCCTTGCCCATGCAGCTCGACGTTACATTGACTCGACAAGTCGTTGGAAGTACACTGCTGAAGTATTGAGCCATGTTGCCTCTATAGCCGTTCATAGTTGCGAAAGTGTTGCCGGTGCAGGACTTTGTGCACGAACGACGTCTTGATTATGTTCCAGAAATATTAGATGGGATTCTTGTCGGGCGATCTAGGTGGCCCAATAATTTGCTCGAAACGTCTAGAATATTCTTCAAACTAATCGCTAACAACTGTGTGCCGGTGACGTGGTACACTGCCATCCATAAAAATTCCATAGTTTTTTTGGTAACATGAAGTCCATGAATGATTGCAAAAATTCCCCAAACAGCTGAACATCCAGGGGACCCAGTCCAATCCATGTAAACACAGCTCACACCATTATGGAGCAACCACTAACTTGGACACTATCTTGTTGATAGCTTGGGTCCACTGCTTCGTGAGGTCTGTGCCACACTCGAACCTGCGATCAGCTCTTAGAAACTGAAATCGGGATTCATCTGATCACGCCATGGGTTTTCAGCCGCCTAGGGTCCAACCGATATGGTCACGAACACAGGAGAGGCACCGCAGCCGGCCGCTGTGACAGAGCGGTTCTAGGCGCTTCAGCCAGAACAGCGCTGCTTCTACGGTCGCAAGTTCGAATCCTGCCTCGGGCATGAATGTCCTTAGGTTAGTTCGGTTTAAGTAGTTCTAAGTCTAGGGGACTAATGACCTCAGATGTTAAGCCCCATAGTGCTTAGAGCCATTTGAACAATTTTTAGAGGCACCGCAGGCGATGTCGTGCTAACAACGCACTCGCGTCGGTCGTCTGCTGCCATAGCCCATTAACGCCAGATTTTGCCGTATTGTCGTAACGGAAACATTCGTCGTACGTCTCACGTTGATTTCTGTGGTTATTTCATGAGTGTTGCTTGTCTGTTAGCACTGACAACTCTACGCAAACGCCGCTGCTCTCTGTCATTAAGTGAAGGCCGTCGGCCACTGCGTTGTCCGTGGTTAGAGGTGATGCCTGAAATTTGGTATTCTCGGCACACTTTTGACACTGTGGATCTCTGAATATTGAATTCCGTAACGATTTCCGAAGTGGAATGTCACATGCGTCTAGCTCCAACTACCGTTCCGCGCTCAAAGCCTATTAATTCTCGTCGTGCGGCGATATCCACGTCTGAATCCTTTTCACATGAAATGACAGCTCCGTCTGTGCCCTGCCCTTTGTACGCGATACCACCGCCATCTGTATATGTGCATATCGCTACCCCACGACTTTTGTCACCTCAGAATAATTTATCT
Organism: Schistocerca serialis cubense; assembly: GCF_023864345.2. Taxonomy (NCBI): domain Eukaryota; kingdom Metazoa; phylum Arthropoda; class Insecta; order Orthoptera; family Acrididae; genus Schistocerca; species Schistocerca serialis. The sequence goes on from NC_064639.1 coordinate 795,964,200, forward strand.
CATACACACGTTTTTGAAGGAAAAGTGAGTGTGAAACATTGCGGTTTAACATCCCGTCGACAGTAATGAAACCATATATTGAACGCAAGATGGGACTAGGGAAGGAAATCGGTCGTGTCCTATTCAAAGCAACGACTCCAGCATACGCTATAAGCTTTTTAGGAAACCACGGTCAACTTAAACATGGACGGTAGGACTGAGATTTAAACCACAGTCCTTAGAAACGCGAGTCCATGCCCAACCCATTCAGTCCAAATGGCTCCTAATCATCGCAGTTGTCTACCGAAGAGGTTTACACAATGAAATATGTTTCAAAAATATTTAAGCAAGATATCGACAAAGTGGGGCTCACGAGCTGTGCACAATTGTTAAGTCATAAGTGATGAGGTAAGAGCAATAATTTAATTTTACGTTTATTGGCTGTTAATTGGAAACTAGCAAGTGTAAGACTTAAACTGATCGTTGACCTACCCTAACAAAACACAACACATCGGAAGAAAGTAACGTTCCGAGATCTAAAACAGGAGACCTTACTGAGTGGAAAAACGCCAGAATGATCCAAATTTCCTACAGTATGAATAATAGAGTATTCTCACTACAGAAATGTAGGTGACATGAGGCATTACAACATTGTTACACGTATGTGTGTCCATTCAGACCTACTGGTGGTGTAAAAACACTTACTTAACGTGGATATCCGACTATAATATAGATACCGGGACACCACTCACCTGGAAAGAAAAAAGAGAGTATTTAGACGATGAACGGAGACTGATAAAGGGTAACTAATGCTACCTTATGTTCCTATCAATAGGTGAACTCAGAAATTAATACAAATAATCATACAGAGAAAGGAAGATAACAAAAACACTAATGATAATATTATTTCAGAGAACTGACGTAGAAACCCATAGTTTCCTTTGCTGTTATACACCAGATCCAAAGCGAAACTCTTCGTCCGCATAAGGTTTGGAGACAGCTCTTTATACCTCCAATTACAAACATTTGTAAGTGTATGTTACTCTGTCAGTTACCTATGCCATCAACTATTTTAACAATGATAATGTACTGATATTCACAAAAGAGGAGTTTACTAAGTGCGTCATTTAAGGCTGTAACAGAAATCGATCAACTCAATAGCATTCGACGTTTAGTTTACTATAGACGTCATAAGCTCTCAGCAAGAAGACAAAAACGGTAAGTGGGAATGTTTTGAGCTGTGGAAAGGTCGAATGCAGACCTGCGAACACTCATATGGATAATGCTAAGAACGCAACCATCACGAATGGACAATATTTGGTAATTACACAAATTAGCTGCATCCGTATCTCTTCTTCTGCGTCTAATCTTGACGACATATTCTGTCGGTGTGCGAGAGCACGACCCTTGTAAAATGCTCGTCCATTGCCACTGAGCTGATCTATTTTTTATTCTTCTCTCTGAAAGAGGGCACAGTTCTAGCTTGGAAACAGTAGTGCACTAAACTAATTCGTCACAACATTATTTCGTTAATAAATGAAAAACGTAGTTTCTTTGTTGTCATACTAAATAAGTCGATAGAAACGCGAATTATTGTTTAATTAGTAATATAATCGAGAACCAGTACCCCTCCCCCCCCCCCAAACGCAGATTGCTTAAATAATCAAACTACAATGTATAAAACGTCATATCTCCAGAACCGTGTGTCATGCGATCACATAATATTGCAGGCACATTCAATGGTACCCGTGGATATGTCTAAGAAATATGTTGCGAATAAAGTTAGCAGTAAAGAAGAAATAAAATAAAACGTCGTGCTTGATGTTGCAGTTTTACTCCACGAACCGCGAAAATGTAGTAATCCCTTCATTTTTCTGAGAGTTGTGAAAGAGAAAAATATTTCCGAAAATTATTGTTATTATGTAGGAAATGTGTTGGAAATCGATAAGTGCTCTCATTCTCAAATACTGGATGAACACAGTCTGGGTAATTTGCGCGCCCTGAGTTGCACTGCTACAAGACATACACACAGTTTCTAAATGTAGAACTTGACTTACGGTGTTACATTTTGACATAGACATAAGATCACAGCTGTTAAGGAATGGATTATGACAACATTTTAAAGTTTAAATTCGATGAATAAGCGTATGAAATATTAAACATGAAATATTCGTTGTCCCTGGAAGACGTTAGAGAGACAACCTACAATTAGAACCGTGCATCCGGTTAGCCGTTTAGTGATGCGGGCCAGAGGATGAAATACACCAAATAATTGCATACGGAAGACTACACACAGCGCTGTATGTAGAATATCGAGTAATGCAAACTTTTTTTAAAAAACGAGGAGCGATTAACAAGTTTCTGTTCGAAGGTCGTGCAGAGCAGAATCGGTACGCCAATCAGGAAAAATCGCCGTGGGCACTGAGGCACCGACTCACCAGACTGAAACACCGTAACCTGCTGCGTGAAGAAGTCCGTAACTGCCTGCATCACATCCGCGTCCGACACGAATCGTCGACTCTTCAAAGCCTTTTTTTAAGGGATCGACGGCGTGATAATCGCATGGGGAAAGACGGGAACTATATGGCAGGCTGATCGAGTGTCTCCCAGTTGAATTGGCGAAACTCCCGCGTTAGTGGCAGTATGGTCTTCAGGCCAAAAGACAAAATAAACGAACAACAACAAAACTATAATAAATAAGAAACTCTTGTGTTACGAAATTTGCGATATGGGGACGTGTGTTATCGTGAAGCAGCGGGCATCCATTGGTTTTCTGCAGACATGTTGTCCTAGACATCATCTTCACAGTCTGATGGATGTCCACCGGTGGCTGGTCTTCGGCAACCAAGAAAAGAATAACAGCACGTTGGTACTGTTTGGGGGCCTTTGTTAACAACGTAGCCACAGTTCACGTGTCTGTATTTACCGCACACACTTCGGAAGGCACGAATGCTACACTTATCCCTTACGTACACGTCAATGTTTACATATCCGCACAGGAATCGCGCTACGTTGCGTATACCCTGCAGCAACCCCCTCAGACGGAAAATTTTTGATCGCCCCTTATTATAATTTTACAGTTTCTGTGGGAAACCACAAAAGAGCAGCACGCAGAAATGATACAGGGGTAGGTAAAATAATGTGAAAATCTGTACTTACTCGGGAATGGTTTATTAATAAGGGGTTGGACCCCCACTTGCCTGTAACACAGCTGCGATTCTCCTTGGAATACAAGCATATAATGATTATATTTTCTCCAGTGGAATGTTATGCCATTCTTCGATCAGAACCTCTTCTAACGCGTATAGTGACGATGAAGGCGGGAAGTCTGCTCTGGAGTCTGCGCTCCAATATCGCCCACAAAGGTTCGATAATGTTCACATTCTGGGACTATGCTGGCCAGGGAAAACGCTGCAGTTCAGTTGCATGCTCCTCAAACCACGACTGTACTCTCCTGGCTGTGTGAATAGGTGCATTATCGTCCTGAATATGGCGTCATATTTGGGAAACAACATTTGAATCGTGGGGTACACCAGATCATCTAAAATGTTCGTAAAAAATTTGGCTGTAGCACGGCCTTTGAGAATAATGATGGGACAAGCAGAATACCGTCATATGGCTGCCCACGCCAACACACTTCCACCTCCATGCTTAACCGTTGGAATCAAGCAGCCAGGACTGTACGCTTCTTTTGGGGTTCTCCAGACGTAAACCCGGCCCGAAGTTGAAAATAACGAAAACGTTCACTCGCCGGACTATACGACGTGCTTGCACTGATCAGCCGTCCTGGATTTATGCTCCCGGCCCTATGCTTTACGCTTCTTTGCGTTGGTTGTCGTCACTAATGTTTTCGGTGTAGCAGCTCGTCCACGAATATCCGCTTTATGGAGTTCTCGGCGGACAGTGTCAATAGATATGCGGTCTCAAAGATGACTATTGAGCTCTGCAGTCACTTTAGCTGCCGTGGTTTTCTGTTGTTTGGACACAATTAGTGTTGGCGTAAGACGATCTCCGTCATTTAGTTTTGATTTGCGCCCATTATTACGTTTACACGATGATGTCTTTCCATGTTTTGTGTAATCTGTCATGACTCTTGAAACAGTTGCTATTGAAACATTCAATAACTTGGCTGTTTTGTTTACCGATGCCCCAGCTAATCGGGCCCCCACAATCTGCCCTCTTCGGAACTCACTCTTGGGTCTATCATTGCACGTCGACCTCGGCCTGTGAGTGCGAACACGAAGCGTACACTACTCGTGAACAGCCTGCACTGATGCCTAGCCCGTACTGAACACGCACAGTCCAGCGCGACACGGGTCTGATCTGCGCTGTTGACCGTCAATACAACCATCCCATTACTACCACTGTTCACGTTATTTTGCCTATGCCCTGTATGAGTCGCACACTTCAAGCGTGGCTTGATGGCGTAGTTGTTAAGTGTAACTAAGTCTTAAAAATTCACGGTTCAGGGTTGAGCACCCAGTCGGCCCAAGGATTTTTTTCTGTCACTTATTGCTTCTTTCATTTGCGGTAATAAGTTGGTAATGTGAGAAATGTCAAGTTCTCCGCGGTTTGAATCCCACGTTCAAACTTTATGTGCATCTATTACAGGTATACTACCACCAGTGCAACTAAGCTTGGTAAAAGAGTGTGGTGTTCAGCACAACCTTCAGGCAGAGGACAGGTCTACTTTAGCACACAATAGTGCCTCGCATATTATGAGCTACAGGAGCAGGGCAACAGCCGCGTTACATTGTAACCGAACACGTGCATATAGATCATAAGTCCCAGCAGAAGAAAGGGTCTGCTAAAACCATCCGCGGTGCGCACGCTACAAGGCTATAAAGTTTCGCACAGTGGTCCACCGGGGCGTATTACGCAGGAGAAGGCCGGGTACGTGTCGGCCACACGCACAGTGCGTGTGCGTCACGCCGGCAGCCGCACGGTGGGCGAGACAATGGCGGGCGGTGCTCGCTTGCTACTCGTACGCCTTTTTGCCACCGCCGCCGCTGCAGCCTAAATTTAGCCCACGCCGCGGCAGGCTGCGTTTTTCCAGCGCTTGCTTCCTCTGTCTCCTCTCGGCCGCGAGACACTCTGCAGGCCAACCCACTCCACTTCAGCCGTCGCGATACGGCCGGAGGTCGCTGCCAGGAACGCCGTAAGCAGCTTGTTCTGCAGTAGGGCTGCAATTTCCTCCTGTTAAGTGGCCCGAAAGTGAGAACATTTTGTTTATTTATTTCGCCGTAATAATCAAATCAGTACTAAACAGTTTCATGCTCACTAAATTCTTCCGAATTAGAGTTGTCTCAAAGTGAGTAAGAAATTGATTGGCTTTAGGAAAGGTAAAGCGCCAGGGACGCAAGACTTCGGAAAACATAGACAAGTTGTTACGTTTCTGTTATTTAATGTGTAGTTGCAAACATGACGTTTAACTGTTGACTGTCCCAGTGTCCCGATACTGAGCGACTGATAGATAATACAGTTCTTCCTCAGGTGAAACGGTAATCAATCAAGAGGCCTAATACGCCAAATCCTTGATAACGCAACGAGTAATTGTTAAAACAGTCTATTTGTGGCCCTAAATGATCATCTGAATACGTACAAAAGGAAACTTGTAATGTTTGAAGTCCAACTCTATAGATCTTTTCCAGGGAGTAATTATATTGCTGTAATTCTTTTCCATGTAATAAATTAAAATGCACACCTTCAGTCATACATTTTCAAAATATTAACGGACACAACAAATGACTGGAATAACATAACTTCAACTTATATTCTGAAAGCAATTAATAATTAACAAAAGTATCAGCAATTGTGGTCAACATGATCAAGATTATTTCAAGCAATAGAAGCAACGTGCCTTGTAAAATCAGGCTAATTTTTAAATATTTCATTCTATGTTAATAACAGTTTTAATCAAATAATCTGGCCAAAATTACTACATTTTTATCACACGGAGGAAACAAAATGACTGGTGCGTACATAGTTTACATCAAATCATCTTTGAAACAGCAAAGGCCCCCTGACGTTTCTCACCTGTAGGACCATTATGCTGACGTCACCACTCACGGACTCTGCTATGTCCGTGTATTACGTACCCCAGCGAGCCGAATTACTATGTGGCTGCCCGTACATTTACTATAACTGTTTCCAAAGATATTAGAGCAAGTATTATCCCCCACTTGAAACTCTAATTCTACCGCTCACCAAATATTTTTTCACATAGTCGTACCCATATTCCTTTTGAGGAGGAATTAAAAATTGCCCGTATACGACCGACATAGTCGGACCATCACTGCGTTCATAGGATTTGTCGATCAAGAAAAAGCGTTAGACAGTGCAAAATCATGGAAGATATTCGAAATTCTGCGAAAAATACGTCTAAGCTATAGGGGAAGACGGCTAATATAAAATACGTACCAAAAGAAATAGGGAACTGTACGAATGGAAGACCATGAAGAGTGAGACTCACGGATTCAGTCTTTCGCCATCATTGTTCGATCTCTGCACAAAGAAGTAATGACGGAAATAAAAGATGCATGAGTGAGATTAAAAATCGAGATTAAATTCCTTTGCTGTGCTCACTAGAATTGAAGAAAAATTCGAAGGTACAGTGAACAGTTTAATGGGCACACACTAGGAATTAACAGTAAAGACGAAAGCAATGAAGACCAACAGAAATGAGATTAGCGATGAACTTAACATCAAAAATGGTGACGAAGAAGTAGATGAAGCGAAGGAATTTTGATCTCTTTTAAACAAAAAACACGTTACGGACGAAGTAAGGAGGATGTAAAAAGCAGACGAGCACACGCGAAGAGGACATTCCTTGTCAAAGGAATTCTATTAGTATCAAACATCTGCCGTAATTTGGGTTAGACGTTTCTATGAATATACGTTTGAAGCACAGCATTGTATGGTAATGAATCATGGACCGTGGGACCACCAGAACAGAAGGGAATCGACGTGTGTGAGACGTGGAGTTACAGAAGAAT